>NW_015971275.1:600000-1004373 GCF_000769745.1 Penicillium expansum
GAAATTGTGTATACCCCCGGCGCGATACCCGATGCACCGAGACCGGAGATGGCACGTCCAACAATCAGAGTCGTTGAGTTTGGAGCGACAGCGGCGATCAAACTCCCAAGTTCGAAGATGAATATTAACACCAGGAAACTAGTTTTGAGGGGAAAGTATTTATACACTTTGCCCCAGGTTGACTGGAAGGCTCCAAGCGTCATGAAATAAGCCGCACTGTACCACGAGATATCGTCAAGGCTGTGGAATTGGTCGGTAATTTTTGGAATGGCGGTTGCAACAATAGTCTAAATCGAGAGTATCAGCTTCCTGGCGTGTGGTGTGTTGCATTGGCAAAATACGACTCTACGAGAAGATTGGAGCGGTAGAACTCACCTGATCCAGAGAAGAGAGGGTGATACTGAGTACGAGCGCAACCATGATGAAGAAGGCTTCCATACCTTTTGGATATTCCATAACAGGCTTTGGCGCCTCATCCACAGCTTTTTCTTCAGTAGCAGGACCATCGTCTACACCACTAACAGACGAGGATGCCATAGTGAACGGTGTGTTAGACTCGACGGTCTGCTGTTCCCTTTCAGGCTCGACCTGCTGTGTTTTCACTCCGAACGCTTCTAGGTTGCCGTTGCCGTTGCTGTCCTCTGGTAAGGGAGGTGGAACTGTTGATGGAGACATGTGTGTTGTCATATGGCTATGGCTCAATTGCTTCAGCTTCATATGAGACTCTGTACGCTTTAGTGACGCTTTAAGGTTAAGCTTTTATAAATAGGGCTGCCAAATTTACGGAGATAATAAGTATCAGACCCTTATTAGCGAGGGTCCAGTACTTTTAGTAACAAAATTATAGGGGCCGGTAAGTATGGCACATTCCCAAAAATCAATTGAATGTACCACTGTTAACTCCGTTAATTCTGTTAGTTCTGTTAATTCCGTTAATTCCGCTCATCCCAGTAGTGGACAGTAGCTCGGGAGCTTTTGAGGATACACCCCGGAAAGATCGTAGTGCGAGTAATCTTGCTGGGGTTAAAGCCAGCTGGAGGACCCCTTACATCGGAGGCATGGGGTGGGCAGGTGTGAATATAGGCGTAGGTTCTATAGAGGAGAATAGAACAAAGACTAGGGTGGGAAATTTGTGTTGTAGGAAACGATAAAGTCGAGGTCGTCTCAAGGCGTAGAGTAACAAGGATAAGAGAATGGGAGGTACAAGGATACCAGACAGGAGGGAAAGCGAAGTATCTTATAGGCGCTCAAATGGACCGGGTGAAAAAGGCAGGGGACTTGAATTTAGCTGAAAGGGAGCCATTTTGGCATCGTTTTGGTCGCCAGTGGAAACGAGGGGAAGAACCGTCTGAGTCGAGCGTCAACATCACCTGTGGCTTCAAAAGCGATCATTTTCGGCCTCAATACCACAGGTCCTCATGTTCTAGTTGTTTATAGAAAAAAGAGTTAGACAAACATATACTCTAAGATAACTATGGATGTTATAGAAATATCTTGTTTTTATTTTATTTTCCATATAATTAATATTAAATAGAAGCTATTTTTCGCTTTTTTTTTATTTTTCTTTTGACAGAAATCTCGTGTACAGCAAGGTATTGCATAGATGACAGAGGTGTATGACTACGAAGACTAATAGGACTCAGGGTTCAAACCCCTTTTCGTAGGTGGTTTAGTGCTTGAATGCCTGACTTAATAACGGCAGAAAAATGAAGATACCTGGATTACTATTACACATATCTTCATAATCAAAGTACACTGATTCTGGTCGCGTCCAAGTCCAAAAATGAAGCTTTTGATATCTCAAACAATTATCCTAAAAAGAAATCTTAAAATACCATCTAAAAGACCATCTAAAAGACCATCACAAGCCGCAAATGCGGCCGACTATTCTTGTATGAAGATAGATTCATTTGTATAGGCCAAAAGCTTCATTTTTGACAGTGGTACTCCGTAGTATTAATAAATTTACCATGCACTGTATAGAACGGTGTAAAAGGCTGTCCTAAAAAAGGCATTCAGGCCCCAATTCCCACCTACAAACGAATTTTTGACCTGAGTCCTATAAGGCTTCGTAATATGACTCTAACTAAAAATGACAAAATCCACCTGGCACCTGGGCACTATTTGACAATGACTAAGCATCACGATTAGGTACTTAACGTTTATTTGGGACCCGCATCCAAAGCGGTCCATGTATTTTCCGAGGTGTTGAACACCCGGTTCCCAGCCATGTACTGTAACATAGCTTTCGACACCTTTCAACTTACTTCGAAGCATGCAGTTTGTTTGGAAACCGCAGGCTAAACCAAAAAATAGCGAGACGAAACAAACCCTTCCAACGCGTACGCGACAACGAGCCATACTCTCCTGCGATAGGTGCCACCGCTTCAAAGTCAAATGTGATAGGGGGGTGCCATGCGGCCGATGTGAGAGAACTGGACAGCAGAACGATTGCCGATACCGATCTTCCAATCTTCATCAACCTTCCAACTCCCAAACGCCGGGCATTGGAAACCACAATGTCACAGGTTGGACTAAATCAGTACCCTGTGGAAACTGTAGAAGAATGGCTACGGCGGTGACACATTGGGCAATTCTGACACAGGAGGTACCTCACTTGTTCCCTTCATGGGATCATATTACCATATGGCTTACGCATATCATGGATCAATTGTTTGAAGAAGCTGCTCCATTTGTTTTCAGACGGGTGGCTGATTTTGATCATATCTACCGTGGCCGATTTATAGAAAATTCTTTTCTATCCAAGCTACCCACAAACCATATCCGGGGAAAGCTCACGACAAATATTAGCTCTAGGAGAACTCTCTCTTGCCTGCCTCCGCATGGTTTGGTCGTCGAGCTCATTAACAACTATTTATACACTTTTGAACAGGTCTATCCTCTTCTTGAAAAAGAACTTTTAGTTGATCAAGTTTCGACCTTTTTTTTAGATCCTGCGACTTGTTCCGAAGGATGGATCTCGCAATTTTTGATGATACTTTCTCTCTCGTGTCACAGCGCTCATCCTAATATTGCCGCACGCTTGGATGGCAGGGCATTTGAATTAGCTGCCAGTCTTTTTGATGCTGCCCATGCTGAGACCGAACACTATCAATTTATGAGTGTCCCAGACCTTACAACGATTCGAACACTATGCATGATGGTCTTGGCGAGAAGAATAGGAGTTGCGTCTCAAAACAACTCTACCAATTTACTCGCTTTGATGGCCTTGGTAATAAGGATGGCCATGTCCATGGGCTTGAATTTGGACCCCGATACATTTCCCGAAATATCTACCATCGAAGCTGATTCCCGGAGGCATATTTGGATGACCATTGTGTTTCTGGATTTGCACATCTCCCTAGAGAAAGGCCTTCCGAATATCATTCGCCCAGAAGACTATACCACTCGAGCTCCAGTTGAGGAAGCCACGGGCCAATACGACTCAAATAACGACTCTGATTCTTTCCGATCACGTTTATCAAAATTGTTCCCAGTTGCCTCGGCTATTCTCCATCCACCAAAACATATACGCTCTTCAATTGGATGCGACGAAGTAGCACAATATGATAGGTTTCTACGGGACGCTTTGCCTCGGCTAGATGTCCCTGTCAACTGTGTGTTTGGAATGGTCCCACATGAAATCGAGCAAAGGTTGCTACAAAATATCACGCTCGAGATTTTCACACGCAGCGTATTGCTCTCTCTACATTATCCTTTCTCCCGGATCGTCGCAGACAGCCAGTGCTATGAGGCCTCGTTTTGGGCTGTTCTCGAATGCTCGTTGGCGATACTCCGTCTCCAGAATTCACTTTACTCCCTTGTCTCGCATCGATCGCAGGGTGCTCGCATCGATCGCAGGGTGCATGGCTGATGGACATCTTCAAAGTTGATTTTGGAATTGCTGTTATTCACGTCTCCCTAGCACTGAGACGTGGGTGCTTTTCAATTGAAATGCCAAGCTTGGGCCGGCCCTCAGCAAAAGAAACTGCATGGCATACACTGTTGACTTCGACTGACGCAATGAAGAATCAAGTTGACCGTTCCGCTACTCATTCAAAAATATTTTCTGGTAGCATGTACCTTGTCGCAGCTTTGCAGGCAATTCAAAGTTCCGACTCCATCCTTAGGCATATGGAACTTGCTGAAGACACGATTATAGCTGCCGTTCGGAGCCGATTACTCGATACGCACAGGTGTCAATATGGGGCTGGGTTTCTGAATTGTTGGGCTGAAACCACAATCGATGTAGATAGAATGCAAAGATAGCTTGAGAAGTCCTACTAATTCCGATCATAAAGACGACTATCTTCCTCTATTCATAGCTCGGCTTCCTCGAAGTTCCGGGATGATCATGATGCCTTTACTACTCAGGCATATTCTGCATAGGACTCACAACCCGCGAAGTTGCTTATTTGCCAATGAAATTATCTGATACAACAAATTTATTTTCTACCAAAAGTCAAGTAATAAACATCTAAGGATACCTACGTTGTGTGTGATCTTATCCTTGCTATAACCATCTGAATATACGAACAGGAACAAGCCACCACCAAGAGACTTGCAGTTCCAAAACACCAGCTTGTATAAGCGTATTTGGCATTGCTCACACGTTCGCGTTTGATGTCCCCATGCCACCTTGTCCATCTACCTTCACATGACTATAAAAGTAGGGCTGAGCACACCAGGTCCCCAATGACGACCTAAAGGGCATTCAGGATACCATCATATGTCCAGTTGTAAGCCATGTTCTTCAGCCCGTTTGTTTCGTTCATGGCAGTGCCCGCGGAGCGCGTGTTGAGTTGGACCTGAGTAGCCCGAGGACGACGAACGCCGTCCCATGTCTTCAACAAGGCAGGTACAGCTTCCCTGGTTACATTGTATTGTGTAAACAGTCGGAAGCCCTCTGCATCCTCAATGGCTTGGTTTGCTCCCTGTCCTTGCAAGGGCGTCATTGCATGGGCAGAGTCGCCCACCAAGACAGCTCGGCCGCGGACATAGGAAGGAAGAGGATCATGATCTCGAAGACTCCAAATCTTCACTTCTTCTGCACGCCTGGTCACCAATAATTGTTAGCTTCTCATCCAAAGTATGAGAAAAGGGTGTAGGTGGGGAAATAGTTAACATACCGAATGAATTGCAACATATTCTCGGGGAAGTCCTTGAAAACTTCAAGTAACTCATCCCGGTCTCCGTCTGTGAACCACGACTCTTCTCCCGTCTCCTTGACATAGGAATTGGGGCAAATGTAGCTGAAGTTCACATATCCAAATTTCTTGGCTGGGTATGCGATCAGGATACGGTTCGTTTCGTCTTCTGCAGGAATCATGTGGGAAAATCCTCCTTTGCTGGGGTCCCACCACTCGTGTAAGGTGCCAGTGACCTCCTTGGCCTGCTCCGCTGACAAAACGAAGCGAAAGATAGATTTCCCAGCTGATTTCACGTGACTGTCGGAATTGCCGACGATTTGTTCGCGAAATTTAGAACGGATTCCATCAGCGACTATCATCAGTGCTATTTAGTAAAGCCACACACATGTCAAGACAAAGGCAGAGCTTACCGATAATCAAATCCACTTCGACAGACGAACCATCTGCGAAGGTGACCACGCCAGAGTCGACATCAATACCAACCACTTTGACGTTGTAGACGACGCGAGGTGGTATTCCTGTCCTTCCTACTTCCGCTGAATCCGCAGTAGCAATACGCAGTATCTCATCGCGGGCGTCTGAGCGAAGTGTCATCAGCCACTCCGCACCAAATCTTTCGGCTACATCGATGGGGATGACTTTTTTCAGTGTTCCATTCTGATGATACACTTTGAAGCCACGCCCTGAAACCGCTCCCGCGCGGTCCTCATCGAAGCCGAATTGGTTCAAAATTTTGACAGAGCCAGGACTGAGAGAAATGGCTTGTCCTCCTCCAATGGCATTCTCACTACCACGTTCAAATATGGTGACATCGTGGTGCTCGCGAAGAACACAAGCTGCCATTGTTCCGGCAATACCGCCGCCAATGATGGCGACACGAAGGCGTTGTGGAGTACTCATCTCGGGCAAGTTAAAAGATTTGAAAAGTTTGTTGGTATGAATCATTTTTCCACGAAGGATACAGGCTATTTAAGTACAGATATAAGTAAGATTTTCAAATCTCCTTCCATGGTTTCTAAGGGCTAAGTATAGCTCACGAAACGGTTAGATCTAATGATCGCCACCGGTAACGCCGACAGTTTCTTGAAACAGCAAACTCCTATGCAAAGTCGGGTTTATGGGATTTCCATATTCAGTAAGGTACAAAGTAGGCTTCGGTCTACTCCGTAGGATGAATCCTTATTCAATCAAGAATGTGAGGTATTTAAGAACAAAGTGGAGTACAACCCACTAAATTGACCAGTCTCTCCACTAATAACGCCGACAATTTCCTAAAAGAGCATAGTCATATACGGAGTCGGGTTTAAAGGATTTCCCTATTCGGCAAGGTGAAAAATAAGCTTCGGTCTACTCCGTAGGATGAATCTTTATTCTACGAAGAGAATAAGCTATTTGAGAACAGATAATAATGAGATCTTTTTTTTAAGTCTCCTATTATCTCTAAGCGGAGTATAATTTACCAAATGGTTAGTGAGACCTTTCAATGATCTCCACCGATAACGCCGATAATTTCTTAAGAGAGTAAAGTCCCGTACGAAGTGGGGTTTAAGGGATTTCCGTATACGGTAAGGTAGAAACTAAGCTTCGATCCAATTGCTCCGTAGAGGTCCCTACAATCAAACTTTTTGGCGTGATGGGGGCGAAAGCAGATCAAGACATCAGCCATCGGGGCTCATAATCGCGATTCGGAATAGTTCACCGGCTCCCCTCCAGACTCTCCCGACGGAGGATGTGTAAGGGAAGTGGGTGAACTCCGCTTAGTCACGGTTACAGCATGGACTAAAAACCCTAAATCAGTTCATACATAACCATTAGCCACACCTCACATACACTTAATTGAGTCTTGTGGGAGAAAACGTAATACAGTGTTTCGGATACGGGCAGAGAAAAAAAATGGGCGTGTCTGAGGGGTGGACTGTTTTTAATTTCTAGTATTATTTTCTGTTTTCTAAGCCCCAAGACAGATATCTGTCAATCGCTTGACGATACACCTTTCCAGTCACCAAAGCATTAGTCTAAAGTCAATGGCAGTGGTGTAGTTGTATGGTGTATATGGTTAGATTGACTGGTCCTTCACTGGTTTTGGACCTAATTCAGTAGGAGCCCCGTACACTAGTCTATAATGCTACAGAGCATCCTGCAGAAAATTCCTGTTTGGTTGAAAAACAGTGTGCGCTGACCTCGGTATACTAAGTTCCGGTCGAAATCTCGAGGATTATAAACCGTGTAAGTCGCCGCTGAAAGCTGAATCGCTCATACACAAAAAAAACGTTGACCTGAATCTCCAAGCCCTTGATCAAGCTTTTTCTTCTCACAATGAAGTTCATTCACCCTTCACATCGCCCCGGCATGAAAGACCCGATCTCGCTCTCAAATACCCCAAACGCTCAAGTCTTCATGTCACAGAGTAAATGGTAGCAAGTGCGCACCTACGCTGACAATCTGGGTCACCGCGTAGTGCTCGAGCAGTACGTGGAGCCAGACTACGAGCCACATCACGACCACATAATTCCCACCCAGGTCTACAGTCTTGTCCCCCTGGATGACGACCACAAAAGCCTCCGGGATTACCTGATGCAAGATTTTTAGAATAACGAGGTCAAGCCTTTGTTCGAAATTTATTCATACTGCCCGCCCGACGACTTTGCCTGTATTGAGCATAACCGCATTGAAATCGCCTGTCGCAAGCAGCAACACTGGTCAGGGGCCTAGAATCCACTCCCGCTGATTCCCCGAGTCACCCGTCCTAGCGGCTACTCAGCCGTTGGGTTTTGTGTCCTGCCGCGATCGCACAGCTATCGAATGGGCCATACTGAGGACTCAGATAAGCTTGCTGAGCTAGGCGAAGGCCCGGACTTACTCTACTTCAATCGCTCGTTTTCTAGCACACGAAGTGATATTGACGAGGCGCAGCGTATATCTAAGGGTGACGAGAGTCTCTCGTCAGAGGCATTTGAATTAGCCATCGATCGAGTCACGGAACAAATTGACATAGGCCAGATTCTTATCGATATCTTTTATAATGTCGATCAAGTCCCAGAAGAGCAGATTTGCGATTAACTAGGTCAGCAAACTTCAGTTGGCGGCTTTTCTCTTGATCCAGCATTCCAGATTTCTCAGGATGCCGACATTATAACAGTCACCAATACTCCCAAGGGCAAAACTTCTGATATTCAATACCTTATCCATGCGCTTTTTCTCAGCTCCATCCGCGACACAGCAGAACTCTCCCTCTTAGAAAGCACAGCGCGTCTCTTCACAACATCAATGTTCTCCCACCTCCCAGCTAATAAAACCCTCATTCTCAAATTCTTCATCCCAAAGTCCCCTTCTTGGTCGGCTATTCGCTCCGCCCAAGACGAAGTTCTCGAAATTCTATCCCAGCAAACTCAAGGAAGAGGGCCGAGAAAATCCCTTCCCTATCGGCGCTCTACACAATATCCCGCATGCGACGATCAAACCCCAACCGCAAATCGGATCACTCCACAAGACCCCGAAAAATCTATCATCATAGCACAAGGCAAATACTGCGACCTCTTTCGCCTATTCACAGTTGTGCTCGATCGCGCCAAGTTTATCTCCGAGGCCGGAGTTTACTTCTATATGGCGGACCTGGATGCTTCCAAGGATTCGAACCCTTTTATGGAGTTCGCAGGTTGTGCGAGGCGTGGACATGAGTACGGTTGCTGGGCGGTTGGGGTGGTTGTTCTTGTCGGATAATTTAGTTTTGTTAGGTGGTTTACAATATATTTTGTGGAGATATATACCCCGAGGCAGCTGAGCTCTACTCGAACTAGCCGCCAGGTACGGCCATCATCCTCTGGTCTCGGCACCTTTTAAACACGGGTAGACATGCCCAGGGCCACGATGACTAGGAGCTATCTTCTTTTCCTAGCGCACAGCGTCACTGCGGGTAGAAGCATGGTAGATTGTGAAGAGGTTTGAAGAGCAAAAAGATGGAAACCAGTGGATTATTGTACTTGGCATCTTACCATCAGTGGCAGTCGCGCGACCATCTTCATCGACATGACCCCTTCCCGTAGGTAGTTAGCTTCAGACATTCGGTCAGACTTACGAATACATCGTCATTCTCTTTCCCTGGCTTTTTGATGTTTACATTTCTACCGGCCTTGTTAAGGTCATCCCATAGCGACACACGAAATCGCCACAGGCAAGTTCATTAAAGCGATAGATATACTATAATCAGTATTTTCTTGAGAAATTCAGCTTAGTTTAGATCCGTAACGAGCAGAGGCAAAAGAGGTAAACAATGTCTATTTGCTAATATACTAAGCAAAAAATGAAGTCTGGACTCAGATCGCAAACGGCATCCTCTCAGTAGCAGAAATTTTTCTTAGTTCAGCCAGTATTTTTAGGAGTATTTTCTCCTTCTTCTCTATTGTAGTTAGGGAATTGGTTTGAAATAGATCACCGCAAAGCATAGAATAAGACTATCGGCGACACTCCCGCATCTGAATTGGAACAAAGACGTGGAATGCATGTCGAGTCAATGATGAGACAGTGGTCGTTTCAAGAGCCACAAAGTGCTTCCAGAAATCTATATCGATACATGAAAGTACTTTGGGATATCTTGCGGATTTATAATCCGTGTTGATACCCGTGGACCTAGGCAGTACATGAGATTACATGACGGCGAGGCATCGCCATCTACCCCACTATGTCTCTCACCCGTATACTCCAGCTATTATATACATCTCTTTCATTATCTCAACCAAAAATCAAAATTTGAGATTTAGCCTACACTGAGGAATTCCACGAGCATGAAAACCCAAGCCTAGTGCAATAATATTAGCTTAAAAACATTGGAAGTCTATACAAAGTGTCGACGATACTCCGGAGCAGTGTGCCCCGCTACCAGCACAGACAATGGCCCACTTTCCTAAGCACGACATATCTCTTTGGGCAGCGAAGCGGTTATTCTAACGGCTATTGAGATACCGGGTTGCACTAGATTGGAGTATTTGTACCCGATCTTCGAGCTAGATGGATGTGTTGTAAGGAGATCGGCGAACGGAGATTGGCTATAATGCGTTATACAGTCAGACGACTGATGACCAAGCCACTAGTCAGACATATATAATGTGGTACCAAGAAAAAATCAAGATTTAAGAAATTTACATCGATGCAAGACTGCTAAGGAATAGCTAAGACTGAGATTCCAATATTGGAAGTTGAAAGGCGAACCTGTACACAGAATACATTCCTGATTGGCTGCAGCCCAGACTTCCGCAGCTTCGACGCAGATTCCAGGCGATGCCTATTTGATCTTAGATCGGATAATTATAGTTAACCCCTGCCTATCAAGGTCAGCAGACTGAAGATATTTTTTCTCCCGGCATCACCTAAATAGGTTATCCAGAATACAAGGAGATTAACAATGCCGATCCTCTTTTGACCCCAGGCTACGATCATCTCTGAGAATGAGATTGAACAATTCTTAGTGGAGAGCTAAGAATACTAAGAAGTCAAGATCGTAGATCGAGAGATTGACACGTGAGAGCCAGAGCCCTTATCAGTTGCATCATGACCCTTCGAAGGGGGACGGAGTACTGGCTTGAAAGAAGAAAAGAATAAAAACATAAAATCACTGACATAGTTCAAGTTAGTGTATATTTCTGGATTTACGGTGAACCCGGGAATATCCACTCTTCGCCACTGATGTAAACAGCCCCGGGGAGCTTCAGATACTATTTTTTTCTCTTTATAACCCCTCCACCCCTCCAGATTCTCCCCAATTCCTCCCCCCACTCTCTTCCCCCCATACACATACATCATGGCACCTCCCGCTATCATCGCCCCCTCCATTCTCAGCGCCAACTTCGCCAATCTGGGCCATGACTGCTCCAAGAAGATGGAGCAGGGCGCCGACTGGCTGCACGTCGACATTATGGACGGTCACTTCGTCCCGAATATGACCATCGGCTGTCCTGTCGTCTCTCAAATCCGCGGCTGCGTCGACCGTCCCTCCGAACCCTGCGGTCGTGGCACTTTCGATTGCCACATGATGATTATGGAGGTGAGTTAATAGACTTCTCCCCATACCCGCGTCATTCCGGGACGTCATGAGCTCTCCCCGCTGACCATATTTCGCTTCGTTATAGCCGCATAAATGGGTCGGAGAGTTTAAGAAGGCCGGTTGCGATCTCTACTGCTTCCACTATGAGGCGGCTGTTTCTTCCGTCGCCGCGACCGATCCTACCGATAAAGAAACTACCGCTCGGACTAGCCCCAAGCAATTGATTCGCTATATCCACGAGGAGGGTATGCAGGCTGGTATCGCGATTAAGCCCGATACCCCAGTCGATGTGCTGTGGGATATTATTGAGAGCGAGGACCCCGCCGAACGACCAGACGTGAGTTATTGCTTTTTTTGTTCCAGCTCCCCTGTGGCCGAATTTCAATTTCTTACACATACACACTCGCTCATCTCCAATTGCAATGGTACTAACTATGTTTCACAGATGGTTCTAGTTATGACCGTGCACCCCGGTTTCGGAGGTCAGAAATTCATGGCCTCCGAGCTCCCCAAGGTCGCCGCTCTACGCAAACGGTACCCCGATCTGAACATTGAAGTCGACGGTGGTCTTGGCCTGGGTACAATTGAACAGGCTGCCGATGCAGGCGCTAACGTGATCGTTGCGGGCTCAGCGGTCTTCGGCGCACAAGATCCCGCCGACGTCATCGCGAAGCTGCGCGAGGCTGTCCAGAGGCGTCGCGGCGCGGAGCTGTAGACACGAAACGGGTACATAGCACAAAATGGGGTTTGGGTGTTTTGTCTTTGGCCTCATTTGAGGGCTGGTCTCTTTGAATCTTTTTTTTTATATTATACATTCTTAATCACGAGTTATGAATGGCATTTACATGTGGAAGTCATCTGTCCACGCTTTCGAGGCTATTGACATTTTCATACTGAATGTACGAAAAAATGGATTGTAACCTTGTCAGGCATTCTTGATGTACAGATGTCATAATCATCGAATTCGTGAACAGCGACTTCCCCAATCTTGAACGGATGTAGTCGCCTACTCCGCCGACTTCTGTGTGGGAACCAGCCCTGCCTTGGTATCATCCTTCGCACCTTCTGTCTCCTTGGTAACAGTAGCCACCTCCTTCTTAGGCTCAAGCCTGATCGCTAGAGGCACCATAGGCGTCGCAAGCATTTCAGCGATAGCATTACCCTTGGGCTCATTGGGTTCCATAAGTGTTTCCTTAGTCTCCACGGCCACATCGTCAACGATCGGACTCGGCGCCTCCTCAATCGGCTCGGACTTCGCTTTCTCCGCAGCCTCTTTGCGCAGAGCTTCGATATTTCCCGTAGGCTCTGCAGAGACAGACTTTCTGATCTCATGCACCACCTTCTCTTGATCCGCATTATCCAGCGTCGACACCCTAGATCCGCGGTGGTGTCCAACCAATCCGAGCACCTCTGCATTATCCACGTGGAAGTTTGCCGATGATACGGCCGCTTGTTCGGGAACTAGGGTCGGGCGTTTTGTGGACTTTGGTGAGTCCGGAGCGGTGTCAGGCAATTCGGGGGCCACTGAGCCACGGTGCGCACGGCTGGCGGCAGGCACTTCTGTGGTCTGTTCTTTCGTCTCTTTCTTATCGTCTGTCTTGGCCTTGGCCTTCGAGGCAGCCTCCGAGCTAGCCTGGCGCAGGGCTAGCACCGCCGTATCATCCTTCTTGTCTTCGGGCTTGGTAACGGGAGGGGTTTGGATCTTGATCGTGGAGGGTTTAGGGGTGGCGGTTGTCGGCTGGGCTTTGGTCTCGGTCGCTGCTGGGGCAGGATAGCTGGTGGCGGGCATGCCCCCTAGGTCTTGCACGCTGTTTATTACCATACGCAATTCGCCGAACTCGTTCCATTCTTCGACCTCTTCTAGATCCTACAAGTCGGTGGGTTAGCGCTGCATTCCTAGTATAGCATAACTGCGTTGGAAGCTGGAATCCATGCAAGGGGGCTGCCACGTACTCCCACAATATCGCCGTACTTCACTAACCCTGGAAGCTTCTTGCCCTTGGAGCGTCGGCCCCAAAGCTTCCGAGCAGCTTCGTCGGTGGCGACATCAATGGCGCGGAAGGGGAGTTTGTTCGCTTTGAGGATAGTCTCAATTCGGGAGGTCGCGGTGATGATGTGTGATGACCCCGCGGTCAGGGAAGTGTAGAGGTAAAGGGTTGAGTCTGACATAGTGGAGGTGTGGTGTCGAAGGTGGAATTGGTGGGAGGTTGAGGATGAGGGAAAGGGTTCTTCGTGGGAGGAAGTTTCAATTCATTCAGGGGTTAGTCCTGTCTTTCCTCTTTGATTGAACATCTATAGGAGAAAAATAGATTATTTCCCCCTGGAGGATTTATTATGACGTGGCTTGGTGGGTATCACGTGCAGATTAATGCTTTGTTAATTTCACTGCAAGATTCTCCCCTTTATATAGCATCATTATCTCTTGTACTTGGTCTATGATGTATACTGATTCCCCTCATTGAAGTTCAGTCTCTCCACAACACGAGCCGTTCCATGTGTCCAGCGGCTATCTGCCCTGGAAATGGGCCCCAGTGTGGCAACTTGACGTCAGATCCAAAGTTGCAAATATCCTGGAATATTCTGGTGGATTTTAGCCTGTTCATCTTCACTCTGAAACCAGGTCTCTTTGACATATGTACTGTCAACTATGTAGTGAACATGTGACCCGACATTCCCAAAGAACATACACCACACATAGCTTTAACTGTCACATGTTCACTATCGAGCATCATTATCTGGGCTAAGCTCTGAGTGTATGACCAGCATGACTGCCGACTATGTATAGGCACTTATGAAAGGTTGGGTAAGAAGTAGGCTTTAGTAGCATCAGCTAGAAGCAGTCTTTAGGCAGCTCCTAGTACTTCGGTCACTTTCCCTATTGGCTGTTATATTTAGCGGATTCACGAAGTCCTTATAGATCCGTAGTAATCCAATCAAAGGGGTGTTATTGATAACGTTTTCGACTGGATAGTAATCTTGGCCAAATGATTGCCGACATACAACGGTCATATTCCGAATCATATAGCAAGAAAAACCTGTTTACTGCCTGAGAGTACCCAACAGCCCGATATATATTGTATCTCGTGAGTATAGTCACAAGCACATAATAAATATAGTATGCGGCTACAATAGACTCTCGTACTGGCCGGAAAGGAAGAGACATCATATCAGCACCAGGAGTCCCTGTGTTACAACAAGAATATATATGCACGAGTCTCCAGAGGAAGGTCTGAAGAGCCTCGCAGGATGCGTCCCAGGCTGGGGGCGCAGCGACATACATATCCAAGCAAATCAATTATGCTGGTAGACAAAAAAACTTAACCCACTGACTCAAATATCCCGCCTGTTTGGAAACTGGGCCATGGAACTTGCATGGCATCCTGATCTGTGCTGACATGCGTTTCCCCCGAGTCATGAAACACTGCAGCTCGACTGAATTGGCGTCTGGGGTCTATTGCTATTGGAGCCAGCTCACTTCGTTTATCGCTAGTCGGCAAATTGGCTTAGCTGTCCTATGTCACGCGACTAGCGTAGGGAAGCGGGCTGCATTTGCATGCGTTTAAGCCCCGGGGAAGGCTTGCGTGTAAATGCGAGGTATTGTAGAAGTATATATTGTACGAATTGGAGAATGGTGGACATGGAATATACAGGTTCTCAAGCCGTTTTAACTAGAGTCCAATATGTCCGTGAGCTCGGGGAGCTCATACTATCAGCTGAGTCTTGGGCATGAGGAGCATATGTAGTACTTATATCAAATCAATATGGGTTTCCCATTTCAGTGCCATGCATTAGAATGGCTTCTGCCCGTGCACACACACTGGAAGTTTACAGCCTATCACCCACGGTGGCTCAAAGGTGGCTCATCTTGGAGGTTTGCAAGTTTCACATGTGACCTATCCTACCCAAGACAGCCTCTGACTGCAGGCAGCAGCTCAGAAGCTCAGAGCCTTAATGCAGGGGAAAACTTATCAAAGTCTGAGCCATGTAACGCCTGCAGACTCGAACGAGCTCTTGACATGGATGGTGCACTGTATGGTGCACTGGATCGACACGCAGGGAGTCCGTGTCCTGTCTCTCTATTTCCCCATGAAATGATCAAGTGTGTCAAAACATGTCAGGGAACAACCATCTGAGTTAACGGTGAGAGCAAAATTCGTATCGAATGTTGGGAGGACACCTAAGCCACCATGTGGGCGATGGATCATGAAACTAAAATTTTTCTATTCAACGGCTGTTGTCCCGCTTGTCTCGGCACTGGAAGAATGATGCATCATACATTGAAATAGAAAACTGCAAAGTAAAGTGAATATTTCCTTGTTAGGTGCAAGAATCCCTTAGCCAGCGATCGTCATCATTGACTACCCCGTACTCCGTATGTTGTACAACGTGGGAAGTATGTACCCATGTTGTGTTCACTTTCATGAAATCCTACCATGAAACAGAGGCCGATGTGATCAATCACTCTACGGAGTATCTTGCAACGTAGTTGAGGTATGGAGCACTTTGTACTTTGTCTCTTTCTTCTGAGCCCGAGATTGCCGCTGAATCTACGGAGTACTCCGTAACAAATCTAGTGTCGCCAACGCTCAGGAGCACTAAATGGAGACATAACTTCGAGACCTTTATCCGATCAGGAGACTGATCCACTCAAGAGCGTGGAGCCTCCGTACTAGTATCACACCAGTAAACCTGTTTATCCCAACTAGTCTCCGTACAGCGTATCACGTGGGGGTGATAATCCATCACTAGTGTGTCGTAAATAGTTAGGAGTTGGAAGAGATCATTATTATTAGGCACGTCGAGTATGCCGAAAATAACTCCAGCCCTTATGTTGTAGACCCCCAAAACAAACAAGAGCAAACTGTTTTATAGGGGGCAACCCCTAACCAGCCACAAGCATAAAGGGGAACCGTGGGACTGCGGCGGGAGTGACCCACGGTAACACGTGAATTGAACCGTTCTTGTACGACCACTCTATTTCCTCGGGATTTCGATATTACCTCATTAATGAGTGTGCTATTATTGTTTGCTTTTCATCTCTGGTCGGGCATTGGGCGCTGAAACTAAGAGCCAAACAGCGTCTGCAGGATGCCCCAGCTGCCACACCGGACGACGTGGCAGTCCCTCAACGCGCCCGAGCGATCTTGGTCCGACCGTACATAGTAAATGGATCCTTAGGGGGCCCTCGGGATATGGCTGTGCTAAACGGAAAAATGGGCAGTTTTGCGGTTTCTTTCGGGCTCCCGCTGTAGGCGCATGCTACTCGAGGGAAAAGTGACTTGTTTATGTATTGTGCCATGTACCCCAGGGTCTACATGTATCAGGTCACCTTTTCGTAAGTAAGGACGCATTTGCTGGCTCGGGTCATTCTCGGGGTGATCCGGTTCGCTGCCTCACTTTTAATTCTTTTTTTTTCGGCCGTCTGCAGCTTCTAACCCAACAGGCTCTCACTTCTAGGCGTAGTCGGCTCTGTCGCCCGGGTGTGTGCCTTCGGGAAAATGGCTTGCTGATGGCTGACCTCGATACGGATAAAGTTTCAGACCATAGTATTCGAGAAATAGGGGAGAAAATGGCGAAAAAGAGAAATTCATCACTACCCAAACACATACGGGTCCAGACCGATGATCGACTCCCATGTTTCTTGGAGTATAGTAGTTTCTGCTAAGTGCCAATTCTCGTATCTCACTTTGTGGGGAGTGTCCTCCATCGTCGATCTGAACTTTTGTCTTCTCTTCTTTTATCTACTCCTCTGCCCAATCTGCATTTATTTATTTCTTCTCCCAACTTGCGATATTATTGTCTAATCGTTTTTCCCCCGATCATACACTATACAAAGTAAAATTGTCTCGACGCAGATCTTTATCTTGATCGCATTGATAAGATCTGCTATTCCACCTGCTATCAGCTTCGATTTAATTTCCATTATTCTATTGCGCTCCAAATCTACGTACGTCTTATTCGCCTGTTCTCACAAAGCATGCGCTAACTATTCACAGAGATACAACCCACTTTTCTCCATCCATTTGATTACTGATAGACAGTTACTTCCCCGGCCATTGTGACGAGGAACCCATCGCCATGACTGTCAATCTGGATGACGAACTGTTCACCAGTGCCATCTCCGGATATCACGAAGCGTTTTTGGTCCAACACTCCCACCTCCCGGAATCTGAACGAGATCAGCTATGGATTGAACGGCTAAGTCAGTTCATCCCGGCCTCCAATGGCCGGGATTCCAACTGGCAGCCCGCTGGGAGCCTGGGGAAACGAGCTCGACAGGATGCGACACCACGGACGTTGCCATATTCTGATTCGGGTCTTCCTCGGGCAAAACGGAGAGCCACCGTATGTGTGACCTTGGTTACTTGCTCCAACCTTATCTGCTCCGCCCCTCCCGCGCTCGTCTCCTAATCCCGCCATTCGTCCTTGGATTGACAATTGGCAGACCCCGGATCTCTCAGTCGACTTAAACCGCGACCTATCTAACGCCTCCTCCCCCGACCTACCTCGGAACGGCGCTGCCTTCTCGGGAAAAGGCTTCTACCGACACACCGCCATGGTGCGCTCCCAGAGCCAGCAAATACCGGTCTCCCACCAGCACCAGCCAGCTGGTGCCATTATAGGTAAACGCCAATCCGTCGCCCCGGTACGGACCCATAGTCGCCTCAACCATGTCGACGACTTTTCACCATCCGAGTATACGAAGTATTTGGATGCCTCACCTAGTCAACCCTTTGACTCGGCCTTGACTTTCGGACTCGCAAATCATGGACAAACCGGACCATCGTTCCCTCAATACCCCGAACGGACGTCCCCCTGGATCGACCAGGCCCCAGCGGTTGCACCGGAGATGTCCCGCAGCACGACTACCGACTCGTTAGTTGGCGGAATGAACATGTTCCGCTTTGACTCAACTGGACCATCCCACTTTCAAGAACCGACCAGCTCCGTCCCGCCAGAGTGGGTGCCAACATCCACCTCCGGCCTCCCGTATCAAGAGTCCTTTCTTTCCCCCGTGTACCCTGACCTAGATCCCATATCCTCTTCCCCATTTTCCCACCGTTCCCCCTTCTCCAACCCATCATTCTCAGTATCCGCTCCCCCAACCACCTCCTTCCGCTACCCAATGCCCCACAATCACCTCCCCTACGACTCAGTGGAGATGAAACCCTTCGACTCCATGAACAGCAATAGCTTGGCAACACAGCGGTCTCGCGCCGCGCGCCGTACCAAAGAGCAAATCGCCCAAGCCGCGCGACCCATTGCTCCAAAAGTCGAGTCCATCGAGAGCAGCATGTCCCAAATCGACCCCCACAGGATGCTCCGCATCTCCTCAGCAGACGGCACGACAAAGGAAGTCGCCGCGATTCCCAAGGCCTCCGTGCGCCGACCCCCGCGACCAAAGACATACTGCCGCATCTGCACAGACCATCCAGATGGCTTCCATGGTGAGCATGAGCTACGCCGCCATATCGAGCGCGTGCACGCTTCCATCCGCACGGTCTGGGTCTGCAATGATATCTCGCCTGGCAAGTACTTCCTTGCGAACTGCAAGGCTTGTCGCAATGGGAAACGCTACGGCGCCAATTATAATGCTGCTGCGCATCTGCGTCGCACGCATTTCAATCCCTGTGAGCGGGGCCGTGGCGGGCGTGGGAAAGATAGCGAGAAGCGCGGTGGGAAGGGGGGAGGTAATCAGCCTGGCATGGATGTTTTGAAACATTGGATGATTGCCGCTGAGGAAGTCACCGATGAGGCGGCTGGTGGCTCCAACTCCAGGCTTCTGATTCGCAATCCTAGCCGTGTTTCGACTAGGGATCCTGGATACCAGCTTGCTGTTGCTGCTTGTCGCCTGGTGGAAGGTCAGCCTCCCTATGTTGTGGAGTCAGCTCTGCTGAAGGAGTCTGACCAATTCCCCGAGTTTCCTGATGCACCATTTGAGTTTGATTTTGAGCTGGACCTTGATCTCGACCTCGACATTGAGGATTCGATGAGTTCCCCGTTCTCTGGTTCACAGTCATCCTGCAGGGCTGATATTGATTCGTATGTCAAATGAGCGATCGTAGTCTGTTTCGTCTTTTGTCTCTTGAGTGTGCTCTTTTGCGAGTGTTTGTCCAGAGCGCCCTTTGATCGGGTTCGTGTACTTTACTTTGGGATGTGGTTCATGGTCAGTCTCTGGGGGTTAGTGGGATTGGATCTTCTTTTGAACCTGCACATATTTTGTTTCTTTGGCGATATATTTTCTTTTTTTTTTTTGGATGTGAGATAATGGCGTTAGGTGGAGACCCGTTCCCGCGAACTAGGACTACTGACAGAAGCTCGAACTAATCATTGATAATGAATGGAATAAGGTGCCACAACGTTGCAATGAGAAATGAGACATTCAAGTTCGGTAATCACCCTGGTACTTGGTAACTGGTACAAGCATCAGAGTGTCCCATGGTATGGGGACCCAAGTACCGGGTACTGTCCAGGCAGCAACAATACGGGCGGTCAAGTGCCAAGAAGACTGGGCAGCGGACCGATGCTGTGAGTGGCTGACCATCTCCGGAAGTGGAGAATCGTGTGACCCGATGGCTGTTCACCAACCAATGGAATACCACCCAGGGATGTAATTTGTGGCTGACTGCGTTAGTCGACGATAGGGCTGGAAAACTGTGGCTGACTGGACTTTGGAAGGTAATACTGTGTGGCCTAAGTACACGATGGGTACTGAGATTTTTTTCATGGATTTCAGTTTGAGGTACTGAGATGTAATTGCTGCTATCGCTTTTTAGTATGAAATGGATATATTGGTTTGTAAATGACTCATAAATCAAAATAAAAGTAAAAAAGCGACCAGGATCAATATTTACTAACAAACTCGGCCCGTGTGGAGAAGGGGGGAAAGGGGGAAAGACAAAAAGGTACTTGGGCGGTACCTCAGCCCTGGGGTCTTGGCAGGAAGAATCTCCTATCGGGCGCACCGGCAAAGTACCTCTTAGGTACCCCAACAATTTCCTTCTCAGCAATACAACCTCCAGAAAGTAAGTCACCTAACGTTTTCTCCTTTCTGACACTCTTTTCCATCTTCATCAACCTCACCTTATTCCTCTCCTTTCTATCGCTTCACTCACTTACCCCGGTGGCTCATCACAGCCTCCCCTTTTCAACCAATCTCCGTCTTTGCCTCATCCCAGGTACGTGGATTTAGCCGCTGTGGCGGCCACTCCTCTTGTTGACCCCAGTCGCATCACATCAAAGTGCCCGCAAAGCCCCATAACGTTGGTAGTGACCAAGCCGCTAATCCGTTCTACCTCGATTTCAGACGATCATCTCCCGTCGCCATGTCCTATCAGCAACAGCCGCCTCCGCATGGCTACCCCCAACCGGCGTAAGTCAATATTGATCACCTCTACCCGTGAAATCGGCGGCAACTGTATCACACTGGGGTTCCCAAGATTCGCTTCTGTGCGCTTTCCGACCGCGGGAAATTGAAACCTGGTCCATAGCGAATGGATATCTAGCTAGGCCAATATTTCAAACATGGTTCTGATCAATCTTTGGATGCAGATACGGTGGCTACCCGCCTCAGGAAGGCTACCAACAGGGCTACCCTCCCCAACAGGGCTACCCTCCCCAGCAGGGCTATCCTCCCCCTCAGGTCAGTCGTGACATCAGCAACCCAAACACCCTACCTACCATACTTACCGATTCATAGATGGGCTACCAACAGGCCCCCCAACCCGTGATAATTCAACAAGCGCCAGAGCAGAAGAGCAGTGATAAGGGATGTCTTGCGAGTTGGTATGTATCCATATTTTCATGGAAAGTGGGAACATCGCTAATATAAGGCCTTTTCTTTCAGTCTGGCCGTGATGTGCTGTTGCTTCTTATGCGAAGAGAGTTGTGAATGCTGCATGGAATGCTGCGATATGTGCTGCTAAGCCCTACGATCAATGACATCGACGATACCTTTCTTCTTGCTGGCGTTGGAATTTCTCGATACGCCCCGCAGCGTTCTGGGACAGACTACTGCACTCTTTCAATTGCAATAATTTATTTTCGTCTCTGTTACATTAAGCTTTTGCTTTCTCTGGGTAGAACTCCCTAGGCTGGGTCAATTGAGCTCTAATATCTGTACATCGCATTCAAGGTTTCGTGAGCGACTTGGAAATTCTCCATCTATTGCTCAGACACATGTGCATGTATGTATCGAATGCATGAAACGATGCCTTTGTTGAGACTGCATTATAAAATTGAGTACTTCGCACCTAGGTAGGTATTATCCAGAAATAATGTTACACAACATGACGGCGAGGTTTACTCAAATATATTTGTACTAAAACTGGCGATCTCAGTATGAAAATCAAAATTTTGACACCTATCAAGCATTTTTTTGCTCTTCGCTCTTCATTTAGCACATAGGCATTTACGTTGGGTCTATTTATGGAAGATTGGGTGATCTACAATATTATGGAGGCGCCTCGCTCAGTCTAGAGTAGCTAGTCTCGGCAGTGATTGGCAGAGAGCCAGTCTAAGCCCAGTCTCTAGGCGCCTTGTTCCATCCATGCATTGCTGTCTGGTCAAGGGAAGGATTCCCCAACCCATTAAACCACAGAGGTCCCCCGCGGATGTAGATACTTATTGAACTTATCATTATCTTGTTATTCTGCCACTTGATTTTCTGCCTGATCATTTTTTGGCTCAAGGAACGTCAACATATATCGACAGCATTATGGCTATGGAAATTGGACCGAGTCCACTTGATAGCGACGGATTGTGCCTCTTGTCTCTAGATGGTGGAGGTGTGAGGGGGCTGTCAAGCCTCTTGATATTGAAGGATGTGATGACACAGCTTAATTCGGAGCGCGAGGATGGCGAAATCCTCAAGCCTTGTGATGTCTTCGACCTCATTGGGGGTACTAGCACAGGAGGGTGTGTATTAGCAAAAAATTTAGCAAAAGATTTAGCAAAAGCTGGGCTGACATATGATGCCCAAATATTTAGACTGATTGCCATAATGCTAGGGCGGCTGGAAATGGGGGTCGACGACTGCGTCCTTGCATATACCGAATTAATGGAATCGGTCTTTAGCGAGAAAATCAACAATGTCCCGGTTGACTGGTCTGGAAAGATCGTATCCCAATACGACAGCAATAAGCTCAAGAAGGCCATTGAGAATGTCATCACTCGTGCTGGTTTGTCGCCAACCGACCTGATGAATGATGGGAAGCCCCGTCGCTCTAAAACCTTTGTTTGCACAACCTCCAAAGACACATTACAAGTCACAAGACTTCGAAGCTATCCTGTCCCAAATGAGATTGCGTTACCGGCGACAATCTGTCAAGCAGCATTGGCAACATCCGCCGCGACCAAATTCTTTGATCCTGTTTCGATCGGTAACCACCAATTTGTGGACGGTGCATTCGGCGCAAACAACCCCATTGAGGAGATAGAAGGAGAAGCAGCTGATATATGGTGCACTGCGAGCCGAGCTTTGAAACCATTAGTGAAATGTTTAGTGTCTGTTGGAACTGGCGATCCCGCACAACTCCCCATGGATGATAATGTGCTCAAGTTTCTTTCAAAGACATTAGTCAGATTGGCGACTAAACCCGAGAGTACAGAGCGTCGCTTCATGGCTCGATGGAGGAACGAGGCAAAGGGAAAACGTTACTTTCGTTTCAACGTCGAGCAAGGACTGCAGCAAGTTCAAATGACCGAGTTTGAGAAGCAAGGCGTCATTGAATCTGCGACATATGCCTATCTGCATCATTCCTCCCAAAAGGTCCGCCTTCGTGACTGCACTCTAAATCTCTCAGAAAAGCAAGGTAGGATTTGAACTCGAGAGATCTCTGCTTTGTTGTCATGAGATGCTGATACCTTGCAGGAAAGACAAGTATTGACTTTGAAACAATGATACGTGTAAGTATATTCACTACCCAAGAGGATTATTATCTGGACACCTCGAATACTAATTCTCTACTAGGAACATGGAGCTCGAGTTACTCGGTATCGAATCTTGCAAACTATCCATACGTCAGACAGTCCTTTGAGTCCCAGCAAAGTCGCAGGTTGGTTTGTTCCGTTCGAGCGGAATCCTCGATATGTCGATCGTGAAGTCGTGGGTAAGGTAAAACGCAGATTATTTGCCAAAAACCAAGCCGAACGAATTGCGATTTTTGGTCTTGGGGGAATAGGCAAGACACAGATTGCTTTGGAGCTTGCCTATCAAACAAGAGAATTGTATCCAGATTGTGCCATCTTTTGGCTCCCTGCGGTTGATATGGAAAGTCTACAACAAGCATACCAGACGGTAGCCGACCAGCTTGGAATCGGCCACGATGACACAAACGAGGATGTGAAGACCCTTGTCAAAGATCATCTGAGAAAGCCCAGTACTGGGCGATGGCTGCTGATTTTTGATAATGCTGATGAGATTGATATGTGGACTCAAACCAAAAGTTTAACGCCCGGAGGACTGAAAGACTACCTTCCTACGAGTGACCAAGGCGCCATTCTCTTTACCACTCGAAGCAATAAAGTGGCTCAGTATCTTGCCGCAACAAATGTTATCAAAATTCCAGAAATGGACGAGCATAAAGCCACCCGTGTATTGCGAAACTCTTTGGTTGACAAGGAAGTCCTTCATGACATCGAAAGTACTCGAAAGCTTCTCCACCGGTTGACCTTTCTTCCTTTGGCTATTGTGCAAGCTGCTTCATTCATCAATGAAAACGGAATCTCACTCGCTAGCTACGTTGAGACTTTGGATGGACAAGAGCAAAGTGCCATCGATCTGTTGAGCGAGGATTTTGAAGATAAAGGTCGATATAAAAGCATTCGAAACCCTGTCGCGACCACCTGGCTCACATCCTTTGAGCAAATCCGACGCCAGAATCGTCTTGCTACCGACTACCTTTGTTTCATGGCCTGCATTCAAGAAAAGGATATATTGGTTTCGCTTCTCCCCCCGGATCCGAAAATTGAACAACAAAAGGCAATCGGTTTGCTCAGCTCTTATTCATTCGTGCGCTTGGGAAATGGGAATTCTCGTCTCGATATGCATCGCTTAGTTCACCTTGCAACAAGAAATTGGCTACAGTCAATCGGTTCCCTGCGAAAATGGCAATTGCATGTGTTGAGCTGGCTGGGTTCGCGCTTTCCTAAAGCTGATATAATGCATCGGACTCAATGGAGAGCAACAGTACCTCATGCTCTGCGGATCCTCGCTCTGACTGCGAAGGAAGATTCTCCCTCTGAACGGATCCATGTTTTACTCAAAGTAGCCAAATGTCAAATGTCTGATGGCAGGCCCAAAGAAGCTGAGCGCCTTTTCAGTGAAGTCGTCGAAATCTCGGAGGCAACGTTTGGCCCTGAAGGTCCATGGGCTATTCCAGGCATTGTTGGATTGTCAAGTAGCTACATATATCAAGGCAAGATGGAGATAGGGATCGCGTTGTGCGAGAAGATACTAGAGATTGAGACAAAACTTCACGGTCCGGGCAGCCCTGCAGTGAACGAAGCTCTTGTTCGCTTATCGGATGCTTTCTATGTGGCTTGTTATTACAAAAAGTCTCAAGTTATATACAAGAAAGTCATCCCATACTACCTCAAGACATGGGGTCCTAGTTGCGACACGACAATGGATATGATCGCTCGTCTAGCCATGTGCTACCACTACAATGGGAATCTCTCAGATGCGACACAGTTATCTGTGCAATTGCTGCATATTACCAAACAAACTTCTGGATCGGAGAATCCTGGAAGACTCAGAATTATGAATGTGGCGGCCATAATATACTTACAGCGATGGCGACTAAAAGAGGCTGAAGCGTTATTCACAGAAGAACTTGAGATCGAAAAACGCTTATTTGGGCCTGAACATCCTACCCCAATCGGAACGATGGCGTGGCTAGCCACTACATGGAGATATCAGGGACAATGCAAGAGTGCAGTTGACTTGATGACAGAGTGTGTTTCGTTAAGTGCTCGCGTCAATGGTCTCGATCACTACATGACTCAAAATCAATCCTTACTTCTAGAGGAATGGACTAATCCCAAGTAAGCTTCTCGCTACTGCTCTGCAATTGATGATGCATGCGCTGACATTTATGAGCAAGAACAATGTACTCCTTCCTGCGCAACAATCTCAGCTATATCCGGCATTCGGAGATGACGTTACAATACAGGAGACGATATCCTAAAGTCAAGAAGTATGGCCTATACTATGTTGCGCGACAGTCAAAAAATGATCCATTGCTTCGTGAAATCCAAAAAGCTGTGAAGGGTATGTCTATAGACAGCCAAGTTTCGAGCGGTGCAGTCACTCTAGTTGATGGCCACACAGCCGAAGAAAGATCCTTTGACGCGATCGATTCAACAACCCTCCCAAGCATCTGTTTGAGGTCGCAAATGAGTCCAAGCTTCGGGCTTTCTCCACACTAGTAATATATTTTGACCCTGGTCCAAGTTGAATCTCATTTTGGATCTAATTGAAGATAAGAATGTGAATAAGAAGTAAATATACTTTCAGTCATCAAAATATTTTTAGTAGGTATGCAATCGTTGGCAGTGCCCGCACGGAGTCGCTTTTGCATCTAGTCACCACATGCTCTTTGAGTCTCCCCCGTCAGACACTATGAACCAATGAAGTAAGCTCGGCCCGTTGTAGAGCAGTTTGCTATGACCGCGTCTCCACCCTCGCGCCCTCGGACGAAATAATATGTGGTTAGCCCATCCGAGATTATTGCCTAAACGAGGGCTCCGCCGGGCGCTTTCCTACATTAAGTTGGTATGTAGGACATCCTAATCAATCTTGATTTCCGCAGATTTCAATTCTTATTCATGGAAATTTCCGTAATTTATAAGATGGGCTGATGGACTAATGAGCAGTAGTGACGGTTATGTCTCGACTATCGGTTCTAAAAACCAGGCAGTATCTAAAACAAGCTCGAGCGAACACCGGCTCATCAGAAAAAAAGGTCTCCAGGTGGTTATACCCACTGTGGCCCGTGGTCCAGTTCAAATCAGATAACTCAGGCAATTTCCGGAATAGGTGGGGTCCTGAATTTCTTACGCGACAAGCGAGACAATTGAGGGAATTTTATTCCTTGTGACCGGAAAGACGAGGAAGTACCCGCAATTAATATGGAATTCCTAAAGCCAAGGGGCCAAGCGAAGCTTGAGACTAACGCTACAAAGCTTATTGTGGATAGCGCTTACCCGTTATGGCCTAGTGGTTGCTAGATAAGATGAGCGCGACATCTGATTAGATCTGCCCTTTTTGCTGTTATTTTCTCGGTGGGTCAAGCTAGCCCTGGCATTGGCCAACTAGTGGAGGAAATATTTTCACCAAAGCACCAGAGGCCGCGAAAAGCTCCCGATTTTAGTATGTGGGTCACAACATCATAACACTGCGTGGACTTCTATTTCTTTTTCGGTCTCCCATCCGAACTGTGCCGATCTCGGGGGTTTTTGTCATATAAGTGCCGCCGGTATCCCATTATTTCTAAGTTTTGGTTGAGTCCTTGTTTAATTTTACCTTGTTTTGACCATGGGTGTCCGTATTTTGGTCCGAAGGGCACGAACGGTGTTTAGCCGCATAGCGGCTTCTGACGCTGGAAGCTCAGTTGACACACCCGCAGTGGATGGAACGACCGCAGAGGAAAGCAAGAGAGATCCTGCCGCCGATGCTGAAGTTCAGCAGCCGGAACTGCCGTCGGAAGATCTGCAGCATGGTGTCAGGGATATCGAGGCCATCACCATGACCTGGTCCAAGCGAACATTGATTATGGTTTTTCTCAAGTAAGCCCTTCTCCCATGGAATTAATTTTAATAGTTGCTAAATCAATTGACTATAGTATCTGGTTCCTATACTTCGTCAACGCCTTCCAATCCACGGTTTTCTCCAGCTTGAGCCCCTATGTCTCCAGTTCTTTCACGGCCCACTCGCTGTCCGGTGTGCCTACTGCGCTTGCCGATGCTTTCTCGGCAGCAATTTACATTCCCGTCGGAAAGATGATGGATACTTGGGGCCGTGCGGAGGGATTCTTGCTGATGACATGCTTCGCTACCCTCGGATTGATTCTCTTGGCCGCTTGCAACAGCTTTGCCATCTACTGCACTGCATACGTAAGCCTCCCATCGATGCTCATCATCAAGCCCCGGAAAACTTTCTTCCTAAATGCTTACATCTCTATTAGGTATTCTATTCCATTGGTTTCAGTGGTATGGAATATGCCATTGATGTCATGACGGCGGATGCCTCCAAATTGAAGAACCGAGGCCTGGCGTTTGCCTTCACCTCTTCACCATACATCATTACCGCCTTTGCTGGACCGAAGGTAGCAGATGAGTTCTACTATCAGGTCAGCTGGCGATGGGGCCTGGGCTGCTGGGCTATTATCTTCCCTATCGTGGCGGCGCCTTTGTACTTCATGCTCAAGATCAATCTTCGCAAAGCCGAAAGGGAAGGTCATCGAATCCAGGAAAAGAGTGACCGCACATTCTTGCAAAGTGTGTGGCATTGGATTATTCAGTTTGATTGTGAGTGACACCTTTCTTCATCATTTCGGTGTTGCAAATATCGCGTCGGTCGGACATCATCGACGCGACTCGCAAATTCCAACCATTTAGTTCATAAAACAGCGACTAATCTCGAATAGTGCCCGGCGTTGTCATGTTTACCGTCGGCCTAGTCCTCTTCGAACTTCCTTTCGACATCGCGTCTGAAGCCCCCAACGGCTGGGGCTCGGGTTATATCATTGCCATGCTTGTGGTCGGATTCTCGATGCTCTTTTTCTTCGCTATCTATGAAAAGTGGGTGGCCCCTGTGCCTTTGCTCAATATCGTCTTCCTCACCGATCGAACCGTTGTCGGAGCCTGTCTTTTGGATGCCACTTACCAGCTATCTTACTACTGCTGGAACAATTACTATACATCCTTCCTCCAGGTAGTCAACAACTTGACGATCGCCGAGGCTGGATATGTGAACAACACATTCGATGTCGTGTCCGGTGTGTTACTTCTCATCGTCGGCTGGATTATCCGAAGGACTGGTCGTTTCAAGTGGCTGTTATACATCTCTGTTCCGCTTTACATCTTCGCCCAGGGCTTGATGATCTATTTCCGCAAGCCTGGTATGGGAGTCGGATACCAGATCATGTGCCAGATTTTCATTTCGATCGGTGGTTCGATTTTCATTCTCGTCGAGCAGATTGCCATTTTGGCCGCTGTCGATCACCAACACGTTGCTGCTGCACTGGGTTTATTGAACGTCGTTGGTACTATCGGCGATTCCGCTGGTTATACTATTTGCACAGCCATTTGGACCAATACCTTCCCCAATGCTCTTGCGAGATACCTCCCAGAGTCGGCTATGTCAAACTTCGAGAACATTTACGAAGATATCACAGTGCAGACTGGCTATCCCATGGGGAGCGAGGTGAGACTGGCCATCCAGAAAGCCTACGCCTATTCTGAAGTCCGTATGCTTTCGACTGGTTTGGGTATCATGGGCCTGGCCATTGCCTGGACCATCATGATTAGAGATATTGATCTCAAGAAGACTGCCCAGGTCAAGGGTACTGTTTTCTAAGGATCATTGGACAAGATAGCTGGGGTGTCCAGTTGGAAATTTAACTGCGCATTGTACTGCGAATGTCCTCCCATGCACCCTGGGAGGATTCAATTACAGCAAAAGTCACTCATTATGATTTATTTTCTGCTGTTTATTGTTGTCCCTTTGTTGTCTCTTTCATCTGTCGATATCTACTTATATATTGTGGAAGGGCATGAATAGTAATAATTTATCCATATAGTACCAAATTTCTATTTCAAGATTTGATATCTGTGGATGTACATGTCTTTGAGATTTAATAATTTTTTTTTCAAATTATTTTCCAATTTCCGGGGATATCTTCGTGACATAAGAGTCAGGCACCGGGCAAGTGGAGGATCTGCAGCGGAGAAAGGCGCGTGGATTTACCCGTCAATCACAACTCACATCCCCTGTCATGGCGTTGACCAACTACCCCTCAACGCCAGCCAAGGGGTAGCACCACTTCAATGCGGCGCCAATTCTCAAATCAGCGTGACGAACTTGAAATTACTTACAGGTATAAGCCTTGGCGCCTTTCCTGCCAAGATGTCGTTGCAATGTTGCATGACCTGACGCAAGGAACAGGCCCTTACGATATAGGTTGGCCTTGCTTTTGCCGATGTTTCTCCAGATGGTGATTACTTAGAGGGGCATCCTCTTGGTACATGCACCCCTCATGGAGATTTACCTAATTAGGAATGAAGTGTCGCTATTGCGGTCGCTGTCAGCAGGTTGTCCTGCCCGAAGGAAGAGACCAAATTATGCACCTCGAACCCCTCATGGAGATTTACTTAATTGGGGAAAAATGTCGGTATTACAGTTGCTGTCGGCAGATTGTCCTGCACAAAAGAAGGGATCGTGTTATGGTTCTCTAGCCCCCTCGGACGTCACCTCGATCCATCCGGGTCAATGGGAGCACGATGAGGAGCACGATTAATTATCCGGCATGGCATCTCTCGCTAGATTATCAAACTGCTTGCATATAAATATCCACTACAGCGCGCCTTTAACTCATACTCCCTGCATTTTGAACGGTATCGACGAGTGAAACAGCCGGTTGTGGACCAAACAGCAACATGCTGCACAAATACCTTCTTCTGCCGCTTTTGGCGTCTTATGGTGCCGCTGTCACTATTTCTGTAGCGAAATCTGGAGGCAATGCCACATCAGGTCTACAATATGGTGCTATGGAAGAGGTATGTTGAGCTTCTTGTCCATTACATTATTGGATCTAATTCAAGGCCTAGGAAATCAACCACTGTGCCGAGGGGGGTCTATATGCTGAATTGATCCGCAACAGAGCGTTCCAGGGGAGTCCGAAGTTCCCTTCGTCACTAGAGGCCTGGTCTAGTGTTGGGGGCTCATCACTGGCCCTGAAGAATCTCACTGACCCACTGTCAACTGCCCTTCCAACTTCAGTCAATGTCAAGGGTACTGGCACAGCTGGTTTGACCAATGCGGGATTCTGGGGAATTGACGTCCGCCCCCAGAAGTATACTGGGTCGTTCTATGTGAAAGGCGCTTACAAAGGCTCCTTCACTGCCTCTCTCCTTTCTTCTAGCGGCAAAGTTTTGGCCACTACCAAAGTTGCCTCAAAGAGCGTTGCAAACGATTGGGTCCAACACGAGTTTGTTCTTACTCCCAAAGCAAAGGCTTCTGATACTAAGAATAAGTTCTCGCTTACCTTCGATGGCTCGGTAAGGTTTGACATAGGACTTGACACGCGCCTCAGCTAATTGTTTCTAGAAAGCATCGGGTGGCTCGCTTGATTTCAATCTGATTAGCTTATTCCCACCCACATGGAATGATCGCCCCAATGGTATGCGAAAAGACTTGATGCAAGCCATGGCTGATATGGGTCCGGTAAGTTCAAGTTCACTTATTGCCCTGAAAATTCTCGAAGACCAACGATTCTGATAAACTTGATAGACATTCCTTCGCTTCCCTGGTGGTAACAATCTTGAGGGTGATAGCATCGAGGGCCGCTGGAAGTGGAACGAGACCATTGGGCCACTCAAAGACCGACCTGGTCGTGCAACCACCTGGCAATACCAAGAGACCCTTGGATTGGGTTTGATTGAGTACATGGAGTGGTGCGACGATCTTGGCATGGAACCTAGTGAGTGATCAATTTTGCAACACATTGCCTTACCAAGCTGACAAGCCCTGTCTAGTCCTGGCGGTCTATGCTGGACTTGCTCTGAACGGAGATGTTGTCCCGGAGGCCGACCTGGATTTCTATGTCCAAGATGCACTCAACGAGATCGAGTTCTTGACCGGCTCTGTGGACACCGAATACGGTGCTCTACGCGCTAAGGTTGGACACCCAGAACCGTGGACAATTCGGTATGTTGAGGTTGGAAACGAGGATATGCTGAGCAACGGCCTTGCTACGTACAAGTCCTACCGGTTCTCGGCATTCTACAAGGCTATCACGGCCAAGTACCCCGATATCCAGGTCCTTGCGTCTACTATCGATATGACAATTCCTGGTACTGCTGGTGGTGATTACCATTTGTATGATACCCCGGATAACTTCGTCAGCAAGTTCAACATGTTTGACAGTTTCACGCGGGAGCATCCTATCTTGCTCGGTAAGTAACCTGGGAAAACTGCGAAACCATAACTAATACTTGTCAAGGTGAGATTGCCGCTACTTCGCCATTAAATGGACAGAATATCGACTGGAGTGATACCCATTTCTCTTTGTATCCTTGGTGGATCGGCTCCGTTGCCGAGGCTGTGTTCCTTATTGGCGCCGAACGCAACGCAGACAAGATTATTGGGACTACCTACGTGAGTGGCTTCAACTTCGACTCTACTAGACTAGGACTGACAAAGCAATAGGCTCCTTTCTTGATGAACTTGGACAGCTACCAATGGTCCCCGACCATCCTCTCCTTCAATTCTGATCCCGACCAGACAGCTCGTTCTACCAGCTGGCACGTGTGGAGCGTATGTTACACCATTATCTAGCCCCGAAAGTAAACTCCACTGACATAAGACACAAATATAGTTATTCAACCACAACATTATGACAAACACCCTCCCAGCCACATCCTCCGACGCCTTCGGTCCTCTGTACTATGCGACAGGTCTAAACAGCAAGACCAACTCGCACATCTTCAAGGCAGCAGTATATAACAGCACATCTGATGTGCCCGTGTCACTGACATTCGACGGTGTTGGCCGTGGCACCAAGGCGGACTTGACCATCCTGACTGCGCCGGATCCATTTTCAATGAACGAGGTGGGCGGGGCAAACATTGTCAACAGCAAGACTACCCAGATTAAGGCTGGCAAGAAGGGCGAGTTCTCTTTCAAGCTGCCAAATCTGAGTATTGCGGTGCTCACTACCAATTAATGCAACTTGAATAGTACGCATTAGTCTTAGAAAGTGTTGCACATGCAGAACAGTACTACAATCAAATATACTGCCTCCCAGTTTTAGAACTAGTTCCTTGAATCCCTGTCCTTCCTTGACTCAGACCTAAACCCGACAAGCGTCAAATGTCCTTCGCCCGAAATTTCTCCGGCGTATCCCCCTGATTCCTCCAATCCGCAGCCTTGAAGGCCTCCAATTCCTTAAGAGCAGAATGAATGCGCTTAAGGTTAGGCACGAAATCCAAATCCATGCTGTACAACAAAGCCTGGTCAACTGTGGGAACCAGCACCACATCCGCCATTGAAACAGTATCTCCAAAGGAATACCTCCCCTCCCCGCCCTGCTTCACCAATAGGCTCTCGTAGGCTTGGAATCCGTCGGTAAAGGCCTGTTTGGCAAATTTATCTAGATCATCGTCACTCCCACGGATATCCTTCACCCGATGTACGATACGGGCGTTGGTGGTAGGTTGTGTATCGATTGCGATGATATTCACTAGGTCGCGCACCTGTGCTCGATTCCGTAATTCGCGAGGGAGGAGCGGAGATATATCTGGGAATCTTTCCTCGAAATAATCCAAAATTGTCATGGATTGGCGGATGATGGTCTTTTCACCGTCGGCGCTTGTCACTACCAGGGTAGGTACGCTGGCGCTGGGGTTTGATTCTTTGTATTCATCCGTTGTGTGCGCTTTGGTGCCAAGGTCGATGTAGGTGTATTCAAGAGAGATACCCTTCAGGTGAGCGGCAATTATGATGCGCTGACAGCATGACGAGCAGAAGTATGAGTAAAGGTGGAAAGTATCGGTAGGCATTTTGTTTGAACTGTTGTATATTTATGTACTGAGTCTGAACATAATGGAATGGAGGAGGTGGGAGGTTGGAAGGTATCATCTAGGCCTGGAGGTAACCTTCAATGGGATCAGCACTAGCACAGATCAAGTTAAGTGTAATTATGAACTGCACAGCCTACTATGAAGCATTTTACAATACGGATCAGATATTCGTTTGACTGAACAAATCAGCCTTGCTATTTCTATTTCCACCTCGCCAAATTCTATATTCTAAGCTATAATCTTCCAATATCTGTCGCATTGAGCATCGGCGCTCTGGACTGTGCGGTCGCTTTCATCTACTTCCGCCCGTCATCTCCTCTATGTATTTCGATGAGGAGTTTTGTTTTTCGAACCCACGCGGATTTGAGGACCGCGCCTCAATCCATCGGGTCTGCGCGAGACATGGGTTGATATCACCATAAACACCACGTCTGTCCCCTATAATCCCCTATGGGCTTCTTTCGGGGTGCGGCGTCGAGATTCTTTACTTACCGCCCGCGCGCTCCAACCCCTTTCCACGGGTGAAGATAGCAGCGACGGTCGCGATAAATGCAAAGATCGCGGAGGCCATGAAGGAGAGTCTAATCCCGCGGTAGTACACTAGCCGAGCGGCCATTTGCACATCGGGAGGGAGATCATATATAGCCGAGATTGAGTGGCGGATCTCATCAATCACCTAAGGGGGAGCGAGTATACTGGTCAGCAATGCTTATTCAGGGGCTCGCTATCATCAAACGGCGAAGGAATTGTACTTTCCATTTATCTGGTATTCCACTCAAGGCCTCCCCGAGGCCTGAGTTAAGTGTATTCTGCATGATGGTGGAGGTAATTGCGACTCCCCAAACGGTCCCAAGGGAGCGGATGAGGTAGACAGTTGAGGCGGAGACGGCGTGATCTGCACGACATTGTTAGCAGGCTGGCTTGGCAAACTGCTCGGTCGCCATGGATCGCGTAATGGGGCTGGCAACAGAGAGGGAGAAATAGCTTACCGGTGTGGTCGAAGGCTGCGAGGAATGTGAACAGGATTCCTGGGTACACCATGCCCTGACCAAGGTTCGCGGGAATGACATAGACGAAATACTTCCATCCCGAGTCGTTGAATCGAAGGAGCATGACGAGGAGATTGCCGACGAACATTAGCGCTGCGCCGACGCGCACAATGGAGGCCAGCTTGCCCCAACGTGACATAATGATTCCCGCTACAAGACCACCAAGTGGGGTAAATAGACAGGGAATCACGAGTCGGGTACCAGCCTTGCTCGGCGAGTCAAGGAGAATCACCTGGAACATGAGAGGCAGAGTAAAGAGGTACTGAATGGGCTACGTTAGTTGTTACGCCCATAGAGCTGGTTGAACGAGTAAGCTTACTGCGTATGCTGCCATCCCGACACACACGTTGGAAATTTGTGTGGATACAGCGAGCTGTCCTCGTAGCATCTTCAATGGAATCAAAGGCGCGGCGGTGGTATTCGCTTCAACAGCAACAAATGCGACCAGCAATACCACACTGGAGAGCAGTGGTAGAATTACCCACATGTGAGTCCAAGGGAGAATGTTGCCACCCAGGCTGAGTCCGACCAGTTGAGCCGAGAGAGCCAGAATGAGCAGACAAGCGCCCAGTACGTCAATTTGCTGCCAGATTCCTTGCTTCCGCCCATCTGAGGAAGGTTCAGTGTTGCGTGATGGGAACTTCAAGACTATATAGCCCATGATCAAAGCAAACAAAGAGATTGGAACCTGCAACAGGAAGCACCAGCGCCATCCGATTGAGTCAACAATGGCACCTCCGAAAGAAGCACCACAGATGGCTCCGAAGCCGTACGAGACGTTCTGAATTGCCTGGTACATACCGCGCTGGCGGAACGGAATAAGATCCGAGTTGATGATTGTTGCTAGGATACTTATTAGTGATTGATATGTCAATTGAAACATCATTGCTTACCCATAGTCATCAATCCTCCGCCACCGATGCCCGTCAAGGCGCGCATAATGTTCAAAAAGATTACATCGCGGGCCACGGCACATCCTAGACAACCAATCATGAAGGTGATAGTTGCAGTGAAGAAACATGACCGGCGACCGAGAATATCGGAGAATCGGCCATAGAGAGGCTGGAACGCCGTGCTTGTGATCAAGTACGAGGTGGTCAGCCACGAAGCAGTGTTCGCAGCGTTAAACTCGGAGCTGATCACAGCATAGGTCGACGCAGTAATGGTCCCGTCAAACCCGCCAAGAAATACATTGGCCATGATGGCTGTTGAATTGTCAAAATTTGCTCAATCATGTATAAATTTTCATTTGACATACCAATTTGGATGAGTAGAAATCCTGGCGGTGGGCTCCAAGTCGCAGGAACTGGATCCGATCGCAATAAAGGTTGCTCTTCGCTTTCTTGTGCCGACGATCTTTCGGCGTCATTCTCGTTCGTCGACATCACGCCTGGCGAGACACTTGTATTCAGAGGATCTAATGCCATTTTCACTTTTAAATGCCGTTCAAATCTCCAATTTGCGATTCAAAAGGTGACGAAAGAAAGAATCCGAATATCGGAAAGTTCAGAAATTTCAGTGGACATGCGGGCACTTGATTGGGAAATGCGAGCGGATTATCTTCCCCGCCAAGTGCCAAGCACGACATCATATTCCACTATGACATACTCCGAGAGTGTTGGCAACTATTTAACGAGGTTATGTGATATGTGATATGTTCTTCTTTTCATCATATTTTTACACAACTATTGAAACCAAAAGAAGTCAAAGAGACTCAGTGCAGAGTACCAAACTAAGGTTAATGTACCCTATCATGAACATAATGACCAGCATCATGGAAACTGATCGCTGGGCTAGTACTTATCATGAAGTTCCTTGAAGCCGTTGCCTGCACCGCAGCGCTGTTGCCACTCGCCGTGGCAGATTGGCAGTTCAAATCCCGAACCGACCTGGCCCCGCCTCGCCTGAACATCACCATCCCGGCCACAAAGGATGTCGAGAAGGGTTACCTCTTCATCGCGCCTTTCCCAGGCCAGTGGGCTGAACCGCAGTTCCACGGTCCGCGTCAGGAAGCTCCGTATATCGTTCGCGATGACGGTGAGCTCGTCTGGTCGGGCTATACCTACTTCTCTATCTGGGCCGCCAACTTCCAGAAGGCTAGGTGGAATGGTCAGGACGTGCTGTTCAGTTTTGAGGGTGATCACAACCCGGCCTATGGACATGGTCATGGTCATGCTACCATTCTGAATCAGCGCTATGAGACTATTCGGGAGCTCCGCGCTGGCAACCACAAGCTCATGGATAAGCATGAGTTCCATGTTGTCGACGAGAAGACTGCGTTGCTTCAGGTCTATCAGCCTGTGCCGAGGGATCTCTCTCGCTGGGGTGGTAGTGCGGAACAGCAGTGGATTGTCGATGCTATCTTCCAGGGTATGTGTGTTCTCGAACATATGAAGAGCTAATGCTAATTCCCAGTAGAGTTGGACCTGGACACTGGAGAACTACTATTTGAGTGGTCTAGCCTCGAGCATGTCTCTCCCGATGGTAAGTCAGCCACTCTAAAAACTTATATTGAACTAGTCTAACATCTTGCAGAGGCGGTCCTCCCCCTCAACCCGGGACAAGCGGGCGCAGGCTACAACTCATCCGACGCATGGGACTACTTCCACATCAACTCTGTGGACAAGGATGCCGAAGGTAACTATTTGATTTCTGCGCGGGATGCTTGCGCAGTCCACAAAATCAATGGTACCACTGGTGAGATCATCTGGCGTCTGGGTGGTCTACGCTCAGACTTTGAGCTTGGCCCCAACGTCAAGTTCTGTTTCCAGCATCACGCGCGCTTTGTCGAGCAGAGTGATGATGAAGAAATCATCTCCCTTTTCGATAACTCCGCTCATGGAACAGAAAATCACCGTGGCAAAGAAGTCCACACCCATCCTTTCTCACAAGGCAAGGTCATTTCCGTCAACAAGGTCACCTGGGCTGCAAACATTGTTCAAGCCTTCCAGCCTCCCGATGGGCTCCTCGCCAAGTCCCAAGGTAGCACCCAGCTTCTACCCAATGGCAATGCCCTGGTTAATTGGGGCTCTGAGGGAGCTTTGACTGAATTTCGGGCGGACGGTACCCCGATCTTCCACGCTTATATGGACTCAGGTCTGCTGGGCGAAGGGGTCCAGAACTATCGGGCATTCCGGTACAACTGGACTGGCCTGCCGACAGAGGAACCCGCCATTGTGGCTGAGAAGACACCCTCGGGCACCAAGGTCTTTGTTTCGTGGAATGGTGATACCGAGACGGTTGTTTGGAGATTCTATGCTGTTACGGATGGATTTGGGTCCCGCGAGTTCTTGGGTGAGGCTACACGCGATGGATTTGAAACGTCCTTCTCGCTGCCTGGTCACGTATATCAACGCTTGTCAGCTGAGGCTGTCTCGGCTCGTGGTCGTGTCTTGACTACGACTCGCGTTGCTCATATCCAAGACGCGGTGCTCCCTTACGGTAGTGCCACTGACGGGTCTGAAGATCGCGGCTCTTGGAGACAGTTGATCTTGCAGGCATAGATCAAGACATGTTCGTGTCTTAGGCTCTACGGAGAGGAGAATTAGATGGGGTGTGGGGCAGATGTGTCGAGGAGGATAACCTTAGAAAGATATGTGCTAGTTCATGTAGTTGAATCAGTCAAAAGGTTATATATTGAAAGGTCCTGTGGACATTGATCTTAAGTAGAAAAAAGTACTACTAAATGGACTACTAAAAGACATAGCAAGACCGCCATAAGTGGCCGACGATTCTTCTAGGTTGTGTGACATAGTCCCTTTACCGGACGCTTTGAGGTCCGGATGTCCGAGATATGAACTTTTTGTTCCTTTGTCAAGATCTCATTAGACTCTCGGATGATCAGAATTCCGAGTCAACTGTGTCTAAACTGTGTCTGATATATTGGCCGAATCCGAGTTCCGTTTACCGAAAAGGGAAGTTGCTATGAATAAGGTGTGGGGGTCAGGGGATACAATGCTACCACGCAACCAATAAAAAGGCCCAAAAACACCTTAAAATATAGATTATGTGGTGTAGTCTTATACCTCTATTATGAAGGCAATGTTACATCCAAGTAAGATCCTCAGGTATGCAGATATTCAGACATTTAGATATTCAAATATTCAGCTGATAGAGACATCCAGTGTAATACATAAAATCTCCATTTACCTCCCTTTTCGGAAAGAGCTATGACAGTTCATCCATGGATGTTGACCTTCCTTCCTTCCTCTTGAAGCTTCTCGGATCGGTCACTTCCCGGTTGCCGTTGCTTCTTTCCTTTTTTATGTTCTTACCTTCTTCCCTTTCTCTCACCTGTCACGTCTCACCTTTTGTTTTTCTCTTCTGTAAACAACTCTCGTTTACCCCCCTTTGGCGTGTTTCTTTTATGGCTTCACGTCTTCTTCCTTCTTTAGGCTTCTCGCCAACTCCACTCGTGCCAGACCGTATGGAAAACATGCCTGACAATGCGGCCGTTGATACCCCCGGCTCAGAGACCCCAGTTTCGGAGTCCGGGGATGATCGCGACAGGCAAATCACCACTCTTGCACGTTCTCTCTCGCAACTTTCACGGCAAAGCAGCGTCAACACTACTCAACCCACAGAGGGGGTCAACACCTTCCTCGACACCACTGACCCAGAGCTAGATCCCAATAGTGACCAGTTTAAATCACGCAAATGGGTGAAGAACATTGTCCAGATGACCTCTCGCGACCCAGACCGGTACCCGCGTCGCACAACTGGTGCCTCCTTCCGCAACCTCAATGTTTTCGGATACGGCACCGCGGCTGACTATCAGATGGACTTTGCCAACTTCTGGCTCAAAGGCGCAGGGTGGTTCCGCAGTCTCTTTAACTTGCAGAACAAAGTCCGCATTGACATCCTGCGGGACTTCGAAGGCATTGTTCACAGTGGTGAGATGCTAGTTGTACTAGGTCGCCCAGGAAGGTACGTGAATCGACGCCCCTCCTTTGCGAAGGATTAATCACTAACGACCAGCAGCGGATGCTCTACCTTCCTCAAAACCATTGCCGGAGAGACGCATGGTCTCTACCTCGACAAGGAGAAAGGGTCCGAGGTGCAGTATGATGGCATATCCTGGGACGACATGCACAGCCGCTTCCGCGGCGAGGTCATCTACCAAGCCGAAACCGAAACCCACTTCCCCCAACTGACTGTCGGTGATACACTGCTGTTTGCCGCTTACGCTCGAGCGCCGAGTAACCGACTTCCCGGTGTTACACGCGACCAGTATGCAGTGCATATGCGAGACGTGGTAATGGCAATGCTTGGCTTAACCCACACTATGAACACCAAGGTTGGCAATGAGTTCATTCGAGGTGTATCCGGTGGGGAAAGGAAGCGGGTCAGTATCGCCGAAACCACTCTGTGTCGATGTCCGTTGCAGTGTTGGGACAACAGCACTCGCGGACTTGACAGCTCAACGGCACTGGAATTTGCAAAGAACATCCGCCTGTCCACGGACTATAGTGGATCTACCGCTATAGTCGCAATTTATCAAGCGAGTCAGTCCATCTACGACCTGTTTGACAAAGCAATTGTTCTCTACGAAGGCCGTCAGATCTATTTCGGCAGTGCGCCCAATGCACGACTCTTCTTCATCAAGATGGGATTCCACTGCCCAGAGAGACAAACCACCGCCGACTTCCTTACTTCTCTCACCAGCCCTTCAGAACGTCTCGTTCGCCCCGGATTTGAAGACTCCGTTCCGCGCACACCCGATGAGTTCGCAGCACGCTGGAAGGAAAGCCCAGAGCGTAAGCAGCTTCTCGCTGAGATTGCAGCAAACACAGCCGGAAATACTACCGGAGAAACAAAGCTTGAGGAATTCGGTCGCTCTCGCGCAGCAGACAAACCCTGGTTTACTCGTTCAGTCTCCCCATACACACTCTCGTTCCCGATGCAAATCCGCCTGTGCCTTTGGCGAGGGTGGTTGCGGCTCAAAGCAGACTGGGCTATGACCATTGCCACACTCTTCGGAAATGTTGGCATGTCTCTGATCATTTCCAGTCTCTTCTACGATACACCGGACAACACCGACAGCTTCTACAAGCGTGGATGCCTACTTTTCTTTGCCATCATGATCAGTGGTTTCTCTAGCTCACTGGAAATCATGATCATGTGGCAGCAGCGGCCGATCGTGGAAAAGCATCGCAAGTACGCACTATACCACCCCTCGGCGGAAGCCATTAGCGCGTACATTGTGGAACTTCCATCAAAGATCTTGCTGGCAGTTGTATTCAATTTGATCATCTATTTTCTACCTCATCTTCGGCGCACTCCGGCCCATTTCTTCATCTTTTTCCTCTTTTCGGCAACAACGACCCTCGTGATGTCCAATATCTTCCGGTTTATCGGCGCAATCTCGCGGTCTGTGGCTCAGGCCATGCCTCCTGCTTCGGTCTTCATGCTTATCCTAGTCATTTACACCGGGTTTACCATTCCTGTCCGAGACATGCACCCTTGGTTCCGGTGGCTCAATTACGTGAACCCGATTGCTGTAAATTATAACTTAGTTTTTGTGCGACCATACCAGAATATGCTAACATGAAATAGTACGCCTTTGAGGCGCTGATGATCAATGAGTTTGGCGGACGGTCTTTCTCTTGCTCGAACTTTGTCCCGGGTGGCCTGGATATTTACAAAGATGCCCCTCTGAGCTCTAAAATCTGCTCACAAAAGGGTGCTGTGGCAGGCCAAGATTTCATTGATGGAGAGACATACATCAACACAACCTACCAATACTACAGCCCACATCTGTGGCGAAACTTCGGGATTCTCTGCGCTTTCTTCGTCGCATTCTTTGGGCTGTACGTCTTCTGCAGCGAGCTCATCCGAGCTGAACCATCCAAAGGTGAGGTTTTGGTGTTCCCACGCGGCAAGATGCCCGCTTTTGCCAAGAATGTTCGAACAGACGATCCCGAGGAGATCATTGCATCAGAGAAAGGTGCAGTTGCCAGTGAGCCTCAGGACACAACTGCAGCAATTGTTCGCCAAACTTCCATCTTCCACTGGGAGAATGTGTCTTATGAAATCAAGATCAAGGGGACTCAGCGACGTATCCTGGACAGCGTGGATGGTTGGGTCAAACCCGGCACTTTGACGGCCTTGATGGGTGTCACTGGTGCAGGAAAGACATCCTTGCTCGATGTATTGGCTGATCGTGTCACTATTGGCATCGTCTCCGGTCAGATGCTTATTGATGGCCGGCTACGCGACGATTCTTTCCAGCGGAAGACGGGTTACGTGCAGCAACAGGATCTGCATCTGGAGACTAGTACTGTTCGTGAAGCCCTAGTTTTCAGCGCTCTTCTACGCCAGCCTGCCACCATTCCTCGCCAGGAAAAGATTGCATACGTTGAAGAGGTCATTCAAATGCTCGGTATGGAAGAATACGCAGATGCCGTGGTCGGCGTTGCTGGTGAGGGCCTCAATGTGGAGCAGCGTAAGCGGTTGACAATCGGCGTGGAACTTGCAGCCAAGCCAGATTTGCTGCTATTCTTTGACGAACCCACTTCGGGTCTGGATAGTCAAACCGCTTGGTCAATCTGTACCCTGATGCGCAACTTGGCCGACCACGGTCAGGCTGTACTGTGTACCATTCACCAACCTTCCGCAATGCTGATGCAGCAGTTCGACCGCCTATTGTTTCTTGCTAAAGGAGGACGCACAGTGTATTTCGGCGACCTTGGTCCGAACATGGAAACATTGATCAAATACTTCGAAGACAAAGGATCGCCCAAGTGTCCACCAAACGCAAACCCGGCCGAATGGATGCTCGAGGTCATCGGAGCTGCGCTAGGCTCTCATGCGAACAAAGATTGGGCTCAGCAATGGACCAACAGCCCCGAGCGTGCAGAGGTTCGCAGACAATTGGCTGAAATGAAGGGAGAGTTGTCCAATAACCCTGCACCACTGCGGGCTGCAGGGTTCGGTGAATTTGCTATGCCAATCTGGTATCAGTTCCTCGTTTGTACTCAACGCACATTCCAACAGTACTGGAGATCTCCGTCGTATCTGTACGCCAAAGTTCTCACCTGCACTATTCCCGTAAGGTATCTCCCTTCCACTTATTTGATTATACTAACATGCATAGCCACTGTTCCTCGGATTTACGTTCTGGCACATGCCCACCAGTCTTCAGGGGCTGCAGAATCAAATGTTCGCAATCTTCATGCTTCTCGTCATCTTCCCCGGTCTGGTCCAGCAGATGATGCCATCCTTCGTCACACAGCGTGCTTTGTATGAGGTGCGCGAACGGCCTTCGAAGGCCTACTCGTGGAAGGCATTCATGATGGCCAGTATCCTCGTGGAGCTGGTATGGAACATTTTAATGTCGGTGCCAATCTTTTTCTGCTGGTACTACCCAATCGGGTTTTATCGCAATGCAGAGCCTACAAACGCCGTCATCGAACGAAGCGGCATCATGTACCTGCTCGTTTTACAGTTCATGATGTTTACTTCGACTTTCAGCTCGATGATGATTGCAGGAATTGAAGAGCCCGATACTGGCAGCAATATTGCTCAGTTCATGTTCTCCCTTTGCTTGGTCTTTAACGGGTAAGTTATCTGCAGGTGCTTGGTAGCTAATTGGCAATAGCGCTGACTGGACTTTTAGCGTACTGGCAAATTCCTCCGACATGCCTCATTTCTGGATCTTCATGAACCGGGTATCGCCATTTACCTACTTTGTGTCATCCGTGCTCTCGACGGGCCTGACTGGGACTTCGGTGGAATGTTCTGATATCGAGTGGCTCACTATTTCGCCTCCAGATGGACAGAGTTGCGGCAGTTATCTGGAACCTTACATCAAGGCTGTAAACGGGGCATTGCTCAATCCTGAGGCGTCAGTGGATTGCAAGATCTGCCCAATGTCGAAAACAGACCAGTTCCTCAAAGGTCTCAATATGTCGTACTCGGATGTTAGGCGCAACATCGGGCTGCTGTTTGCCTACGTGGCGTTCAACATTGTCGGTGCGCTCTTCCTGTACTGGCTCTGCCGCGTCCCTAAGCATTGGCGGCGCAAGCTCGGCAAGACCTAAACAGGTCATCTTTGTTCTTTTTTCGGTTCGTGGGGGGTGAAGTTTGGGGAGTGGGGAGGGTGAGGAGAGGTGGTTTATTGCAGTCAATTTTTGTTCCTGAGAGATTCCGCGTGTTTCTTCTCAGGGTTCATCTGAAATATTCTCTTGCTTTGTTGATCCTGGCACAGAGTCTTATCTTGTCAAATGTATCTCATACATGTAGCTTATGTTAATCAATGTTGTATTATTTTGTAAGTCTTTACACTTCTCCCTGTCTAGTTTGAAGGAGGAATTGAACCATTCCCTTTCCTGCTCGCTATCTCACTGAGATCTCTCCAACATCATATTTGAACTCCTCGGCACGAGTTTAGGATTAGATGTTAGCAGAGGGAAGTTGAGAAATGAAATACAAGAGAAGTTATGATCAAGTCTACGCGATAAGAAGGAACGAGTCAACTAATCCAATGCTTCCAACTTTAGAATGTTCTATATAGCTATATAATTCTTTTATGTACATATTTATACAGTCATTCAAGGGTATATGAGATCAGTAACAGTCTTGGGCAAGCTATCAGGTAATGGGGAAATGAAACCCAAATTCTCTCGTCGGTCATCTTGTCTCTCGCAACCCCTAATATCAACAAAATAGAAGACTCTCGAAGATATTCATAATCCACAGTCGAGTTTGACGGGCATTGAACGGCATGATTTTGCACTCGACATAGAAACTGCAGAGCCCCTAGGAAAAATAAAGATATAATCGCGCGAACTCAATCGGCCTTTTAAGCTCGATAGGCCTTTGAGGAGATCACCCGGCCATGGCTTGATTAGCATCGGCGCTTGAATTAGCATCACAGCAATATTGGAACATTGCGAGATGAGGCCAAAATCCAAAGAAAGCCTAACAGTTCACACATATTCGAGAACGGATTTCTCTGTCTGTTTTTTGGTTTCCCAAAGTGTAGTACAAGAAATATTCATCCTTTTGGATTCAAATCGACAATTCTTTCCTAACACTACAAACCCCTATCTATGAGGTGGGAGCCAAAGTACGTTGCTCCACTCAGTATGAACACCACTGGATCCCATGCAGCCCGGCTACCGTTATATCACATAGATGCATGAGGCTAATTCGTATCTGCAGCTAATGAGTGAATGTTAGCACCTAGCAAATTCAAAAGTACAGGGTTCACCTTTAAATAGCTAGGGTACGGAATTGTCCATCTCATCACATGGCTGTACGGTTAACTTCTTTGACAAGTCCCCGTACCTCCTAAGCACTAGGTCTTAGATAATGCTACCTCCGACTACCTAGTGAGAGCAAACTCTATATAATACCAAGATATTACTCCTTTTTAATAATCTCTCTAATTTCGGGATCAGCTAAAGTTAGACTTCGAGCACCCTAAGAGTAAGAATTATTTCGGAAAGTTGTGCGGAATAGCCTACGTAGTTAACGAGATCATGCCGCATAAACGCATATTAAAGGAGCACAACAACACTTGCAAACTAGTTCAAATTGTTGCAACACAACATCTACTATTTAACTTAATATGACACCGGTAAGATTCAAATCAGATGCATGATCAACAACATATCTTAGACAGTTCCAAAGGTGTAGGTTGCCATGTTCACAGCAGGGGGTGTCTCAGGGGAGTAGATCACATTGGATTGCTGGCCCCATTGTGGGTTGTTGACAGAATCAATCCAGCCCTCGGGTTCGATTGCCAGACAACCGTATTTCTCAACAAATCCAGCAGCGTTCTCATTTTGCGAGTTTCGCTTAGCCTGAGAAGGCTTCACAGGAATCGTTCCATCCATGTTCAAACAGGTGAAAAACTGCAAAGCAGGCTGGTTCGTTGCAACTTCCATGCTAATTCCCGTGGTACTGGAGTTCAATCGGAGAGCAGGAACAAGTGAATTTTGGGCAGAGTATGTCGAGTCACGGTCAACAATAAAGCAGTTGTCATATCCCACGTCACTACCGACAAGACCTTTGGTATACTGGATGTCACGGCCAATGATTTTGCCGGTTCCAAAGTCCAGAGATTGATGATCAGTATCATCAACGGTAGAGATAGCGCCGTTGGGGACTTGAAGACTGTCCGTGGCAACAAATCGCTTGGACAGAGGCAGTTGCAGCCATGTATCATTGAGCACAGTCGGCTCCTTGAAGCCATTCAGGTTCCAGTAAATATGGTTGGAGAGCATGATCGGAGTGGAGTGAGTGAGAGCCTGTGAAACCAACTTGGTCATCAACCGGGGACGTCCCTGTGGATTCTCCGCTGTGCTCTTGGTGTCGACGCTGTATGTAGCCTGCGTAATGACGTCGCCTGGGAAACCTTCAAATGCAGCGTCGTAAAGCTGGAAGGTAACAGAGGAAGGTGTGGATGCAAGCACAGTCCAGTTCCGCTGATCATAGCCAACGTCTCCGCCATGTAGCGTATACAAGCCGCCTTGATTCTTGGGAATGTGGTACTCGGTCCCATCTAGGGTGAAAGTGCCATTCTTGATACGGTTGGCAATCCGGCCAAGGGCGGCTCCGAAATAGGTATGGCTGGTCTGGGTATCTTCTAGATACTGACGTGGATCATCGTAGCCGACCACAACATCTTGCACATTGTTATCCCTGTCTGGGACTAGCAGAGAGATCAATCGCGCCCCATAGGGAATGAACTTGGCCGTGATATTGTCGGCGGAGATTGTGAAGACCTTGAAGGGATCCACGGAGCCTGCAGTGGGATTTGACTGACTGAGGGCGACCGGCACAAAGGCACATGTTGCAATGAGCTGCTTCAGATACATGTTGCAATTTGATGAAAGAATATTCAGCGGGAGTGGTGCACGTAAACAGATTCAAATGAGAGAAACATTTTACAAACACGGGTGAAGGAGACCTTTTAAATCAAGTAAATGGACAGACCCACATTCCTGCAGTGTATACAACATAGCATAGAGACAGAGTACACAGCATAGAAACCCGCTATTGTCATTTCGGACCTGGACGGAAGAGAAAGGATTAGAGACACGGTGTCGGCATGCCGAGTGTACCCTCGAGAGGGATCCAAGATCCCCCCCACAATAGCTGCATCGGTCTTAGCTTAACTTTCTTCAGGTGTAAGATCCAATTTCACCGAGATTATACCTTTCTTACTTCCTTCCCGCTTGGCATCGCTGTTGATCAAAAGGATATTCGGGCATTCTCTGGAGGCTTTTCGGAGGTATTATCTCTTCGGTGCAGAAGTTATGTAGCTATCTGACCGTATTTCCCCTCTTCAAGTAAGATTTTCCGGGTTCCAGTTGAAGAAGACTCGCCCAGATGCCCAGTTCTACAGTTGACTTACAAATTGAGTTACCTAATTAGGAAGTCTTACCAATCAGGGAGAAGACACCTATTTTATACTCAAGTATCACCAATGCAGTCTTAGGACCCTTTATTCTATAACATCTCTATTAAAGCCCCATTAGGATTAAAGGAAGTTTATCGACTATAGTCTTAATTTAATAATGTTCGTATGTCGGGTCTTGCCGAGCTTTATACGAGTCTCCCCGAGCTATTAGCCTGATCTTGCTTTCTATCTAAGCTAGCACTATATAGATACTCTAAATCTATACGAAAGTCTTTTATGTCTTAGCCGTTCTAATATGTAGATATTAACTAGGAAAGCGATCTCTATTATCTGAACACATTCTAAAACCAAGCTAGAGAAGTATAAGGACCAGGAGTTAAAATATAGTGAAATCTTAGATCTATACGTAGCACTTTACCTCTTATTGTAATTCTGATATTGAAGATTGATTGTTTATACCTTAAGAAAATACATAAAGCCATACACACAACTAGGCACATATTCCTTATGGTTCTCTATATTCTCTATTATAAAAACATCTTATCGCAACATGCACTAAGACTAGTTTATGAATAGCGCTTCGACTCAGCCCCGCGCTGTCCACTCGGGCACATTGAGAGTTCCCGGTGTATGTTGTATTCCAGGGCTGTGGGGATAGTGTGAGATTTCCATAATCGTAATGCCGATCTCTTGCATCTGTAGCATATGTCATACACAGCCTCCTTGACAAAGACACCATTTGCGAAAGCTGGTTGTGTGTTGATTTGTTGTCAATTATTTTTTAGTTTAGTTGTAATTTCCATTTATCTCACCGTCTTTTTATATTATATGGTGTAATTGTCCATCATCACCCTTGTATATCTTTACAAGACTGATTGACTTTTCCGCCCCTGAAGCGTGTGGAAACATTCATAACTGCACTCATCAAGAAATCTGCCTTGGCAGACTCTAAACAAATCAGATTCCAAGGTTCTGCCAAAGCACTATTATATAGGCGCCTAGATCACGATAGTTACGTTGATCGCGCTAGTAAATCCATCCTCGATGCGCCCTCGGGCACCCGGGTGAGAATGTCCAAGGTCATGGTCCTCCAAAACAACATAATCCCCCACATTGTTCGACCTGTTCCTTTTCAACATTTCTTTTTCTTTTTCAATCAGGTCTTTAACCAGGTCATTTCCATTATGGCTTTAGCACTTGCGTCCGCCGCCCAGCTGAAGCCTGGCATTCGATTAGCCCTGGTCGTTTCGGACTTTGAAGCCTACACAGGGCAGAGAAGACTGGGTCGTCACCTTCGTACCAGAGGCCGATATTGGAATTGCTCTCTGTGGCTCAACGTCCACTCACGGTGGACGAACTACGTGAAGCGCTGAGTGTACTTCCTGTTGATAGAAACTGTGACCCTTCACGACTTCTTAATCACATAATGAAGGTTTTGGCATGTTGTGGAAGTCTTGTGTGCCTCGATGAAGAAGAATTGACTCTACGCCTTGTACACCATAGCGTGAAACAGTATCTTCTTGGTGGACTTGTTCAAATCCGGAAGTGATCACATGCCGAATAGGAGTCATTCAATAGCTGAGAAGTCTGCTCATGAGAGGATGTCCGGTATCATTATCACTTACCTCGATTATTAGGCATTCGATCGTCAGCTGGTGCGAGGGGCCTTTCCTGATATCAAGTCAGGACGAGTCTTGAGTGACGCTATTCGGTTATCGCAGTTCTCGTCAAAAACAACTAATCTTGCTTTGATGTTTCTTCAAAGTCATGAAAATTCTGATTTCAACATGGCTGGGGTCTACAGCGGGTTTTAGACGCCATCGCGCCAACCGTCCAGGCAGAAAATTAGCAATAAATTAAATTAAAAATCCATACCTATAGCCCAGGGTACGAAGGTATTAATGCCTTCTGAAATAGGAGATTAGCTTAGATAATACTGGTGTAAAGTCGTAGATAGAGCTAGAGGTTTAAAAAACCATCTAGAAAGACCATCTAGAAAGACATCTAAAAAGGCATCATAAGGCCGCAAACACAGCCGACTATCTATACCAAACATTGCTGTACACGATATTTCTGTCAAATTATATAAGTTGGCGCGATGGCGTCTAAAACCTGCCGTAGGGGTCCTTGCCGAAGCAAATCGACTTCGATCCAAATCCGAGAACCAATTCCAAGTTTCGAGACTATGCAAACGCCCATTGGTCATTTCACATTGCTCGATCCCTCCCACTTGATACGACACTCGATGCTTTATTTCGAAAACTATGCAGCCAAGGTAGAGTATCTCCCATCATAATCGATGAAGATGCGGCTTTGCTCCTTGCGAGTGCTGTGCAAACCGGGTGCAGTGATGCGATTGAACACGTTTTGAGTTCATTTAATGTTCCTATCAATTCCCCTTCAAACAAAAATGGACGAACAGCACTACACTTAGCTGCTATGAGATGGTTCGAGGACCCACTTCTACGTGTCCTTCATGCACCTGATATCAATGTGGCCGTTCGAGATGTCGACATGAAGACACCTTTAGTCCTTGCATTTGAGAGACGCAATTATCCGGCGGTGCAAGCTTTTTTGGACTTCAAATCTGTGGCTAACAAAGCCAACCCTTTGATACTTGAGCTTCTACTACAAGCCGTTCAAAAATAGAATGCCACCGACATTATATTTGCCTTGAAAGTCATACATTTGGCAATATCCAATGATGATGTGGCCCTAGTTGGTATCTTTACCTCCAGTCCGGTCAATCTCTCTTCAATGCCAGAGGTTTGGGGTATCATTCACGCAGCAGCAATCCGCAGGAACAGGAAAATCATTCAACTCATGTTAGATCCTGACAGAACACCCATCATCGATGATCATACAACACTCGTGTATGATCCACTGCATGTGGTCGCCGAGGCTGGCGACAAATATCTTACCAATTTCTTTCTTGAATCTGGAAAGATAAATGTGACCTCACGTCGGTCCGCCGTGAGGAAATGTCAGTGAATAAACGAAATAACCAAGGAAGAACTCCTCTACATATTGCCGCGATCAATGGCTCGGCCGGCATTGTTTCCGAAATCTTGAATGTTCCGAATGTAGATGTCCGAGTCAGGGACTTTATTTTATGGGTGGTACTCCTGAATCATATGCTATGGACCTTTGTCACATATCTGTGGCAAGGCTATTGTATGGTGTTTATGAAGAAGCTCTTGGAGTGTCCGATACCTGGATATATGAATGCTTTTGAATTAAATAGCACTAATTAAGCACTCTTAAAATAACTTGTTGAACGATTACCCCCTAACTATATTCTAGCTACAACGCGAATAAAAAGGGAATGTCTATAAAACAATGTCTTTTGAAACCACTAATAGGAAAGTTGACCTTGTGTATGATTCAATGAGACATATTGTATAAGTTGAATGATATATATAGATCAGCATGATGTTGGATTTGTATTGAGCTAGAGCTACTATATACCCACTCTAATTAGTTCTAAGCTGAATTTACCGATATTTTAAGAAATATAACATCCAGACATTGAACTCGAAATGTGAGTTCTATTGTCTTAACGTGTTTTTAGATCATATTATTTGAAGAATGCTGGAATCCAGGCTAATCCATGCTCATCCACGCAATATGTATTGCCAGCAGGACATCAACATATACCCTAATATCAGCCATCTAGTACAATTTAGCCATTCAGTTAATCAGCACCACTTTTTTGAATATAGTAGAGCCGAATACCCTAAATATCTATAAGATAGACTGCAACCGACCCCAATCGGGTTGGTGGCTGTCCCCGCTTATCGACGCGGAATAAACAACCTCCTTCTCCAATCCCCGCGAACTCCGTGCCAACACCTATTTTGGCGATCTAAACAACCTCAATTATACAGCTCATCCACACGATTGACCGGAATATACCGAGGCATACGAATAGCGCGCTCCGCCCCTTGCTTCTCCGGCCACGCTGTCCGCACCAGCGCCATACTCACCATGTACGCTCCATCTGCTCATTGAATCGCACAGCAACTAATATGCCTTCCAATACTAGGGGCGTCTTCTCCCTGATCATTATCAACAAAGCCGGTGGTCTGATCTACCAGCGCGAGTTCCAGGCTGGCCTGCGCAACCTCTCGACAAATGACTACCTCGTCCTAGCTGGCACCTTTCACGGGTAAGCTGCCAACACCACCTCTCTCCTGGAATACCCAATTTGACTTGGATTCAATAGTGTACACGCAATCACCCGCTCTATCACACCGAAAATTCCAACCTCCCAACCAGCTACCTCCCCCGCAACTTCTTCAACGGGTACCACCACTCCTGCGGCGTCCAGTTACTCCTACCCAAACCCCGGTGTACCAGTCTCCGGCCTGGATTACCTCGAGACCGACAAGTTTCGATTGACGTGTTTCCAGACCCTGACGGGGACAAAATTCTTGTTGTTCACGGATCCATTAACCGGCAGCGTGGACACAATTATCCAGAAAATCTACGAGCTTTATGCAGACTATGTGATGAAGAATCCATTCTATCAGATTGAGATGCCAGTGCGATGCGAGGCATTCGATCGGCATCTGGGGGCGTGGTTGAGGGGGAGGGCATAGCTCCGACCGGCAATGACCACGCAGAAAGGGGATAGGCATCATGACTTTACGAACCAGATACGTTTTGTTCCTGTACTTGTGTCCGGATATCACTCCGTCTCGTATAATACCAAATCACATAATATATTGTCCTTGCACAATGTAGAACGTACCCGAAGAAGGCCGACTCTTGAGAATACAGGACAAAAGCACAAGCAAACGCCGGGTATGCATCACAGTCATATTCAAATATCCGGACCTTACGCGGTGTCCATCTTGTCCTCGTCCTTCTTATCTTTGCCACCGCTGGACTCGCCATGGCCCTCCTCGGGGATATTGCCCAGTTGCGTCTTGCCTTCCTGTTCTTCCCGGTCACGCTTCTCCTTCTCCTGTCGGTTTTTCTCATCCTCCATAGATAAGCGCAGGGCGAATGCCAGCTCGGGGTCGTTCTCTGCGGCATCATCGAATCCAAATCCACCAGCCTCGCCCTCGCCGCCGCCTCCGCCAACCTCGGCATCCTCACCAGCCAGGATCGGGGTCAGCTGGAGTTGATCGCTGAGAAGATGGGGTCCGGGTGGGATGATGGCGAGGTGGGAACCATCGCCGCTCTTGACATTCTCAACGAAAGCCTCGAGCTTTTTGGTCTGGTCGGATTCCAAATCTCCGAAAGCTATCACATCGATCGACACGTTGTTCTTCTTCATCTTCTTTGCGAGCTTCACGAGGGTCTTTTCATCTTCTTCGATGGGCGAGCAGGAGAATACAATGATGCGTTGACGCTGGGACTTTTCCATACGGTGCTTGAGTGCCAACTGAAATACCGTCAAGATTAGCTATTGAGAGCTTGGGGGCATGGAGATTGGCTGGAAGAACATACCGCTGCAACCTGGATGGTCGAGCTGAGATGAGATGTGCCGTGGATCTTTGTTTGGTGCAGACCAGCGAGAATTGCGCCAAACTCGGGTGTGAAGGTTGACAACACTTCGGGGCCCTTGCCGCCCATGCTCATAAGACCGACAGCTGACTGGGCATTTGCACGCATCTTTACATTGTGGATGATGCTAACGGCATCGACTTGAGACTGCCACCGGGTGGTTCTGTAATTATTAGATGCCATTCACAAATGTAAATATAGTATCACCGGATGTACTCACGTGTAGTCTCCATTGCGACTGCTTTCGCTGTTGTCGACACTGTAGCTTGGAGTCAGCAGAGTAAGGTAATATGGAGGATGGGCAATGACGGACATGATCATAGTAGCTTCTAGCGTCATAATGGCGGAGTCTAGTGAAATTAACGATGTAAAAGAGAGCAGAATAGAGAGTGAATAGGAGTTCCGCTTATGGGAGATGAAGACGGATGACGAAGGCGAGGTGGAAGCTCTGTATTCTGCCACCACTCCCCGCCCGGTCACGCTGTTTGTTGTGGTCCTCCTTGCTCCGCACCTTAACTTTAGCCCTTGTACTTCGACACATCCCAAGTCTATATCCCTTGAACTCTTCACAATGCCTGCTACTAAACGCAAGTCCGATGCTATGGACGTCACCCCTACGGGTAGTCCTACTAAAAAGATGCGCTTGACGCAGCACCAGAAGCAGGCGCTAATGGACAATCTACAACTTGAAAGTGAGTTAAAATTGTGGATTTACGGAGTGAACATAGTACTAATTCTGCTACAGTCACTGAGCGAGCGCGTAAACTTCGTGCTCAATATGCCCTCCAGGCAAATGACCTCCGGGCGCGCATTGAGCGACGCGTCAATCGAATTCCAGTCTCGCTTCGCAAGGCCAACATCGGCGAGCTCCTCGAAAAGCACAATGCTGCCATAAACAAACAGCAGGTTGCATCACCTTCTCGAAAATACTCGCCCATGAAGGTGTCGCGCAATATCGCAAGCATTTCCGTAGACCCAGAAACCTCTACCACACGCGACGGTAGAGGTCGGAGGGGAAGGTACGATATACCACAAGCCCAATTCGTTTCTCTAGCTAACAGAATGTGTAGTCACGATGGCCACTTCTCTGACAAAGAGAATGCCCTCGCCGGTCGCGAGCCCGAACTCAAGAACCCCAAGCGCCGCGTGAAACCAGCCGGACCAGGCGGGGCCTCGCGGGTTGCGTCTCAGGAAGTACGGGGCAATGAGAACCGCATTCTGTCTCCTAAGTCCAATAATTCCCGAACCTACCCTCACTCACCCTTCCGTGCATCCCCCGAAAAGGGTCAGCCGTCGTATCTGGCGCGCCCTACCTCACCGTTAAAACCGTCCAGCCCGCTGCGGTCACGCGGTCACACTGTGTCTACAGTGAAGGACCAGCGGCCTCCTTCGCAGGCCCAGAGAACTGCCACCCGTGCCGCAACAGGACCTAAGACTATTCGGTCACCTTTGTCGCGCCCGGCGACTCGACAGGGCGAGCGCAAGAATAGCACAGGGTCCACTGCGTCTTCGGGCACCACAGTGACCAAGTCCACACGGACTGGTACTGGCGCGAGAAAGGCCACCACAGCATCTACTGCGGCTGTCAAGAGGCCAACTTCTCGCATGCAGACGGCATCAATGGCTGTCAAGAATACCCCCACTACTGCTGCAATGCGCAAGACTACTGCTCCAGCTGCGGCTGAACCTGCGACTCGGACTCGAGCGCTGCGCAAGCGGATTTAGAAATGTTTACATGAACGCATAGATACGTGTCTTTTTTTGGGTTGGTTGGGATTCTGTTTCTTTAAGCGTGGGTGATTGCAGACCCTGCAATGAACAATTTGAGCCTGGTTGCTGTCTTTCCTGTTGACTCTTCGGCGTGATATCATAATAGGTGTTTTTCTTTCTCGAATCAGGTATACATCCGTGGCTTTTGTCCGGATATTTGAATGAAGTTCTTTTAAATCCAATTCTCGCTTAAACATCATAATTTGTCTTCAACGGTCTGTGTATAACCGTCTGAAACAACATCCCTAAGCAAATATGAGACCCCTCTCACTCTGCTGTCAATTAATTGGACTGCTTATGCCAATCAGACCGCTCTTCCGGTAAGTTTATGGCAACTCCTACCCGCCAGTTGTCATAACACGGGCTTCACCCAAGACCGAGAGCACTAATCTCCGTGCTCCCAGAATGGGGATCATCCAGGAGAATAACAGGTTCAAAACCATTGACGGCAAAGACGAGTTTTATTGGAAGAATTTCGTCGTGCGACAAGACGGCATCCTATGCTACGGGACATGGAACAATCAATGATGCAAACCTACCGATATCAGTCAGTTGAAGAATTTGATGGCAATCAAGACCTAAGATAGAGGCCCAAAGGTCCAGGAAACATGGGCTGTGGCGTCAGAGAAAGACTATTACCTGAAAGCGCCAGGCTTAACCGATTTCCTCTACTCAGAGCTAGAGGATGGTATTCAACGTGAGCTTGAAGTGTGTGAAGTGCTTCGCAGACATCCACGCCCAAATATTGCTACTTATTACGGCTGTCGGGGGGAGAATGGTCGGGCTACTGGTATTTGCTTCAAACGATACAAGGAAACATTGTCAGGGAAGGTCAATCGTGAATACCTGAACAAGAACAAGTTCCGGGCTAGTGGTCTTGAGCATGTCGATGATTCTCTCAAAGAGAATTTGCGCGGGGTTCTAGCGGGAATCAATCACCTCCATTCTCTTGGCCTTGTGAATAATGATATCAATCCGTCCAATATCATGCTGGATGAGGATGGTGTCCCTGTGATTGTTGATTTTGGGAGTTGTCGGAAGACAAGGGTATCATTAGAGAACAGCGCAGTAAGACAGACAAACGGGTGGTATGATCCAGAGAACAGGCTTTTTTTGGAGAAGAATGACCTAGATGCCTTTGAAGAGTTGAAGACTTGGCTGTTTGGCTCTGTCGATGATGAATAAATGTTCGACGAGGATCGGTTGGAGGAATGGTAGATGGAGCTTGAGACTTTCCTATGGTAAAATTTGACGTTTGAATATCCTCTAAAAAACCTTCCGGCTTTCTCATTTTACACTGCTTTGACTAGGTTGTATTAAGACATTGAAAAAAGTTGTACGGATTATTGAAGCATCAAGAATCAATGTATAGGGAACTATATTTCGAGGATCCACGCACCAACTTGGAAGATTCACACTTAATCGTTAGAAGGGAAAGCGCAAAGTGATTGTTTATTTTAGGACCTGTCTATGACTATGCAAAGTGCTACAATATAACTATCCCTCTTAGGAACTACACAGATATCGTGGCAATCGTGTTGATTGAACAAATAAGAAAGGAAATAAAAGTTCCCTGGCTCTTGTTAAGCAAAAGGCCTGGGGGGAGAAGAATCAGAAAAGAAGAAAGGAAAAAAGGGTCTAGGTATAGCCGTAGCCTGGCCCACGAAAAAAGAATGAGCTTGCTCAGAAATCAAAAGCAGTAGAGAATAGGGGGAAAAAACAAAAAAACAGGACATTTATGCCCAGAGGGACAGGGATGGGTATGGCTGATCCCTCGAATCAGATGCAAATGAACAAGAGTAAAGAAAAAAAAGGCGAGGCATCCTAGCCACTATAGGAGATAGCGAGAAAGCAAACAGAAACCAATCAATAGCGACCAAGCAGCTTGTTGATCACTTTTGGGGAATTTTCATGGAGAGGGAAAAAAGGGATAACTCCGTCAACCAGCCCTATCACTTGACAAAAAAAGAAAAGAAAAAGAACGCTAAGAAGGTCCCAAGAAACAAGAAACGAAAACACTCCACAGAGATTGAATTGGACGGATGGATGCAAGTCGAGGTCGGATGATGATGTATCATAGTATTGTAGCTGTGGAGGAGGATTATAAGGAGATCCAGTCTACCCAGTAACACCCATGGCACCTGCACTCGGACGCGGCCTATATGCCACATTTGATGATTGGCCGTCAGGTGTCCCTGCAATTGGTTGGCTACTGTTGCTGGTACTCCGGTCACGGTGGTACGCTGCTGGAGGAGGTGGGCCGAAATCATGTCCAGCCTGGGGGTTGGTGCTTGTTGAGTGAGAGTGTCCGCCGGGCCCGGGCACATGGCGAACCGAACTTTGCATCTGCCAGGCTGCATCCTGAGATGGATCGGTCTCGATACGCGCGGAAGCTGGAGTACTGTTGGTTCGGTTGGGTGTGGTAATCGTGAATGTCTCGCCACCATTTTCAGGTCTCTGTGAAAAGCTGCCTCGAGCAATATCGCCATATCGCTTGAGAATTTCCTTGGTTGTCACTTCGGCATTCTCCCTGAAAAGAGTTGTGTCACCCAAGACCGGTTGTAGGTCTTCTGGGATCTATTGATAGAGTTAGCACGATTCTGGCAAGACCTCAACCTGGGCAACCTACCTCGCAGAATGCATCGTTGTACGCGATCAGGGCATTGACGGCCTCGATAGACAAGAAGCTTTCCTCCACTGTGCTGCTTTTGGCATTGGGGTAAAGAATATTGGGCGTGATAACAGTCGCAAGATTGTGAATGTCCATCTTGCTTCCAGACTCTTCATCCACATGCGAGAAGGATGATGTCCAGTTTAAGAAGGCAAACAGGACTTCCATCGTATCACGATGGGCCTTGGGAAGCAGACAGCATGTCAAATGAAGTAGTCGCCTCTGTTTCTCCGCATCATCCATTTCTGCGATACAGGTTAGCATTGCACGAGCAGACCGATGCCATAATATCCAAACTTACTTTGTGAAATGACAAATAGTCTGTGTAGCTTGAAAGTCAACAGCGGATCGGGCATCTCGCGGAGAAATTTCTTCAAGAGAGCTGCGATCTGTACAGGAGTTTCCTTTGTCAGATCAACTTGCTCATACTTAGTGTCGATTTGCTCGGCAGTGTCCTTCAGTCGGCGGATATTGCCATTCTTTCGGAAGACACCTTCCACAGACATATCCATTTGTCGCATAGCGCAAACGGAATCATCGACCAAGGTTGGGATGCGAAGCGCACCAGGGCCAACACCGTGACTTGACTCGGTGCCCTCCTTCTCGACCAAATAGTCTAGACCGACACCGAAAACACCCTTCTTTTTATTACCCTTCTTGTTGTCCTTGAAGGCACGGCCAAATATGTTCCATATGGTAGGTTTGCGTGACTCAATAAGAGAAAGTAGCTCCTCCATGGTGAAATAGCCCTCTACCAAGGGTTCCATCTGTAGCACAGCAACGTGGCGAACGATGAAATATTCCAAAGCGGTCAGTTCTGAGAAGTACCGCTTGGTTCGGGTTGGCTCCATGAGGGCCTCCATATTTCCACTCGATACTCCCCGTTGGTGGCCATGGTTGTATCTGGGCATCGGCTCTGTCCCCCCAATGAGCTTCGTGCCAGCATGCCTGTAGGCATTAGGTCGCTGCTCTTTGGCTTGCTCAGCAGCAACAATGCGGGGGATATCATCCAGCGTCAAAGCATCCTGCGTCCCGAAAGTCAGATCAGTAACGGTTTCGCCATTGGCATCCCGTTCTTCGACAATCTGGAAACCGTGGCCCCTCGGGTCACTGCCATCATTGCCAGATGACCCCGGCCGGGCGCTTCTGCCTTCTGGTCCATCGATGATTCTGGATGCGCGGGCCCGTTTGTATGTTGTTGATAGGGTTCGCTCGTTGCGAATGGAGCGCAGCCGACGCATCTCGCCGACGGTCTGTTCAAGGGATGTTTCTTCGAAGCCATCTCGCGAGCCACCGCCATATGACTGGGAGCGTGTGTTTGCCCGGCGAACCTGGGGTGACACACGATGGCCGTCTTTGTTGTCATATTCATTAAGGTTGGGGTCGTCTGGGACGAAGCAAGTTAGACAAACTGCCGGCGGGATGGGGGTAAGGTAAAAGTATCCTACCTGATGTATGAGGCAAGGTCCCCCCAGATCGAAGTACGGCAAGAAGCCGTGCGAGTGCCACTTTCAGCAAGAAAACAAATTGCTGTAATTTTGAGACTGGGGTGAAACCACCCTTCACAGTGGGGCCAAGTTGCATCTGGTGGGCGCAAGCGCCACAGTAGACTTGTTCCTCGCTGTCACTCCACAATGCGTCTTGGATATCAGCGGTCAAATCCTTCTCACATGATTTGCATGAAAGATGAGGCGGCTTGATGTGCCAACGACTCTGTCCCAACTGAACACATTCGTCGTCAATTGGCTCTTTGCAGGCGATGCAACAATCTGAAAGTTGGTCGGCCAAACCTTCCACTCCAGCCATCAGGTCGACTGGTTTATCGTCATCTTCGTGCTCGGCTAATGACTCCAGATCACGGAGGTGCTCCAGGAAATTTTGTAGACCGTCTGGTGCAGACATCTCGCGTTCAAGTTTGAGTGCACCTTGTAGACCGATTCGGATGAGGAGCTTGAGGTAATGAGCGAGACCAGTCACCAGGGACAGAAGTTCCTGGGTGACGCCAAGTTTGCGTACTCCGGTTTCCTGTGTTTTCGATAAAAGGGCGAAGAAAGCCACAATCTTTTTGCAGAGAAGTTTGGCTTCGCGGCCGTAGGCAAGTTCTGGTTTGGAAGAATCAGTGATCGCTCCCGACGATGTGAAATCCGCCGCGCGAGACTTACCTTTTAACTCGTGAGATTTGATATACTCCGCTAACTGATCGACTGCACCGAAGAGGATTTCCACATGTTCAATGAAGCGCTTGGCCACAAGAACACCATCGATGTAAGCACCATTGCTTACATGAAGCAGCATATCTGAGATGCAAGCGGCGGATGATTCTTCAAAGGTAGAGAGGGTGTTCCAAATATTAAAGACCTTCTCTTCCATAATATCTTCTTCATCGCGAATATGCTTGCGCTCGTCTTCGCTGGCGTCCTCATCCACCGGCGGAGGCTCCCATGTTTGACCAGCAGGGGATAACCGGACATTCCAGAACTTGTGGATCATATAACATTCGGGGTGCCAGTGTTGATTCTGACCATTACGGAAGATCTCCACAAACTGTTTTAGGATTGCAGTGTGACATCCATGGCACCGCTGTGCGAACTGAGTTGAGTAGTGAAAGTGGCAGTAGACCTTGCTCTCATGCTCATAGTAAGAGTCCTGAGCGCCGAAGACGGTCGGACAAACGGAACAAGTGAAGTGCTCAATATGATACTTCCGGTCTAACGCTGTAATGTATGATCCACGTAGTGCGCCGCCGCACTCATGGCATAGGAGGCTGAGTCGTCTAAAGTAGTCGGTTTCACAAAGTGGAAATTGGCAGCTTGAATCTTCTGAATCGACAGGGAAAAACTTCGAAGCAACGATCTCGCCACAGTCCTGGGAGGAGTATGAAAGTTAGAGAAGACCCCCCAAAGGCCAGCTAAAAGAAGCAACTTACTTCGCACTTGAAACACTCTAGATGAAAAGTACCGCCCAACGCTCGAACAAACTGACCAGTGAGAGATTCACCGCACTTTTGACACAGGCGCGATGAACCGCCAGGAGACCTATTTGGACGCCCGTTCACTCGCGAGCGATCGCGGAGGCCGGCCTGATCAGGACCCAGGCTACGACTAGAGCGCCCACCATCCTCCTGGTTCACTGGAGTTATTGGGCTTGGGCCTCCGGTTCGTGTTGATGGTGAATCGAACGGAATTAAACTGTCTTCGGGAGATGTGGGTGTGTTTTTCGTATAGTTAGCCCCGTAGCCGGAGGTGTCGACGGTGGGACGACCGCTAGGGTTGCCTGCGACCAGGCTGGCTGGGAGTCCACCGGGGGGCATCTTGGTCCCCCGTCAACAAAAATATGATGGGGTTTGTTGGGTTGAATTACGCCGAACGCTGCATGCAAAGAATCGAGAGTCGGGACCGGGGCGAGGTGACGTGGTAAACGAGATTTGATAGGAAGTGTTGAATCGAAGATGCAACGCGGTTACAGACTGGGAGGAAATTGAAGGTAGGCTGGGCGCGTACGGTCGAGGGTCTGATTCTTAAATTAGAATCTCATGCCTGTGCTGTTTTACCCGGGGTCACTGTTGTTTCCTAGGATGCACTCACTCTCACGCCATGTAAAGACACGTGGGGGTAACTAATGAAGTAGTGACGGAAAAAGGGCGCGCACAAAATCAGTGGAATGGAATTGGGGAGGTATAGAGGAAGGTTGCTGTGAACGAAGGGTCTGAAAGCGCGCAGGCTAGAGGACGCGGGGGCCGGTTTCGAGGGGATTGGGAGCTTTCAAGGTGAGACCAACAGAGGGTGCGAATTATCGGGCGACAGTCATCCCAAACTGAACCGACGGCTAATTCCAGGACCCCAAGAACAAGATAGAAAAAAAATTAAGGTGCAAGGGCGAGGGGAAAAGAAGTGGGCTGGGGAGGAATGGAGATGGAGATGGCTTGGGCATTTGTTGCCCCCCCCCCTAATTAGTTAGGGACCCTGGGTCACGTGGTCTATACAATTTCCATTTCCACTGGCATCTTGGAGGATTACTGAGATATTTGAGATATTTTGGATGTCATTGAAATACATTTTACATTCAATTAGATTGGTTTAGATCAGAGGATCTGGCCGTTATCAACATTGTACTGTGTACTGTGTGTATGTAGACACAGCTTATTGTGTACTCCGTACCGCCCCCATGTGCCATCAGTGTGCTTTTTATAGAACATTCTGCAGATTAATTTCTTGGTTTTCGTATCGATTTGCTGGAAGAAATCGTATGTTTTAGTTTGTTTGAAGATGTCTTTCCCCCTCTCTTTCATGTAATCGTAATAGATGCAACCTTAAATGGCATCAAAAGTTTAACATAAACTGGGATCTTCTTTGGTAACTCATATAGTCTGCAGGTTTGATATCTTTCAAGGATACATGATACTATGATAGGATACATCAAATACTCATGATTCAATACAAGTACTTCGTAGATATGCCCTACATAGATGGTGTCTACATATCTACATATATATATATATGTACACACACATATTGTAAACATAGCGTATTTAAGTGTTTGTGTAATTTTCAAATGAATCCATGGAATAAGTATCTCATCAGACTGATCATTACATTCGTGGACTGGCATATGTTGATGTGATTACCCGTACAGTGGAAAGTGGGAGGCTGGAAAGATGACGTGGGTAAACAAAAGAAACAAAACAAAAAGGACCAGAAAATGTTAGGGAGTACTCCGTTCATATCTTATATAGGATCTTGAATATAAGAAAGAAAAAAAAAAGTAAACTCATAGAAATATAAAAGTATAGAAAACATCAGAAAACAAAAGAAATCAAAAAAGTAAAAGACAAAGGTTGAAAAGGACTGTCTAAAGTTGCCCGGATTTCACCAACCTGGTTTTACCTTCTTTACTTTCTTTACCTCCTCATCCTTCTTGAAGTACACTTTTCTTACTTTTGATACATCTCTGTTTTTCAAAGCTCCTACTATCCGCTCTCTACAGTACCCGTGTGGACACATGGTCGGCTCACCCCACACGTTGCAAGATGGGTGACCAGTGCTCTCTGCGCCTTGTCCGAGTAAGTGCCTTTTTCCAATATCCATTTGGACAAACTACCCGGACCAATCACTGATACCCGCATTTTTGAATCAGGAATTGAGACAGGTTGAGCGGAGTGAGCAACTTGGTATGAGATCTCCCATACCCGGGCTCTTTGACACTTCAGCCCACTCTGCACGGAGACTCACATGCTGACCTCGGTACAGCTTTCACTGTTCGTTATGAAGAAAGCAACATTCGTGATATCCAGGCCCTCATTATCGGACCCCCAGGCACTCCATACGAACTGGGGTTTTATGAGGTAAGATCCACCCAGCCCTGGGGCCACCGAGGCTGGCCCGAGCACGCTTCTTTGAAGTATGGTTAACCAATTGTAATCATCCTGTCAGTTCTCGATCAAAATCCCGTCAGGTAAGATGGTCTTCTATTTTACATCAAGCACTTGCTAAAATTATAGGGACATAGATTACCCAGCAAATCCCCCGATAGTGAAAATCCGGACTACCAACAGGGGCCGAACTCGCTTTGGTCCTAATCTGTATGCAAATGGGAAGGTCTGCTTGTAAGTGCACCCTGGGGACGATTGAATTTCTGAAGAACCCGATACTGATATTTTCCAGATCGATCCTGGGGTAAGCTTGTCTAATAACATAGATGGCTTTTGCGGAGCCTCGCTGAACATCGCAACAGAACTTGGCATGCCTCTCGGGGTGAGCAATGGTCGCCTGCCCAGGGACTCGAATCCGTCATGCTGTCAATTCAGAGCCTCTTATCGTCAAATCCGTATACGCTGGAACCAGGATTTGATGACAACGAAAGGGCGAACGACACGGAAAATATGGAGATCTACAAATCCAAGGTAAAGATCGCTATCTTCCCACAATAAGCTTGACAATGCTCACATTTCTACTAGATTCGCCATGAGAATCTGCGACTGGCAGTGATCACACCTCTTGAGCAAGCCTTCCAAACTTCGTCCCCTCCCCGCCGAACGGCACCGAGGGTCGGCCAGGAATCTAGCGCGGAAGAAGATAGTGATGTCGAACTCGAACCCGACCTTGGATTGCTCACCCAAAGCAAGTTCCACGACTTTTGCAAGCGACGGTTCCTGTGGTACCACGAGTTCTACCAGAACGCTATTGAGAAAGGTATCGCGGAAGAGGCACGCAGACAAGGAACGCCATTCACCCAAATGCCGTTTGAAGGCTATGGTAATACCATGAGTGGAGAATGGAACTACAACGACCTGCAAGCCCGTTTTTTGGCTCTTCGAGACCGATTGATGGAAGAGACACACCGCTGGCCCGTCGAGGGTCTTGCTCTGGTCAAAGAGGATGCCGGGATTGCAGTTAAATTGGCGGGTCAGCATGAACAGATTGCGGCAGAAATGAACGCGTTTCCGCAAGTCATCGATCTGTCCTTGGTTGATAACAACCCGTTCGTCTGGAGACTCACCTACGTTGGTCGCAACGAGTCCAGACTGGAAGGTGGCATCATCAAGATCAAGATTTACATCAGTCCCCGACACCCAGAAGAACAACCTCGGGTCTTTGTCGAGTCGCCCCTGTACCACATTCGTGTCTCCAAGCTGGGTGTGTTGATGTATCTTCCTTCGCATGCTGAAGAGATCGGCCAACACATCGAGGGGATCATCAACACACTGGAAGACGACAGCCCCCCGTACAACCCCCTCATGACAGTGAACCCTGAGGCAAGCGCTCTATGCTGGGGCTCGGAACTAGACCGCAGGCTCTATAGACGCAAGCTTCGAGCATCTCTGGAGGAGTCCTGAAGTGAGCTAGCTCACTGTCCTAGAATGTGCATATTTGCTGAGCAATGCGTCATACAACAGGCTACACGACAGTAACCGGCTATCATTACCAACCTTACCTCGCTTGAACTGTATCATTTCCCTGCCATTCCTATGTCTTACCTTGCTTGAGCGATATCCTTCGAGGTGGCAGAGAGGCCAGCGATTGTGGGGCCTGTGGTGTCAAGTACCATTTTACACGAGAAAATTGATATTGATACCAGACAACATTGATAGATACACAAAATGGAATTTTTTAACGTCTTATGAAAAAAAAAAACTTAATTTATCCGTACTAATTATATACATCACGCGGATGAGACAACGATAAAAGACACCATGAGGCACAGCTCCATGGCTAGGATGAATGAGATGAACAGGTCGCCATCTTTTAACTATAATCATTAGGCATGTGTAAAGTTCATGCATCCCGGCATAACTGGGGGATGTTAGATACTCCTCAGACTGGTTCATGGAGGGACTTGACTTTCCAAGTTTAGCTAAAGTACGCAGAGAGAATGGAAATAGCCTTACCAGAAACCCCGTTCACAGCACAACAGCAATCACGAATCATACAGCGCCCATAGCTGATGCAAGGCCTCAGAGGGGACATGAATCAAAGGATCATGGTGCCAGACGCCAATCCAATAATCACAAGTTCTTTGAATTCGACGGCGTTGCGGGCGATGTTTCGGTCTCCGCCACTTGGAAAGTATGTGCAAATTTGCGCGAATATTGAATACATCGATCATGCCAGTTCCAACCATTTCCAGCCCATTCAGCATTTGGCATTCATCCCAGGAAACGGAATAGTGGTCTTTGAAGACACCTTTCCAGCGCCGAATCCTCTTACGGTCCTCTCCACTCCTGGCAATCACCTTGACATCGGCTAAGATATTTGCCCCTGGAGTCAGATGGCTTGTTGCCTGTATGAATAGGCCGGCGTGATCTGACCATTTGTTCAAGACTTTGGAGGGGTCGTGTCGTGGAGGTCGCGAGTTCGTTTCCAGGCGATCAAGCCTGAGCTTGTAGCTGTCAAGCTGTGCTGTCAGGGCATCAAGCCGTTTCTTGAGGAGTGAGATCGAAGCATCCTCGGGGGGAGATGTTTCGGGGACCCTTGGGGGAGGGAGAGGGGCTGCACCGATGCTTGGAGCGTCATTCCAAGTAAACTTTGGAGTCCAAGGGTGTTCCATCTTGAAAGAGTCAGGATGCCACATTGAAGCCATCAAGATTCTGATGAATGTGAATAAAAGTGAAAGCAGAGGCAAATGAAGAAGGTAAAGGTCAAGGGTTACCAAGGTTGGAGGTTTCGTGTTCAGAGTCGGACGTTCCTTCCTTGAACACATATATAGTCAACCTGACATCTCTCATAAGATCCATAACACATGTAGAGACAACCTCGGTATTCTACATGATCTATGAAGCATTGTTAAATACCATTTTCATTTGAAATTGCCTAGAAAGTCTGAGACTTTCTCCAAAGACTTGCTTGGTGCGATTCAAGGGGGAAGGGGAGGTCATAGTGTGAGGGTTCAAATGGCACATGGGATTTGATCAAACAATTTAGGGAGATGAGGCTCAAGGGGGAATCTAGTAGTGAGTGTATCGGAACTTTGAATGGATATATAAGGATTTTTCTTGATTTTTGTCATTCTGCCAGGACCTAAAGAGATAGCGAAGACAAACTCGCCTTCAGTTCGATTGCACTATAGAAATAGTCTGCTCATTCTAAGACAGAAAATAGATAGTTCATCTCAACATGAAGCAGAAGAAGCAGAACAAGCAGAAGAGTGCCAAGTGAAGGTCGAGCTCATAGCCCGCACGGATCACCTGATTATCTCCGCCAACTTCCCCGGCCCCTTTTCACTCAACTCCCATCGCCCCATCTCCCTACAAAAAAATCACATCATGTCGGCAAAAAGGCGCACATTGGAGTTGGGAAATGTCCTGGTGGTCGGAGGCTGTGGTTTCTTGGGGTGGCACATTGTCGATCACCTGCTGAATTTCCCCTCCGAGACCGACCCCAGTTACGCTCTGCCGAAGCCCGTTGGCGATGCGCGCTTCGAGTACCCGACTCTGGGATCGCGCTACCCGGATTACCACGCAACCGTCTCCGTTGTTGACTTGCGCACTACCAACAACCGTCTTCCCGGCGCTAAGTACTATGATGGCGACATCACCTCCGTCGAGTCTATGTTGGAGGTTTTCCGCGCTGTCAAGCCCGATCTTGTCATTCACACTGCGTCGCCATCTATGATTGAGGGCAACAAGCCCCTGCTGCACAAGGTTAATGTGGAGGGAACACGGACACTCCTTGAGGTTGCCGGTGGCGAGCATGGAGATTGGGGCGGTAAGTGCAAGGCGTTCGTCTACACTAGCTCCAGCTCCGTTGTCCACGACACACAGAGTGATCTGAAGAACGTCAATGAGGAATGGCCCTACATCCGGGGTCCTGCGCAGAAGGAGTACTACTCCGAGACTAAGGTGAGTTTTGATTGGAATTTCAAACGCAGTTTAATCGGGATCAATCACTAATCAGACCCCTTACGTCTATCAAGGCCGATGCCGAGGAACTCGTCCTGAAGTACAACAAGAAGTCCCCCAACGAGATGCTGACAGCCGCTATCCGTCCGGCCGGAATTCACGGAGAGAAGGATACAACAGTCACACACAAGATCCTGGAGCACGGATCCCAAGCCTCGGACAGAGTGTTACGGATGCAGCTCGGTGATAACGACAACCTGTTCGATTTCACCTATGTCGGCAACGTGGCTTACAGTCACATGCTTGCTGGACACCGGCTTCTCGCGAGCTATGACCTTCACGCGGCTGGCAAGGGCGGGCCCCTCGACTACGAGCGCGTGGATGGCGAAGCTTTCAACATTACCAACGATTCCCCCGTCTATTTCTGGGATATCACCCGTGCCATGTGGGCTCTGATCAACCGCGTCGTTGAGCCGGAACAGGTGTGGGCTCTGCCTGAGGGTCTCCTTGGGCCTGTCGGTGCTGTCGCTGAGACTGTCATGGGATTGTTTGGCAAGACCCCGCGTCTCACTGCCCGGACAGTGCGATACTCATGCATGACTCGCTACTACTCGACTGAAAAGGCTAAGCACCGCCTGGCTTACTTGCCTGTTGTGCCCTTGGATGAGGGAATTGCTCGTGCCGTTGGATACATTGTTGCCCAGCAAAAAGCGGACGCTGGAAAGAAGGCATTGTAATTTGAAATTAGATCATGAGATTCAGAAAGGCATCTTATGCTGTATTAATATGACTTTTCCCCAAAGCAGGGCAAACCTGGAAATGTTTCAAAGCCTTTTTGATAGGCCCTAATAGCATTGGCTATAGCTCAAGTTATGGCACTAGATCGCATCTACCTCTTGTTATTCGACGATCCCCTGAGACTCTCCCAATGGAATGCCCGCAGTAGCCGCGTGAGACTTGATTTGCGCAGCTCTTCGAAATCTAGGCGCACCTCAGGCAAAAGCACAATATGGGTGATGCCGAATTTGAAAAACTCCTTCCAGATTAGAAGAAATAGAAGGGTAGACACTCGCTGCCGACACCACTTACAAGCAAGATGATGGGCGACGCAAGAGTGCATAATCCACTCTCCCGTAAACAAAGATTTCTCTAAAGATATACGTATTCTTTTTTTGGTCCCCTTTTGCTCAACTTTTGTCTTTCACAAATATGTCAGTAATAATAATTATAGGCAGCAATGCCATACTGACAACACCTCTTTAAAGATGTGAAAAGTACTCATTTTCCCTTGAACCGCTACAAAAGGAGATATGGGTGTACTACAACCGGCATAATTCTGGTTATATAAGGGCCTTGCGTGAGATTTTCATCATCAAAGATGAAGTATATGATAGTTCATTTATGGGCGGCTTCCACTCACCCATGCTACTAGTTCTTTACTTTGCCATTTGTATCTCCGTTTGCAACCCCCGGTATAGGAACTGGTCCTCCTGGAGAGTTCTCCAGTCTTGCCGTCAAAACCTCGACGCCTGTTTCTGTGACAAGCATGGTATGTTCTATCAATTTTCAAGTTAGTATCTAGAGCTACAACAGGCCTTTGAAGGGTCTATACATACCGAATTGTGCTGTCCTTTTGCCGTCCACTGTAACGTTTGTCCAGTCATCTGGCCAACACACTTCGCGGCTGCTGCCCAAAGCCAAGATAGGTTCAATCGTGAATGTCATCCCAGGTTTACATGTTCCCACAGCCTTGTTCTTCGCGTAGTGAGGGATCCAAGGCGGAGGATGGAATTCCGAGTTGATACCGTGGCCGCCCCAATTCTTGACAACGACAAGGCCCCTAGAGGTTGCGTGCTTCTCAATGATCTTACCAAACTCTCGAATCGGTACACCTGGTTTGATTATCTCGATAGCCATGTCCAACGCCTGCCGTGTCGTTTCAATAAGTTTGATCAACTCTGGATCCGATTTGGCCTTGTCACCAACGTAGTAGGTCTCATTCACATCGGCGTGATATCCGCCGTGATATAGAGAAATATCAAGGTTAAGTATGTCACCATCAAGAAGAACTCGCTGATCGGGAATCCCATGGCATACAACCTCATTCGGAGATGTACACAATGACTTGGGGAAGTGGTTGTAATTAAGCGGAGAAGGATATGACTACCTTGGGTTTTAGCGAAAAACTTGACATGGTTTTATACAGGAGTAAAGCTGGACTTCACTCACCTCTCGCTCGACGCAAGCATTGTGACAGATTTCATCCAGGTAATCTGTGGTTACGCCAGGCTTTATCGCCGCAGCAGTGATGTCGAGTACTTCTCGAGCAAGTCTGCACACTTTGCGCATGGCCTCCTGACCCTGTGCATCTAAGATGTCGCATTTCGACCCGCTCAAGCGCATCTCACGACGTGGAATGCCAGTTTTGGCCCAGTCAGGATGCTTGATTGTCTTAGGGACAGGTCGTCGCGGGGAGAGTGGGTATACAGGTCTGACAGAGCCAGTATATGGGAATCCCGGAAATGGGTCGTAGAATTGGCCAGCTATATTACGGTTAGATAAAAAAGTTATGAATAAGTGCATGCCACCTAGATGAAGAGGCTACCATTTTGTGTTTTATGGATCGCCTTGTGTGTAATCTAGATACGATTAATGTTAGACTTTCAGCTAGACAAATATCCTCATAGATTTTACCTACCCAATTTCTTTTGAAGCAGTCTTGATCACAGAAATAGCTGCCTTTGACACCCAGCTTCAGACATGTCGGACATTGTAATGTCCCAGCTTCATTGTCGCAATCGGCCCCAGAACACTGGTTCTCGGGATTGGACATTGTCACAGCAATTTTAGTTTAATAAGGCGCAGGGCGAAGTAGGAGAACAAAAATCTGTGAAATGTCTTGTCGGCTTACATACAGCACACTAGTAGAACACCCATACAAGCTTGATCCACTTACACGTGACCATTGACCACTCCGAACCATGGAAAAATGTCCAGGCTCACCCATGGGTGGATCAATGGGGCCATTTTTCTATTAGATAATACCTTCACGTGACCATTGGATTGGGTAAATTGTACATAATCAATTCGCTGTCCACCGGGCCTCTTCTTTAGAACCTTTCTTGCTATTTTAAAGGATCAGGAATAGGGTTCTTCGATTACATATTTGTAAACTAATATCTTCAATGATTAATTCTGGCTAATAGTACCTAGTTAGTGTCCGAAACCGCACATAGATACCATCCGGCGATACGCGACTCGCTGAGTCCACACCAAACGAAGTGAGAGCTTTTTCCTTTTTTTCATGAGGTAGGAGCCTTTCAGCCCCTGCCTCAACCCATGCTATTGAAGGCGCTCAAACGGAAGTCAATTGTGTGAAGAGCCTATCGCAAGACTCTATCAGACAGCTCATGTCCGCATTGACACAATCTCAGCACTGTAACTGTCGGGACCCACTCTTGAAATAAGTGCGTGTCGTCGAGGAAACAAGCAACAACCTTGTATGCGTCAGGCCATGTTAACCTTTGAACTGTGCTTTCAGTGATAGCATTTGAAAGGGGTGGGTGATAATTTCGGTGAATTCAATCGCGGGGAAACAAATGGTCGCCGTCGTCCATGCGATTGTTATATTCTGGAGTGTTGTAAAGCCAATAAACTAGGGCCGTCGATAGGAAAGCTTCGACAGCTTGTCATCTTGCACTTGCTGCTTGGTCCATTCGTATAACTGTGAGATTCCTGATACCTTATTCGAAACCTGGCACGTTAAACTTGAGAGATCGCACGATATGGTAGTGGATGGATTGCACCGTGGCTTTAGTTACTATGCGCACACCAAGCGCCTTTGGTTCCGTTATGAATGCCACAGCTACAATCAACTCTATCACATTGTCACCAGTTGGGGATCAGGAATGGTCCCCTTTGCTTCCTTCTATTTCCCCTCAAGTTTTCGGTTCGAGTTAGTTGCTTTTCCACTGTAGGTAATATGTACGAGACTCGAGAAAAAGAGACACATAACTTCGAAGGCCAGGTGAATGCCGTGTAAAATTCGTCAAGTAGATTGAGAGGGGAGAAACTATTCACGGGTGTTGATAGATGTTGGAAGGTGCTGGGTGAGATAGGGAAAGGACGGTGTTTATATAGTATTTTCCCTGTAGACGAGCGTCTTTGACATGTCTCTTCAATGTCTTTCTAGGTGTTTTCTAGGTGTGTTCCCATATATCTTTTGATATGTCTTTATCCTTTCCTAGGGCTACCCTGTGGTTATAGTTCGAAGGATGCCACCCCTACCTACATATCTTGCCAGTCAATTTCTTCCCTTTATGAGAATCTGTCAGGTCCATATGAGCACATGAGCAGGTACATTGAAGATTCTATTTGAATTTCCGCATTTCCGCACACGGATTTAGCACCGCGATGCTGATCAATCAGAGTTGCAGACGAGGACGCACAATTTGATTGTGACCTCTCATCAAGAATGAGTCAAAGTAGTCTCATTCACTGATTAGAAGCTTGGATCTCGGTTCCCCCCACGGTGTCTTCATAACCTACTTACTTACTGAGTTCTCAAAACTTATTTAGTTTCCAACATTCAAAAGGAATAGCAAAAGCCTCTCTCTATCGTCATAAAATCATGTCACTCTTACACGCTCTTCGCCATGAAACCAAAGCCGTCATATCGTCTACTGTACCCCGCGAACTAGACCTGACCCCCGCAACCCCAGCCGAACACGTTCTAGACACGCAGGGTTTTGTAACAGACAATTCGACCCCTAGAGACGGCCAACCTGTCTTTGAACGGGCACTGCCCAGTCGGACGACTAAATCGCGTCAAGTGGTCATCACTGTACTGCTTGTTCTGGCTAATCTTGTACAGGTATAGTCAGGACACTGGAATTTCTTCAGAACAGAAATCCCCCAATACTGACACTAGCAGATGACAGTCAATTTTGCTGGCATTGCTGGAGGAAGCGCCTTGAGTGAATCACTGGGCGCCAAAGACACCTACGCCTCGTGGATTGCTGCTAGTTATGCGTAAGCTACAAAGCATCGGGATATTACCATTATAGACTGTCTCACTAACATAAACACAGTCTAACTCAAGGTACCTTTGTGTTGGTCAGTGGTAGATTGGGCGATGTTTATGGCCATCGAGAACTCGTCCTAGCCGGGGGTGCCTGGCTCACCATCTGCACTCTAGCTAGTGCCTTTTGTAGCAACTTCTTCGCTTTTGTCACAATGCGGGCTCTAGCTGGTTTTGGAGGGGCATTAATCATGCCTAACGCAGTGGCTATGATATCTAGCACCAATGCCCCCGGTCGCGTGCGAAATCTCAGTCTAGGTTTCTTTGGTGCGTCGGCACCAATAGGAGGATATCTTGGGGCCTTGTTCTTGGGTGCCTTTCTACAGCGAACAGAGTGGAAATGGTTTTTCATCTTCATGTAGGTGATACGTTTGGGAGATCCGGGTGAGAAGTAGGAACTGATGTCTCGGTAACACAGTGCCTGCCTTGGTGTTATCACATTTACTCCTCTCTGGGCCTTGAGTTCGCGAGAACCACCGGTTGATCGACATGGAAAGATCGACTGTATTGGATCAGCTCTTGGAACCAGCTCGTTGATCCTGTTCAACTTTGTTTGGAAGTAAGTTGTCAATAGTAGCCCGAAAAACTGCATATTAACATCTACACAGTCAAGCACCGAGTGTCGGTTGGTCAACATCCTATGAGATCGTTCTACTGATCAGCTCAATTATTTTGTTCGGAGGATTCTTGCTTTGGGAAAGGAACTACGCCGCAGCGCCCATCATGCCACTCGACATTTTCAAAGCTCCATCCTTCCTCATGCTACTTTTGGTGGTACTTCTCAATTATATGGCGGTAGGAACCTTGATCTGGTACCAGGTTCTATGGCTCCAAAAGGTCTGGCACTGGTCTCCCCTGCAATTTGCCGTGGGCTGGACCCCATTCGTGATCTGCGCCACGGGCGCTGCGTGTCTCGCAGCCTGGATGATCCCGCGAATGGCGGCACAATGGATCCTGGCAATTGGAACAGTCACGATTTTGATTTCAAATGTGCTCATGGCGACCGTGCCAATCCACCAATCCTATTGGGCCCAGATTTTCCCTTCTGTGCTCCTCTTCTCATTCTGCCCGGACTTCGTGTACACGGCTGGCCAAATCATTGCCAGCAACTCCGTCCGTCGAAACCAGCAGGGCATTGCCGCGTCCGTCATTGGCACTCTGAATTTATACGGAAACAGCCTCGGGTTGGGTTTTGCATCCACCATCGAGGTGCAAATTGCTCGCCGCTCGGGTAGTCAAATCATGGGTTATCGAGCAGCACTTTACTTCGGTGTTGCTATCAGTGCTGTAGCACTTATACTTGACGTCTGCTTTGTCCGACTGGTTAAGGATGACCGGGAAGGCTGGCATGAGGATGATCACATGGAGGAAATTGAGCTGAACGAGCAGGCCGAAGCTAGCGGTGTCCATCTACCCAATGTAAACCATTAAAATTGGACACTGCATGTAGACACGAGACTGAAAACCGGTAAAATATCGGCAGACCGAACGTGGGGTGCCGGGCGAATGCCGGGTTGAGCTTGCAGTAAAAAAATCATTTAAGTCAAGTGGATAAAAGGTTGAGAATCTATTTGTCAAAGTTTTTTCTCGGGTGACGTCCGTGATACTCCAGACCGTATGTTCTGTTTTGTTTCCATATACGGGGTAAAATGTCGTATTTTGCGTGTGGCTTTCCCCACGTTATGCTAGACTTAAGTTACAGTGACTTTGCGGGGATATGATTTTATTAATGCTTCGGTGAGAGAAAAGAGAAACCCAAACCTGGAAGAAAAAGTAAAAAGAAAAGGAAAACTGCGGAGAGGCGGGGAAGTAGGGGATTGGCCATATGCCGTATGCCGAGCTTGGATTCCGTGTGGAGATCGGCTCTTCTGGCTTTTCTGGCTGCTTGTTGTTGGCCGGTTTCTTCCGTGTTCTTGGTCTTTTGTGGGGATTTTTGGGGGTCTCTTGTGGCCCGTGAAGTCCGAGAGTCGGTGAAGTCTCTGATCCCGTGACCCCATGACCCCTAGGAATGCTCCCGAGCCGACGGGGTGAAGTTGCCCATGATGCTCCATATGTTGTAGCTCTTAATGTTATAGTTGTAATATTTATAGGAAAAAATAACGGCGCCACCTATTGTTCCTTTCTGCCCTTTAGGATTGTTTTATCAGATGCATCCATCTCCGGCTTTTACCCGGGATCGTCGCATACCATGTCATGGACATGGATGCCATTCGTTGAAGCCGAAATCCCTTCGGAACATTTGCTCTTCTCGGAATTCCAGTCGGTCGGCTCCACTATAACCCCCGCGTACCATGTACATATGATTTTAGGCGTGGGGGTACGTACCGGGGAAGTCCATAAAAAATACTAGCGCGGGGGGAACCATGAGAAGGGATTTTGGTTCCTCTTAAATAGAAGAATCTGCTCCTCTTTAATCCCCGGATTATTTGGCTTTCCTCAGATCACACACACAAAATGGCAGACGATATCTCACGGGAAAGCCGTGACCGGATTGAGATCGAGGCCGAGAAGGAACGGATTGAAAATGTCGAACACATTGCCTCACCACAGCAAGATGGCACACCTCGGATGGATCCAGCACGCCGGATAGTGGTCGAGAAGTCGCTCAAGCGCAAGCTTGATGCCCGTTGCAGCCTTTTTGTGGCGATCTACAGTGAGTATTCCTCGCCGCCTGCCAAACCTCTCCAACCCCCATGGGCGAGCTATACATCAACTTCGCATCACTAACATGACTTTTCGTGGCCAGTTATGAACTATTTGGATCGTAATAACATGGCTGCTGCTCGTCTTAAGGGTCTGCAGGAAGATCTCCAATTGAGCAATACCGAGTACTCAACATGTCTGAGTATCCTCTATGTCGGCTACATCATCATGCAGGTACCTTCCAACATGTTCATCAACCGCATTAGCCGGCCCTCGCTCTACATTTCCGTGGCGATGCTATTGTGGGGTGTTATCTCCACCTTGTCCGGCAACACCAAGAGCTTTGGTGACATGGTGGCTGTCCGTTTCCTGCTGGGCTTTGTTGAGGCAGCCTTCTTGCCCGGTGCTCTCCTCATCCTCTCCAAGTGGTACACCCGCCGCGAATTGACTACCAGGAATGCCATCTTGTTCTGTGGTAATCTTATCTCCAATGCATTCTCTGCTCTCGTTGGTGCCGGTGTTCTATCCAACATGCAAGGTGTCTTAGGCCACGCCGCGTGGCGCTGGCTTTTCTGGATCGAAGGCTCGGTGACTATGTTCCTTGCCATCCTTGCCGCATTCATCTTGCCTGATCTGCCCCACAATGCACGCGGCTTTACCGAGGAAGAGCGCCAAGTTGCGCAACTTCGAATGCTCGAGGATGTCGGCGAGGCGGATACCGACAGTGAAGAACTTGGTGCCTTTGGAGGACTCAAAATGGCCCTTCTTGACCCCAAAATCTACGTAATGATGCTTACATTCACGGCTTATGTTGTCGGTTTGTCATTCAATGCCTTCTTCGTAAGTACTTTCATGTCGAACAACCGATTGGGACCTTTTACTGACCTTCTTCATAGCCTACGCTCACTGGTACCCTCGGATTCGCATATGTCCCAACTTTGCTGATGAGCGCTCCTCCCTGGGTTTTCTCATGCATTGTCTCCGTCATCAACGCATGGCATGCGGACAAGACACAAGAAAAGTTCTGGCACGTCATTGGCCCGATAGGCATGGGAACTGTTGGTTTCGTCATCTGCATGGCCACGAGCAACGTCGCAGCTCGCTACGTCGCACTATTCCTGCAGGCTGGTTCCTACGCAGGATTCATTGTATTCTATTCATGGATCAGTTCCTCTTTCCCCCGCCCTCCTGCCAAGCGAGCCGTCGCCATTGCCATGATCAACGCTTTCAGTCAACTGGGCAACGTTGCTGGCTCATATGTCTGGGATTTGCAAGACAATGGGTACCGCTCTAGCTATGGAATCGTCCTATCTATGTTCGGTGTCACAGTCGGCGGATGCTGGTATTTCCGCTGGATGCTGGTCGGCTTGAACCACCAGCTCGAGGAGGGTGAGCTTGCCGATGTTGCTAGGGGGGAGCCGACCGAGAATGATATCATCGATAGCCAAGACGAGTCGCTGCGTATGCGCAAGGGTTTCAGGTATCTGGTTTAGTGTTTCATTATCGTGTTAGGATACTTTAGTCGGCACCGGAATTTAGGTGTCTCAACAATTCAATTACCCTCATCGCAACAATGAAATTAGACATCTCACTCTTTGTAGACTGTTATTCACAGGCTTTGAGTTCTCGGAGTTTTATTAATTTCCCTAGGTAGTTCGGTGATTGAGAAAAATGGGTGCTATGGGTCTTGTACCTTTTGTATGGGTACACCATATAAAAAATACATAATTCTAATAATTATCATCACTACATTTATGTAGATGAGCCACATTTCACCTGAGGATAAGAACAAGATCAGATTGCTCTGATGGCGTTGAGATGAGATACTTTCGTTAAAATCTAACGTAAATCTCTGGATAGGATATAACTCACAGCCCTAACTAGCTTAGGATACTAGAAGACCCTCCATTGGGGTTTCCCTCTAGATTCTTCTGAGGCTGATACTGTATTCATTCCGATCATGTAAGGCCAAATGAAGAGGGGTGTGCGGAAGCAAAATAATCATCGTGAGCGTCAGGTAAAGTCACCTACTTGAATTTGAGAGTAGTGCGAGCTGTGCTCTCGTTAGCATTGATTGCTCTTGATTCCGTAATTTCTACAGCTACTACTCTTCCCGATCTGTAAGAGAAACATGGCAAGGTGAGTCTTAGATGCCCCGTCACATTGAATGAATTATATTTAGTGCTTACCCTTCGCTATGAGTAAATTCAAAGTTGGTGCATTTAAAGGTAGTCTTTGGATTTATCTTGACACATCTATAAAACAAAGAAAACAAAGCGAACAAAGGATCTTTAGCATTTGGTAGAGCAAGCATGCAGATCGCGACATAAATTATCAAATTAACATTCAAATCAGTCATTAGTCCTTATTCAAATTGCATATCCCATCCTCACTCGCTGCAACCATTCGTTATCGATTATCACGTCGGTTTCTCTTGGTGTTTGAGGATCTTGTAGGAAAAAGAGATGAAATTGAATGATAAGTGGACCCCCGGACAGTTTGACTGTGTCGGCCTCGCTTTCTGAAACCTCAATATATTGGGATTAAAGGGATCTGCCATTGGCATGATCCCATACCCACTTGTCAATACTATTCATGGGTCGTCGGCGATTGACTTTGATTGCCATCGCAATGTTGGCATTCCCTCTGATAGGGTCAAGCCAGAGATCGATATCACGGCGAAGTTTTCTTTCAGTCTCTGACATAGCGACTTCCAAAACCACCGTAGGCCTCCGACCATGTAACAAAGGCCCTTTTTCGTTGAGGCTGTTGAGGCCTGAATGTGTTGGAGTCCAGGGGCTGTCTGTAGGTTGTTCTTCCCCAAACTACCTCCCGCTAGTTCAGCCGTTTGTCATCAAGAAAGCTGCCACAAGGGTTTGGGCCACGAGTTGAGAATAGTAGCTCCATGTTCCATGCACTCAACCCTAGGATGGGGTACTGCAAGATTTCGAGCATCCAGACTCGTGTAGTAAAGATCACAAAAGCGGGGAATTTCGCTATCGCGTTAGGCAGTGTGCTTCTTGGGCTGGAAACAATGTTGCTGAGTGAGGTCTCCTCCATAATAGGCGGTTGCAAACCAATACCACTCAATATACGGGGGAGAAGCATCAAAAGGGACGGACCGGAATTTGTATGTGAGGTGTTCGGCGACGGGGTGGCGACGGTGACATGGGAGGGTTATCGCCGTTGGACGATGGTAATGATGTGTTGCCTGATGAGAAGGCCAAAGCTTGTACATGTAGAGTACACGTAGCTAGTAATAGGCCACGGAAGCGTGCAATGGTGTTGAACTTGAGAGCTTGAAGTAAAGGCTACTTGTGAGCACAAGATGTGGTGGTTGTGTTGGTGTTAAAGAGGCAGGAATGAGCTGAGGCAAGTGAGAGTGAAGTAAGGATATGCGTGCAAGTGTGGAATATGAGATGATAGATCTGACTCTCCCTACTTTTGGATCTTCCCTCTTCGAAATCTATTAGTCTCTTTCATCTATTCACTTTGCAGCTGAGACTCTCCTTCCGAGAAGTAGGAGCATTCTGAGTACTGTATATCGTCGATTTTCATGTGTTGGTCATGGAATTCTACAACGTAGTAATTTTCATTGGTTCCATACAAAATTCCCTGCCAGTCAGTCTATAGACCCAATACCAGATATCTATATATTTGTTCCATTTTACTCTCACTTGAGACACGATACCAACTTTTGATATCAGACTGAGAAACAGGAAGATGAGTTCTATTGTCTTATTCGATTCGACTCTTAGCTCTATGTCTATCGGTCCTCACGAACCAAAGTGCGGTACTGGTTATTGGGATCCTGCTCCTCTTCTTCCGCCGATGGAATTGTCTTCTTCACGCGGCAAGGAGTGCCAACAGCGACGGAGAACGGCGGGATATCCTTAGTGACAACAGAGCCAGCTCCAATTGTTGAGCCTTGACCAATTCGCACACCGGGAAGAATGATCACATTACTTCCAATCCAGCAGTCGTCTTCGATGAAGATTGGGTGGCCAAACTCAACGAACTTGCGGCGAGACAGAATGCTCGTATCATGGCCAGCGGTGATGATACTAACCCCAGTGCCGATCTGCACACGGTCGCCAATGACAACTAGGCTGGTGTCTAGTATAGTAACGCTAGGAGTTGTTGGTAAGTTTAATAAGACACAGGGAGAAAAGCCAGGCTTACTTCCAGTTGAAAAAGCATTCCTTTCCGATAATAGTATTGCATCCGTAGTCTGGCAAAAATGGTGGCTCAATGAATGTTCCATCTCCGACTTTACCAACGAGTTTCCGCAATAACTCTAGACGCTTCTCGCCAATCTTGTCATAAGTCACGGTCTTGGTGTCCAGATTGTTGAAGTCTGCAGCAAGTCCCCGGCACAGATGCCGCGCCTCTAGCAGTTTTGGGACGTTCGGGTTGTACCTAAACAGTTAATAATCCATCTTGTAAGGCTGTAAGAATACATACATCATTCCAGATACCATGCGCTCATAGTCCTCGCACAAGGGCACTCCTGGCAGTCCCCGAGCAAGCTCAATGATCTCAGGGCGTTTCTCAGTGGCAGCCATTTTGAAAATGAAAGATATTTGATAAATGTAAGAAAACAAGGATCATAGAATAGATCAGGATAATACGAGATATATGGACCGGGGTCCGTCACCAAGCGGGGTGATTTGCCGACAATTCGCCGCTGACGAGGTGGAGAATGCCAAGAGCTGGCGGGCCTTCCTATTTGGGTATACCAGCCAATCTATTCAATCACCAAATTTACAAGTCTAAAACATAAGCGTTGATGTTGTAAGTATTGTTTAAAATATCAAGTCTCTTAGATCGCAGACCATCTGAACAAACTCACCCGTGAATTAGACATCAAACTTGCGAACACGCCTCACAACCTCCTCCACATCCACCCAAATCCGCTGTCGATTCCGCAACCCCTTGAGCTTGTCCCAATTGAGTTGAATTTGCACAAGCACACTACGCCAATCGGTGTTCGTTCGAGGCAATTTCACTTGCCCCGGCATGATCACTGATAAAGGAAATCGGCACTCGGCAACTCTCTCAGCGGCCTGCTCTGTATAAGAATCTCCACGCAAAGTCTCGGCATAGGTACTCCGTGCTCTGATAACGGACTTGATCTCGGCTGTTGTGACATTTGTCCAGAGCGAAGGGTTGTGTATGCATTCGGATTCATCCCAGGCTTCCCATAGCCAGGGCATTTCTCTGCGTACTAGTCTGTACCACACACTGTTCGGGAGTTCAGTGAATGCCCTAGAAGCAATGCTTAGACTAGTGATGTCACTAGAGCCTAAAAGGTCGATAATCATGAGCCGAATTTCCGCGGGAAGGGAAGAAAAAACGTCGACCTGGCTGCTGTGGGATGTGGTAGGGCGGTTCGTCGCGGATCGAGACATCTTAATCTGATCATATGGGTTATATGAGAAACAAAGTCCTTCCTCCTTCACCGCAGCGAGCAGAATTTCTGATAGCCCGGGCACGTAAAGGGGATTGGCAACCAAATACTCGGTACCAGGCTTATGGGACCACCACTGGTCTTGTGAACTTTTAACATCTTTGGCTCGAGGAAATGATTTAAATGCACTCCAGTCAAACTCTGCATTACGCCAGGCCATGAGGCCTGAAATATTGACGTGCTGAAACTGGACTTTGGATTGTCGGCAGAAGATATCGAAGCACCACGGATGGAACGGCATGGCTATATCATCGGGCACTGCTTCTCGCGCCTTTCAAGTGTCAGCTTCGGGCTGTCCCTCCCAGACCGTTCAAGAACGCATTTTCAAGATAAACCTACCGCAAAGTTCACATTGTCCGCCTCTACATCTTCTATCCCATTTCGCACGGGCCACACTGTTGGGATGTCCGTATCGCGTGACGGCGTTCCATCACAAATCCCGGATAAAGACCAATCTCCATTGATCTCCCAGGGCTCATGCAGCTCATCAGCCTGCCATTGATCCCTCGGAGAGTCTTTATGCATCAGGAACTGGGCGGTGCGACAGCCTCTCGCCTCTTCAGGTGAGATAGCATCAGCCGAATAGCCCGACATTGGACTATCAAAGTATCCAACACGCAGTTCGGGCTCTCCCCTCGTGACGCTTCGGGGATTAAAAGTTTGCAATACCCAATTGTAATACATTTGGCGTTCGGAGTCATGATTTGTATCGGTATTGTTGTCTTCGCTGTCTTCCTTGTCATGCGCACCTTCTCCGTCAAGGCTCAAGCAGTCGGTCGATTCGTAATCGGAGTCATATTCATATGGCTCATTGTCTTCATAATTTTGTTGGGGTTGATAATCAGGATCTTGAGCCGTGTCGTCATTGTCCGTAGAATCAATTGCGTCCGTCTCATCGAACTGGCCGTCTTGAGGACCAGGCACGTCTAGTTCCCCAGATTTTAGGCGGAAGATGATGTTAAAGCTCACGCCACAAAGATGGCAGTAGAACTAATAAACTATTAGATACATTGTACAATTGTTAAGGCGGAAAACCGTACCTCGGAATAACCTACACACCCCTGTCAGCCATGAACTCTGGATAGGATCGCTTTGCGCCGGGTAACACAACTAACTTTTCACTTACCCATTATTTTTCTAATTGATCAACAATTTATATGATCTTGCTATACGCGCTCACTTTCCCATTCACAGAAGAGATACCAAAAAGAAGGAAAAGTGCAAAGTTGTCATTTTTTCTCGTATCTGCGGCCCCGTTTTAGACTAGAGCCATCCCGACATCTCTGATTGGTCGATCACAGGCTATCTGCAAAAGGGCCATAGTGTTTAGAATGTTGGAATCTATTAGTTATTTGGTGGTTATAATTTTTTTTCTGTCGGATATACCCTCAAGGGTAGTCTACCGACTTGTTATGTACACTAACTTCGTCCGCACCGAGCGTTCCACGTCGGACCGCATCAACATCAAATGCAGCCTTGCTATGGAATATAGTTTCCATCTCTTCAAGACTTTTCCCTTTCGTCTCTTTGACAAAGAACCATACAATAATTGCCATGATGATATCCAAGATTGCGTAGAAAAGAAAAACATAACTACCCCAGGAATTCATCATGTAGCGCGTCACCAGGGAGAAAAGGAAATTGAAAAGCCACTGTGTTGACACTGCGACCGAGGTTCCGATCTCACGAATTCGTGTTGGGAATATCTAGCATGCTAATTAGTGGTTGAACTAGGGATAGACGAACGGAGTATTACTTACCTCGGCGGTGTATGGCCATGGCAATGGGCCCCAACTGAATTGGTAGATCGAATTCGTCAGAAAGATCATAGCCACCATGCCGATACCAGCCGGAGTGGCTTTTGCATCGGGCGCTGGCGTGGTTTCCTTGACGACTGTGACAATAATGAAGCACGCAGCCATCAAGAGGGCTGAAATCCAAAGGGTCGGCTTTCGCCCCCACATCTCGGAGAAGAATAGGATATAGATGCCAACAGTGATAAACTTCTCGGCACCAAAGAGACCAGTGATGAGAAGGGATTGGTTGGTGTTGTTGCCTACTAGCAGTTTGAAGAACTGCGGGCCAAAGTAAGCCAACGCAGTCATACCAGTGCACTGCTGACCACAGAACATGAAGACAGCAAGGAGCAGTCTGTAGCGGTTTGCGGGCTCAAGGAGTTCACGCTTATTGAAGCCCTCAGTTGCTCGTGACTCTTCCTCTAGTCCAACACGGATTTCGTTGAATTCAGCCTTCACTTCGGGGCCTATTGGTTGCTAGTTAGCCCTATGCCCCCTCATCACTTTCAAAGGAATATTCCCTTACCGTCACTAGCTCGCATCCATTTCAAGTTCTCCCATGCTTCGTCAAAGCGGCCCTTCTTGGCCAACCAACGTACACTTTCAGGCATACCAAAGAGGCCCAGTGCGAGAACTCCGGCTGGCACCATCTGGAGACCAACAGGGATCTGCCACTGCTTCGAAGAGACAGGCAGGGTGAGCTTCACGGCGTAGTCAATCCAGTAGCTCAGCATCACACCCAGTGCAAAGAACCATTGCATCCCTGACCCGAGCTTGCCGCGAATTTCCTTGGGTGCCATTTCAGCGTTATATGATGGGACGACCGCAGTGCCTGCACCGAGACCAAGGCCAGCGACAAACCGCCCAATATAGAAGCAAACGAGTGAGTGTGATGGTACCACCTGCAACACCACACCGAGGCAGAACACGGTCATGGCTGCTTGGACTGTCTTCTTTCGACCGTACCTTTCAGACACCCAGAAGATACCCAAGGCTGATATGAATGCGCCTACGTTTTGCAAGCTTACCATCACAGCACTGACGGTTGTTTGATCCTTGTAGCCAAAATCATTGATGTAGGACTTGAACTCCAGGATACCACCTATCCGACAAGACCGTTAGTGATGATCAATGATCATGACCTGGCTTTCTTTTTCACTTACCAACAATTCCAGTATCATATCCAAACAAGAAACCGGCTGTACAGATGAAATATCCAAAGAAATATGCTCGGAAGGCCCCAAGCCTGGTCCCTGGTAGCCCCATGCTGTGCGATGTAGTTCACACTACGAATATTCGCAGGAAAGAAAGAATGAGAATGTTTAAAAAAAGAGCCCGGGACACCTCTTGATACTTTTAAATCTAAGCTCTTTAGGGCTTCAATGCTTGATTACCCGATCCGGATAACGCAACCTGTAGTATCGGATACGCCATAGCACGCCATATCACCGAGCGTCCTGTCTATCGCTAGACACCAACAGAGGCCTCAAGCCAAGAAAGTGCCACACAAATAAGAAACTTCATATGGCCGACTAATACCGAAATTCGCCTATTTATACATACCGACATATATGCATACATGATGTAGTAATACACCCACTCCGCATATAAATTCAGAGTCCCCAGCTTCTCCGCGTTTTGCCAAGACCCCCCGGATCACCCCCTTTCGGCCTGTCGCTTCAGTCGCCTCGACCCGAATATCTATATATTGTATGACATTTATTAGATTGACTATCATTGACTGCACATTTGCCTAAAACAAAAAAACTTAAAAGAGGAGGGCAAAGCAAAAAAGGAATATCCTTATAGGCCATAGTTTGAGACTAGGGAATCGCACCCTGGTCATCTTCTGACGTTGGGAGGAACGCGCGTCTGCCGCACCTCTGACGACATGCGTCGAAGTGGTACATGACGTTCTTCGACCTGAACGGTGCGAGTAAGAAAAGCGAAGGTGGCCCGTTATTCAACTCGATTACGTAGTTGTCACACAGTTCCAGTGGCTAGGCGATATCCCTTACTGCCGCACAGCGAAGATCGTGGGCAGAAGAAATTGACTTGATGACCCGCGTGACCCTAATCTGCATCGCTCTCGGTCTCGATTTCCTCCGCTAGAGCCAGTGAGGTAAATGTCACAGCAAGAAGGGCCGAGTGGGCATTCTTCTCGACCCCAAATGCCACACCGAGAGACGCTGTGTTTATACCACTCGTCGGGATCTCGGGATCGCCTTGCTGGTTGATCCACTGCTCACACCGGGACGGGTGGATCTTATGCCTTATCCTGACCCGCTAGTATAAGTATGTGATATCCATACCATGTATTAGTATGAGATCTGTCACGTCCTCAGGAATTTAACTTTGGGGACCTAAACGGAGAGGTCGTGGCGCATATATCTCGGGAGATACGATACAGTGCACGTAGGTTCCAGAAGTCCTCCTGGATTTCCCAACATATTGCTCCGTTGCCCCTTGGTCTGTTGGATTGGGAGAGTGCTCGAAGAGCGAATCTGTCACCTTCTCGCTGGTGATAGCCAGCTTATTCATCGGGAGATTGGCATCTACCTACCCGTGGACGAGTACCCTACGGTGAAAGAAACTTAAATGACCTGGGTGATCCTTCCCATTTTATTTCCAATCTTGCGAGGTAAGAGCCTTCGCCCATGTACTCATTGTAATCGAACTAGCAACTTGGCTCTTAGCGAAACCCTTATAAGCCAAGATGACAGTGCGATTGAGCAGACCTTGGAATACAGCAAGTTCAGCTATCAAGTTCTCATGCATTGTAACGAAGCTATCACAGGAAGTCCTCGGCGTACTCCTCATACTCTTGCATGAAGTCCTCCATATTGAATTTGGTATCCAGCTTCTTGTCTGATAAAATGATATTGCCTGCTTCAATGTACCCCTGTCGGAATGTTGCGAACAGTGCTGGGCTCCTCGAGTAATGTGGAATAAACCGCTGGTTATCCCCTGTCACCATGGCTCCTTTAAAAGCTTGATAAACAACATCGGGATCCTGAGTTAGATCTACCACCTCGCATTGTCCGAAATCCAAGAGATACAGCTGAACGGCACGGTGCTGAAAGTTCGGCGCATGGTCTGTTCCCTGGGCCGCTGTGGCCGATGTCCCCAACACAAACTCCACATCATCACCGTTGATGGCCCCACCCCAGTTCAAGGTTGCGTAGGCTTTGCCCATCGCATTTGCAAGAGGGACAGTCTCGATGCCGATCTGCTCCATTGGGTCAAGGCACAGAGGAAAGTTTCTTAGCGGAGTCTTGCGGTCAATGGTACCATTCGCGTTGCCGAGGTAAACCCGGGCAAGGCAGTGCTTGTTTTGAGGATTATTGAGGATGGCTTCGATTTCAGTGCCATTAAGATGTTGTTCGGGGGCGCAGAACTGGGAAATCAAGGCTTTTCGCACGACTTTTGGTAAAGGAAGAATGCGTTCCATCATCACAAGGTCACCGCGCACGCGGTAAGGCTCAGGGGTTTTTGGTAAAATCTCATCCCAGAAAGCACTGTTCTCTTCCTTTGAGATAAACCTGAGAGGTTTCGGAACATGAACTTCGGTGTTGATAGACTGATAATATTCGAATGTGGCGGAAACACCACGGTGGATTGTATGCTCATGAGAGAGATTTGACCGTAGCTTCTCATTTCCTGGGCTTTCCTTCTTGAGGGCCAGAGGCTTCCCAACTTGTTCAAACACGGCTCCTTGCAGCCCAGATCCAATTTGGTTGAGGTATTGAAGGTTGGGTTGAGAGCGGGCATTTTGAAAACGGATGCTGAAGGAAGAGGCTGTCGAAATAACAGAATTCAAACTAAGAGAGCGTTTGAGAATAACCGAGTCTGTCATGAGTCCGAGATTCGTTGCTAAAAATCGTTGGGAAATTCTCGCGTTCTGTGCGATAGACAGAGCTTCCGAGTTCGTAGACTCATCGCTGCTTTTGCCTTCACGCCGTTGAGCCATGACGATTTCACACTGAGATATTGTTTGTGTGTTGTAGACTATTGAACGAAGACAGAAGAGGCTGGGTGGTTGTGACGTTCACGGGCCACGTGCCAGTCCGCCGTTTCTTTAGGGTATACGAGTAAGCGAGAATGACCTCAGGAGAAAGATTGTCTCAATATCATTCAACTCTCTCTGCAATTTGAGGAAAAACCTCTATTGAGAGTCAGTCATTATACATCAGAGCAAGTTATGATGTGAAACTCGGTTCTTGTCGATGCTTGAAAGGCCAGTACATACCATAATCCCATTGAATATTACGTAGAACATATCCTGGAGATCGTAGATAGATGATTCCAGCTCTAGAATCGTAGATATTGACGTAAAATGTGAATGTCAGTCGGGGTTGAGACTGGGTGTTTTGCGACAGCTTCGGGTCTGCGTTTGCTCTCCGGCCAATACAAAACCTTTTTTTCGGACTTGATCTCTCACTTTCATTTTCTTCTTCAAATCAGAGTCTCTATTTCTTCACTTCCGCCTCTCTCTCTCTCTTTCCCTTTCTCTTTTCCTCTTCATCTGTCACTCTTTTCTGAACATCCACCACTACCTATCTTCTCATCTGTCCATCCTAAACCAGCACACCTATCGCACTTCTTGTCGTCAACAAAGGTATCTAAAGACAAATATCCACTCAATCTGTTGATTGGCTAAGCTAACTGATGTCGTCAACTTTAGACAACCACTACCATGATGATCCCGCTTGTCCCCTCGGACCATCCCAACCAGCATCTGCGGAAGCTGGGCGCGCAGTATGACCCAGACCTTCCTATTAGCTTTGCGTTTGGTCTCGTCGGCTTGCAACGAGGCTGGAAAGCTGGCTCTGAGACCTGGAAGAGAAATTGGAATGCATGCATGAACTGCGAGTATGACCGACACATTGGCTCCCGGGTGACCACCCTCGCGACTTGGCAACAGCTATGTGCCAAAGTAGGAATCAAAGATTCCGTCAAATCAATCAATCAATGCAAGAAGGTAAGACACCAGTTCCTTTCCTCATTTAACATCACTCGCTTACTAGTCTACCTAGGCCCTGGCTCGTGTCCATGTGAACATCGTCGACGTCCTCGATTCATGGGACTCCGACACTACCCCAATTCGATTCAAGAACAAGAAGGCTCTTGCTGTCTACACTAAGTCGAACCAGAAGTTCTTCAGACGCGACATCGCGAAGCAGGACAAGGTTCTCCGAGTTCTGCTGCGCAAGCTGCTTTGAAGAATAATTCTTCACAAATGTACAGCAATATGCCCCTTCGAGGGACCATGATCTCTAGGAATACACGGGGGGCATTCTGTACAGCGTGAGCTACATAAATCTTGTAATACAAAGCCATAAGATGAGGAAGCTTTTCCTTAATCATAGCTGAGATTTAAATGACAACCTAACCCATTGAAAGTACTGTCTAGTTACATGGTATAGAATATTGCTGTAGGCTCTTGTAACTGTACGTGGGTTTAATTTCCCTTCCAAGTTATGTGACAGCTTCTTGATCTTTTTACCTCCTTCAAAGACAGTCACTCCTCTCTCACTCCACTTTTTTCTCACCCGTCACCTTCATCTACTGCTCTCCTCTTACAATCCTCCAAATCTTCTCATCCCTCTCTCAAATCAACATCTCTATCACTTTCTTCAACGTGTTGTCCACAATTGTAAGAATAATCCCCATCTTGCTGATCGACTAGGCTAACCTGTGTCGTCGACTTTAGATAACAGCCCACTTTCAACATGCGTACCCCAGTTGCTCCTTCCGTTCTCTCTGGGGTTTCTCCCCCAGTCTCTCCTCCACGGCATCCAAACAAGCATCTGCGAGAGCTTGGCGTCTCCTATGACCCAGAGCTTCCTATCAGCGGTGCCTTTGGACTGATCGCCCGGCAGCGGGGCTGGAAGCAGTGTTCCAAGACCTGGAAAAAGAGCTGGAACGCCTGCATGAATGCCGAATATGACCGCCTCATTGGCTACAGTGTAGCCAACCTGGCTACATGGCAGGAGCTATGTGCCAAAGTAGGAATCAAGGATTCATTCACTTCCATCAACCAGTGCAAGAAGGTAAGGTCCCCGTCCTAGGCAATTTGGTATCACCTGTTTACTGGTATAGGCTCTTGTGCGTGTGCATGTTAATCTTGTTGACCTTCTGGATTGCTGGAACTCGGATAACATCCCTACTCGATTCAAGAGTAAGAAAGCCCTTGCTATTTACACCGAGGCGAATAACAAGTTCTTTGGTCGTCACATCGCCAAACAGGACAAGGTCCTCCGAGTGCTCCTACGCAAGCTTCTCTGATGATGTACAATGATCTCTTTTTGAAGATATGGGATCCCTAGGGGTGCACTAGGTGCGCCACGTACAGTTGGAAACAAGGAACTCATCTTGAAATGCAAGGATAGCGAGAAATGAAATCAACTTCTTCAACATTGTATATTGTACTTGTCACCCTATCACCTAGATATTTTGCTTACATTTATCCAATGGCTCGAGTCCCAGTTCAGTGGGCTTTGTGCACATCTTTTGCTAGGTGCAGATTTCGTGATATTCATCACCCAATTTTTGTTCTCAAGCAATAATCTCTGTGACCATCGGGCAGAGGCGTTTCCCTTTGTCGGGTCATCAAACTGATGCTAAAATATTAAATGTTATCAAAAGGTACAGTGATGATAATTGATCATGCAGCTTGTACGTGCAACATGGGTTTCCAAAACGACACCATAGCTATTCATAGCTGTTGTCGATAATCGAGCAATGTTTTTTGGTGTCACAGGCTTGCGAGTTCTTGATGCGAGCGCATGCTCGATCCTTCCAATGGGTCATTCTCAATCAAGAGTTTGTGCTAATGCACCTCAAGGTATGCGAGCAGAGAGGTTTGCTGCCGCTATTATTTCCAGATCAAAGTGAGGGTTCCACTTTTCCTACGTATGAAACGCCGAGTATATATAATGCAAGCCATTTCCAATGACGCAGATGGCAGAATTAGTATATCATTTTCTATTTAATATCACCACATGTCGTCTAAATACATCTGATTCAATGTATCAAACATGTTGTAGTCGCTGGGTAGACAATTGGCCGAGAACGCAAAGCCGAGGTTGTTGATAAACACCCCATGAGGATTACTAGGGGCTGGCGCAAGTCCAATCATGCTGTTTTCATTTTGTTGGTGATTGTTGCTCGGAGTAGGAACGTCAAGCCAATTGGTATTTGGAAGTGATGGGGCCAAAGGGGTGTTTTGAACATGCAGGTCTTTCTGGTTGGACAGACATTGTAGTGGATCAGTCGGGGTCGGGGCCATGGGCCCTACGTAGAGATCCATGTCTGCCGGTTGACACGGAGTTGTGCAACCCACTTTCCATTCCAATGGAGGGGCGGGTGGCATATGATCGATATCACAGTTCAAACGTTGGCAATACAATTTCTCCAGATTCTGTCCGATACGCTTTGCGATATCCCAGGACGTCGAGAGTTCCCGCAGAACCTGAAGGCAGAGTCCCACAGCTGCCTGTGGTGACGGGCCTTGCGAGGTCTGGTTTCCTGTAACAGGTCTCATAGCGGCATCAACGCAGCATCTTTCTATGATGAGCGATGCCGCTGAGAGCATGCAGTATGTGGCTGTTATAGGGCTCAGCTTGAAGCTGCCAAATCTCTGTCTATATTTCTGGGCCACAACGCACGTTCCTCGGATTGAGGTTTTGCATATTGCCGTGACTTTCTGTTCCCAGGCGGACTCCGATTCTTGGCAGCTGCTGTTCTGTTGTGTCTGTGGGTCTATGGGATTGCCAACATCTGGAGTGGTAGAGTGATTGCTCAGAAAGGGCACACAAAGTAAAATGCACACAGTATGATATACCATGCACAAAGTATAGGCGTGAGAAAATCGGGAGGGACCAGATGGACGGTCAACTTTGAGCTCTGGGGCGAGATCGTAGTACCAGGTCTTGAGTTCAAGGATACAGGAGTCAAAAAATGCAGAACGTTGTTTGGGTTGGAGGAGTGGCTTTGGAGACCAACTTCGGTGATATATGTCAGTGAGACAGTTTAGATAGTAAAAATGTTACAATAGACTCACAACGAAAGGAGAACTTTCTCGAATATACGACACAGGTCGATCATTGCCCTATGCAACTGTACCACGTCTCTTTGAGAAGCAGCCCGTAATTGTCCATTGCCATTTGCTGAAGGCAAATAGACATCCGAGGCACACAAGGAAAATGGTTTGTTGACGACACCCTGGGAGTCCTGCGCGATGAATGAAGGTGAGTTTGATGCAGAGGAAATATTCTTGGCGGTACAGCATACCAGTAACGTGCACACCCTGCCTGTGTAGCTCGCTGACAGTTTATCGTGGCAATACAGGGCCCAATAGATCTGTCTTCGCAGCTCAATTTCAATGGGTGGGAGAGCAACTGCTCCGGAAAGGACCGAAGGATCCATATTGAAACCCATATCCAGGGCCAGGCGATTGGCCATACCTTGATGAAGCCACCCCGCAGCATCGGATCCCATTGCCTGTCAGATGTTAGTTTGATTGTCTCTCCAAGTAAAAACTCTGTGATATAAGACTTACTATATAGGTCATTCCCATAATGGCCAATGACTGGATTGTTGTGATCTTGGGCCACCTGAGATCGTGTTGAATCAAATTTTCCGCCCTCTCGAGAAATACCTTGCCGGCTGTGTTTGAATCATTCGGGTCTGATCTCACTTCTATGCGATCGCAGTACCTTGACCCTAAAGCGAGGATGCAATTTAGAAGAAGGGGGGTAAAGTATCGACCGCCATGTCTCATTGATTCTCGGAACAGTTTCTCGTTCACGACCTGGAACCATGGCTGTTCCCACTCAAAATACAGGTCAATCAAATGAGATCGAAGCCCGTCTTCTGGTATCAAGCTTTCTTCTAACAAGCCTGTACTCCCATTCAGCAGTGTCTCATCAGGTTGTATGGAAGGGCCGTCGGACTGATATGCTTGTTCGTTGCGGAAATCTAGAGATTATTAGCAAACATCTATTCTGGAAAAGGCTTCTGCAGCTTGCCTTTTGATGAAGATCGAAACAGTAATCGGCCACTTGCCGGTCCAAAATACCGCATTTCACCATCTTGATCGAAATTTAATGATTCGTCAAGCGTCAGTGCGCCGTCAAACGTAGTACACAAGTCATCAACATTCGAGCAAGCCGGGGCCCACTCGGGGTCAAGCTCGCAATTTTTCGTCATCTGTTGGATAGCGGCATCAGGATCAATGCCATAGGTTTGCAGTACACGCTCCAAGAGTTCAATTCGATTGCGTAGCATGACTACATAGGACTTGGGCGCTGGCTGCCGCCCGTCTTCTGCTGTGGAGTACTCGCAAGGAACGCCACGGTCAAGGCAGCGAGAGCACGACGGTCGAATGCCATCACACTTTAATGATGTTAGCACAAACTCCTGTAACAATAGTTGTAGAGCACTATTATCTTGCCTTAGCTCGTCGTTGTCGACATGTCTCACAAGCTCGGGAGGTATACTTTCTACCTGGTCGCTTGCGCCTAGTAGGTTCATCTGCCGATGCCGCGGACATGGCTGGATGATACGCAAAATCAGGTGGAATTACTTTCGTCCATAGACTCTAGTACAACGGATATCCTTAAGATTGGAGGTCTTCAGCTATTTGGGATGGAATTCCATTCATGGATGAATTCAATCTGACATTACAAAGCAGTTCGACACCTTACTGCCTCAGGTATTAAGGCATCACAAACCCTTAATATCCAGGCCGCAATATTTGATCAATGGTAACTAACGAACTAATAATATCACACGACAGCTCGTTTGCATTTGAGTTTAGAGCTGAATAGACTGAACAAGTGTGGTTCTATATCTGGTTTGGCGAACTTGTTTTCCAAGAGAAAAAAACCTCCCTCCTCCCCCCCCCACACTTTGTCAACTCGGGATATATATTTTAGTTATAACAACACTCACCTCCCGGAGTATCCCCAAATTCATTAACATCCCTTTCTTCAAAGTACACTGTACCTAAGTAGTGTACACGCCCCCGTACGTAATTACCTATCGTCATAGACTAGGTAAAGTTTCCTGCTAGACCGGCATGACCCCATAGGAAGCAGATCGGTGCAGGCTACATGGGACATGGGAAGGGGAAAGAGCAAAGTTTACTCGGGGAGTATCTACTGTTAGGTCCTTGATCGCAGTGAAATGGTGGAGCTCTCTAGGTTTCCATGAATGACACTATGCATATTTGTAGGATCTTAATATTGAAGAGTACAATAAATGTAGCAATGGAAGATCATCCCCAGAAACGATAAAGTCAACCATCAGCTGACTACCCCGCAGATCCGACAAGATGAAGAAAGGCGGAGCATGAGAGTGGCCCCCGAACATTCCGGACCTATTCTTGGGATGCTTTTGGATATATTTTACGGTAGCCGTATATGGTACCTCTGTAGTCAACTACGTAGGACTAATAACCTAATTTATTCAGCTTCAGACGATATAAGGGACGTTATATGTCAGATAACACTTGGATGTCTTTCTACCTCCTTGTTCTTGATGTTCTAGAAAAACAATATTTGGCTATGTACAAAAATACCAAGAATGGGAATGTAATATATATTATATGTATAATAATATGAATAATATGCAGCACAGTAAACTCTACGATGTACAATATACGAAGGCCGTAAAAAGCATGAACCGCACAGAGGACTTTCCAATTTATGATCAAGAATTTGCGCTCAGAAGCGGGATCTTGTAGAGTTGGAGTCATGTAGAATCTCCAATTGCGGTGATAATAGTGCCATATTACTGGCTCTCAACCAGGCTGATATGGATCACGCCGGTAAGGGACTATACAATCTACAATTTCTTTTTCCCCCCTAAGTATCTGTGGAACAAGTGTTCATCCGGTGCAACAAATGGTGTAATATAGGAAGCATTCCATACTTAGTTGAATACATTACTTCTTATCATATTCTCACCATATGCAAGTGGTGCAAGTGGTGCAAGTGGTGCAGTTGGAGACAGAATCCAACTTCTCATTGTATGGGGAATTAGGAACTACATCCGGTGGCGTCCAATGAAATTAAAGAGATATTTTCTTTTTTGTTTTTTTTTGGTCTTTTCTATTTTGCTGTTTTTGGTAGAAATATGGCTGTCTGGCATGAAGGGATCTGGAAATAAACTTCTTATATTATACATAGTACACGGGGTTAGATGCTTGGAAACAAAAGTACCAAGTCCAGAATTGGTCATCTAGTTAAAATCAGTGTTTAGAGATTCAAATGTGTTTGAGCATCATATTTACCTAAAATGTCATGACGTCGAGTTGCAAACATAGGATGTATACAAGATAGGAGCTCTCTATAGGGTAATATAGCGTATCTCCCCCGCCGAAGTGATCAACATAGTACGAAATCTCCATTCTAAATACTACATTGTATGCATAAAATGTAAAATGTTTAAGATATCAATTAAAGAACAGGTGAACAGAAAGGGAAAAAAAAAAAAAAAAAGAGAGAGGTGGGAAGTACGTGGTGCAGGAAACGCACAGCTCACCAATCACCGCCCTCGACTCCTTCGATTCCCCCCCCCCCCCCCNCTTCCTCTTAAAACACTCTCTCGACGTTTTCGCTTCTACTCATTTCTATAACCCTCAGGTCTCAATTTTGATCAAGTTCCCTTTCCTTTCTCGGGTCAGCCTCCCCTGGGGTTGACGTTGTTGATCCAGCGCGTCGCTGTCGCGCCATTCCCCGCAGAGACACGGCTTCCGTTATCCTCCGTCTAACGTTTTGTGTTTCAGCCTGTGTGTTGTCTCTACACCTCTGAATACACAAATTTAACGGATTGGTCAACTGCCATCACCCTGAGGCTCTTGAATTGACTTGTTCCAGAGTCTTACGACTTCGCTATGGACAGTTGATGCTACGGATGAATCAATAACCTCGATTAAGGGCACCCGCGCTGCCCAGCAGACGGTTCTGCTTGGCTGGAACGATATTCTTGTTTTGTTCAATTTACTTTGATCTATTGCACTGTCGCCTCATTACCCCCTTGAACCTCGAATCCCGTTCGGTCGCCCGAGCGAGTCAGGATGGCCAACAATGAATTCCCCAAACCACAATTCCTCGCTCCTCCTGCCGTGACAGCGCTGCGGCAGGAGGCCCGGAATATCGATCCGAAGATGGTTCGAACATTGAGCGATAATATGCGAGAGGAGCGTGAGGATTTGAAGGAAGCAGCTGAACAGACGTTGAACATCATTGTGGATATGGACTTGGAGGGTTGCATCAAATGGGTCAGCCCATCGTGGAGGCAGGTGGTCGGCTCATCCCCTGAGTCAGTTGAGGGCCATATGATATCGGAGATTCTGTTGGGCAACAAGGATGTGTTCCGCGATGCAATCGAGTCCATGAAGCAGGATGATTCACGGAGTCGTTTCATTCGCTTCGCCCTCCAGATGGGACCGGATTCTGTCCTGAAGTACGCGCCTGAACCACCCCCGGCGGCTACAGACAATCAGGCCACCGGCGAAGAGACAGAGAAGTCCCAGGAGGAAGAGTATAATCACAATGTGCTCAACATGGAGGGACAGGGAATCATGGTTTATGACCGGACAGACGATGAAGCTGGCCATGTGCGTACCTCAATGTTTTGTCGCCCACTGTCGTTTATACCGCTGACACCTTCTGAGTACAGACCATGTGGATGTTACGACCACTTACCGAGCCAAGAGAAGTGACAATCGATCTGCCGCCTCTGCTAGTGGAGTCTTTGGGTGTTGGAGCGGAGGTGTTGGCAAATTATTTGACCGAATTGGCTGAGGCTGCAGCGACAGAACCCGACCCTTCCAAGCATCCCGCCCCGACCCCCGTCCTCTGTCGCATCTGTGAACGCCAGATTACGCCATGGTGGTTCGAGAAACACTCAGATCTGTGTCTGCAGGAACATCGGGCTGAGATGGATGTTCAAATGGCACAGGAAAACCTTAATGAGCATCGGCATGTCATTGTCAAGGTCTTGGATGCTTTAGAGGCCCGACAAGGCAGACCTTTCATCGGGAGCGATGGAAACCCAATGCCCCTCCCTCAAGCGGAGTACAAGGGATTGGCGATCGGCCCTGCGTCTGCCAGCTCTGCTCCGTCGTCCGGTCCTGTTTCAGGCAGTAATTCAGCGCCCGGTACGCCGCCTCGGTCGCGAGAACATTCTGCGTCTGGTGCTATTCCAAACCGGCCCCGCTCATTCACAGTGCGGAGACCACTAGCTCGCATCGTGGAACTTGTTCTTGACCTGTGCGACACTTCATTGGAGATTAGTATGCCAATGATCAAGGAATCTTCCCGGACCGACGCAGAGGACTTCCGGACTTTGTCACCACAATCTGAATCGCGGATCTCCCAGGTTCTTCAATGGCAGTCCCCCAGCTCCAACACTTTGGAACAAGAACAGGGTCTGGCCGCTTTGTCGGCAGACACTGAACAAGTTGCCAAGGCAAAGGTTGATGCCGTTGTACGTCATCGCAAGATTGTCGAATACGCCGAACGAATTCGCATAGAATACACAGTGCTAGTTGAGGAATGCATTGGGGCAGCGCTAAGCAAAGCGGAGCGTATAGCTGCTGGTCAGCTCAGCGATTCCTCATGCTCATCCGATGAAGAAGTGGCGCCCGAGAGCACTGTCGACAGCACTGTTGCTCTGGGCGATAGCAATAGTATTGCCGAGGAAGAGTCCCTCTCACAAATCATGAGTCGTGAATTGCAGCAAAGGCCCTATCCAGCGGCACCCTCTCCACGGCGACCGACATCTGCTCTGACTCTGTCAATGCGTAATTCGCCAGATCGGTCATTGCTCTCACAGTCGGAACGCAGACCATCCTCGGCAGCAGTATCCACGGGTTCTAACAGCCCATTGGAATGCCCTACCCCGCGATCTCATAAGAGTGCTGTAGGACTTCTGGGTACATCACAACCTTCTCGACTGGGCCTTTCCCTAGCGGACATTGATGCTGGTGATAGTAGCGATAGCAGTTTGCCGTCGTCTGTGTTCCCAGGAGCTTTAAGAACGGACTCACCTTCGTCCGAGAGGAGCTTCGATCGAAAGCGCCGGAGCCTGGTACTGCCGGGACTTTCGAGTTCTCCTCGTCGGCAGCCTTCTCCCGCGCGAATTTCGGGCCCGCATTCCCCGTTGCGCATGCCGAAGCCCCGTATGTCTAGCGGCGGTGAAAGCCAGCAGTCCCCAGTAGCATCACCATCTGCATACGCAAGTGAACTGGCTCTCCATCACTGCCGTCACCATCGCCGGCAGTCCTCAGCAACCTCTTCAGATGTTACGAAGCCACCACCTTCCCCGCGCTTACCTTCGATGAGCCAGCAACAGCCTCGGCCTGCTCCATTGTCTATCCGCGATTTTGAAATAATTAAACCAATCAGCAAAGGTGCTTTCGGCAGTGTCTACTTGGTGAAAAAGAAGGCCACTGGCGAGTATTATGCGATGAAAGTTTTGAAGAAGGCCGACATGATTGCCAAGAATCAGGTTACCAACGTCAAAGCCGAACGTGCTATCATGATGTGGCAAGGGGAGAGTGACTTCGTTGCCAAGCTTTATTGGACATTTTCCAGTAAGGATTATCTTTATTTGGTGATGGAATATCTCAACGGAGGTGACTGTTCATCCCTGGTTAAGGTTCTTGGGGGTCTTCCTGAGGATTGGGCCAAGAAGTACATTGCTGAGGTGGTGCTTGGAGTTGAACACCTTCACAGCCGAGGCATTGTGCATCGCGATTTAAAGCCTGACAACCTTCTTATTGACCAAACGGGTCATTTGAAGCTTACTGACTTCGGACTTTCACGCATGGGATTGGTTGGTCGTCAGAAACGGGTGCTGAAGAATCCCGATGACTCTGCTCCTGATCTGCTGAAACAAAATTCATTCCCGCGTGCGATATCGATTGCATCTTCTCGATCGGCCTCATTCGACTTCCAGACAAGCTCATCACCCGGTTCTACTCCATTGATTACCCCTGAAGTGTCCACCAGTGCCATCCAGCCATCCTACTTCAGCCTCAACCAGAGTGCGTTAAGTCGGCAAAGCTCTCGTCGAGCTTCGGGATACCGCAGCGATAGCATGGGCAGCGATGGCCTCAATGGAATGTTCAGGACATTCTCGCTCAATGATAATGCAAACGAACCCGCTGCGTCATCACCGAGTATGTTTTCAACCAGCATGGTTGAAGAGGAGGGCCAAAGCGAGGCTGGCGAGTCTCCTCGCCTTCAACCCCTGCAGCCAACATTCAGTAATCCAATGGCGCAGAATACCCCTCCACAGCAGAATATGATGCCTCCAGTGATGGCTCTTTTTGATCCTGAAGATCACGATCGCCGTTTTGTCGGCACTCCGGACTACCTAGCCCCAGAAACTATCAACGGCATTGGACAAGATGAGATCAGTGACTGGTGGTCATTGGGATGCATCATGTTCGAGTTCATCTTTGGGTACCCGCCTTTCAATGCTGATACCCCAGATCAGGTGTTCGAAAACATTCTCCATCGCAGGATAAATTGGCCTGAAGACCCAGAGGAGTTGACTTCAGTAGAGTCGTTGGATCTCATGAACAAGCTTATGACTCTCAACCCTCGTGATAGAATTGGAGCCAACGTGGAAGAGAAGTTTCCAAGTGGCGGTGCAGAGATTTGTAGTCATCCTTGGTTGTCTGACATTAACTGGGATACACTGCTGGAAGACAAAGCACAATTCGTTCCCAACATTGAGAACCCGGAGGACACAGAATACTTTGATGCCCGTGGCGCGACTCTGCAATCTTTTGCGGAAGAGTTAGAAGACGAGAACTCCCCACAACCGTCAGTTACCGCTGGCCCTGACCGGCCTCATGATGCACTGTTCAAGGTCCGCTCTCAAGTTAATTCATCGAAACGACCTCTGATGCCGCTGCACATTCCCCCTCATGTTCGTGATGCTCGAGATTCAAGGAGTCGGAGACTAAGCGAACCGGCGCTGGTCGATGATTTTGGCAGCTTCAACTTTAAGAATCTTCCGATGCTGGAGAAGGCCAACAAAGATGTGATCCAGAAGATGCGCCAGGAGGCTCTGCAGGCGCAGCACCGACAACCCAATTCCTCGTCTGCTGCTCAGACGTCAGCCACTCCGTCTCAACCCTCATTAGAAGGGAGCCCACTGCCCATGTCACTCCAGCGAACTTTGTCACAGAACAAGGGCAATAATCGACCTTCTTCCCCATCAGGCTTGAGTCAGACAAACTCATCTCCCAGCAGGCCATCGCAGCCATCGTCTCCCCTTCTAGTTCAGTTCAGCACTGGGAATAACCAAGAACGGCGTAAGACGTCGGGGTCTTCTTCAGCCTCATACCAATCGAATGGGACGTTCCAGCCTTCCTCTGCCGACCAGGGGCGCATGCCAAATCTTAGACTGGGCTCAGTGGCATCCTCTCCCGTCAAATCCAACCGAATTCCAGCCCATTCCCCCGACAAGACGGGCAACAATCAACGCCATGGCAGCGTCCCAGCGAGTCGCACTCGATCGCACACTATTGGCTCTCAAGATGGAGATGCTCCCTCGTTCCCGAAAGAACCCTTCGTGCCCCATCATCATAAGCGCCGGAGTCAACTCTTTGATATCTCACCTTCATCTTCTGACAATGAGGATCCACGCACAAAAGCACTTTTGAAGGTCCAACGTCGACGACAGAGCTCTCGACGATTATCGCAAATCAACATCCTAGAAGGGCCCTTTTTCCGACCATTGGATGTGCTAATTTGTGAAGATCATCCTGTCTCGCGGCTGGTCATGGAACGTTTGTTCGAGAAACTTCGTTGCCGGACCATTACCGTTACAAATGGCGCGGAGGCTGTCAGATACGCTCTGAGCGAGGTTCAGTTCGATATAATTATGACTGAATATCGACTTCCCCAAGTCAACGGGGTCGATTTCGCTCGAATGGTGCGAGAGACGCGCAGTGCCAACAGGCATACTCCGATAATTGCTGTTACGGGCTACTTGAAAGACCTTCCGGAGAATCACAACTTCGATGCCCTGATACAAAAACCTCCGACCCTACCCAAGCTCACCGAGGCGCTTTCCCAATGGTGCATGTGGAAACCTCCTCCGACGGACTACACTCCCTCCCAACCTGTTCCTGTTCCGGGCTCCGGTGCTCGGTCTAGCGCCGTGACAAACGAGGATAGCCCTAGTTCGGCGTCCTCTGGATTTGTCCTCAATCCCCCCAGCTCATACCGAGGATCAAGCCGCGATGATTCGATTAGCAGCAGTGTATTCGGAGACATGGAGTCTTACAAACCCGAGGAGATTCCAGTAATCATAAATCGAAATTCTGATGATTGGGATCATGGCCACGGTGGATTGGGGATATCTGACCCTGGGAGCCCAAATCCCAACGCTGTGCCTGTGCCTCACCTTCTTCATGCTGCCTCAGCACCTGCGGCCATGGATTCAACCGGTGGGCTCACGCCCCGGAGGCAACGGTCAAGTGAAGCTATCCGTGCCAAAAAGGAATCCATTGAGCAGAAGCGGTATGAAGGCGCCGAATCGGGTGACGATGAAGATGAAGAGCTTGGCAATTCCCAAACACGTCGCAGTCCACCCTCTCGAAATCGCCGACCCGGTTCTAAACTGGGGATTGAGATGATGCGGACGAACAGTCGTGGCAGCGTTGTCAGTGGCAGTGAAGAACTTTTGAAGAAGGAGAGGGAGGCTCTTCGGAACCAAGCTGCCGAGTCTGCCAATCACGAGGACAGCGATTGCTCTTTGGGTTCCCCGGCCAGTACGAGCCTGGAAGATCGTTTCGAGGCACTCAGCATCCCCGAGGAATCGGAAAGCGAAGAACCACCCAGTCCTCGTACGTCCCCTACAAGGTTTGGAGCATCCGCCTCTCAGCATCTCCGGCCATCTTTGGCGCATCAGGATACCTCGATCTACTCCGGACTTTCCCAGTCTTGTACATCGAAGAGCAGCCCGGAAATGTTGAGTCAGGGCCAAACTACACCCCCGTGGGACTTGCCCCCGAGCATTATCTCTCATTCCACTGCCCCGCCAATTACCCCTGAAGTCAAGATCTTCGGCAGCGGGCTGACTCGAGACGCTGGTTCGGGCGTGGATGCTGACTGTAGTCCCACACCGGACTCTGACGCTACGCCGCGACCTCTTCATCCTTCTCCCAGCCTTGATCCAGAGCACACGCCTCGTCCAGCGGAGCGACATCGCTCGGACTTGAGCTTTGCATTCAAAAGATAGATGCCGTGTTCCCTTGTTTCCGGCAAAAGTTTCTGCCAGAGATTTTGCGATATCTTTCTATTCTGTCTACATATTGTTGCACACCTACTTTGTCTTCCCTGTAAACTTTTCCTGTGTTTATCTACTCCCGGGGATACCTTGTACCCCTTGGATACATTTCCATATCCACCCTCTCACTCTCACGTCTCTTATGTCTGAATGTTTTCTTTGTGACCTCGGAGCAAGGTGTTCCGGTCTTTCTCTTTGCTCGCCATGGGCCTTTTTTTTCCTTTTTTTTTTCCGGGGACGTTTAAGTCTCTTTTTCATATTTTTCATCATGTGATTGAAATTCCAACATCAGCTTGACGCTGCTTTTCTTTTTTTTTACATGCATATCTCTTTTCATGAGGATTCCGATATTTAGTTTGTACTAGTAGTGTAAGTGCGCTTCACAGCCACCTCCCGCTTACGGAATCCCCGATGATCGTTCCGCTCAAGAGTTTTGATTGGATATAACCCGAATTACTTGCGAAGATCCCAGTCCTAACTAACTGCTCGGTTACTGATATTCTGTCAAATACGTATTCAGATTCATACTTTTTTCTCACGCATATGATGATCGCAACCGTGCGTATCATATAGTTTGACTCCAAAATACTTGTGCTGGCAGATAACGCCAAGAAATATGAGACAGTGGGAATTACTCCGTACAACGTCACTTCGATAATAATTTCAAATTGGTTTCTTATGATATAACCATGATGTTGCCTATATGTTAAACATGGTGGAAGGTCGAAATTGTCGACTATTTCTCACTATACAACTATATCTACGGAGTACGGAGTAATATGATGGATACCTCGGAGTGGTTTACCTGACGCAGGGGGACTGTACAACATAAAGAGGCGTCCTTGGCATGACCATGACCTCAATAAGCATAAGCCATTTAATTCAAGATTTTCTCCCATTTTTCCTTTTATGCGCACAGTTTCATAAATCTTTTCACTGTCGCCACCGGGTGGATCAGCAAAACGTTGGCGGGCCGTAATGGGCCAGAGTGTCTCTAAGATTATTGGCAGTTGGTCTGCATTGCGTATGCGGAAATACTTGATTATGAATGATTGAAATACTTGAAATAATTGAAATGGGGTTGTGCGTGTTAACTTCATATGTTATATATGTAATATATGCTATGGCTTATAGTAAGACCCTCATGTGGCGTATATGGATATTGCTAATATCCCCTATTTCTCTAATCTATCAATCTATTAATCTAATTGAAATTAAAATGAAAATAATTTCCCATAAATAGCATACTTTGTAAACCAGATCGAGATCATCGTAAAATCCAACTGATCGAGAGACTCCTAGGGGCCCAGACTATGCATTGTGATGGGTCCTCACTAATTCCATAACTCCACTTGACCATATCTCGTCTCTCTTTTCCTCTTCCTCTTCCCTGTTCATCTGTCTCTACATTTTCTTTTCTTTTCTTTAGGTTCTTTTTAGTTGTGGTGTTATCCAAACACCTCATTATTGTATAAATAACCCATTCGAGTCCAATTCTTCTGCCTTGACCGAATTCCCCTCCTTATACTTGGCCTGGTGCCATTATGTCGTCCCCTACGGAGGAACGAAAAGCACATACCGAACCAAAGGACAAGCGCAAAGAGTCGGACATTTCTCCCACCTCCGACGATGGAACCTATGTGACCGAGCCCGACACGGATCGCGACGCGGGTCGCTTAAAGGTTGACACTACACGTTATGTTGATGATGATGATGATGAGCATCCGCCCATGCGCACGCCATCAGCCCGTAGGGAGCAGGCCACTCGTCTAGAAGATGACCTGATGCTCCTACAAGCCGAGCGTATGACATCGCACTCGACCGGCGTGCAAGACGACGAACACGACCACAACTCTATGAATCGTTCCCGTTCGCGTCGCTCGGAAGCGGTGGATGAGTTTGACGAAGCTACAAATCCTCTGCACGAAAAGACCGCGATTTACAAACCCCCGGAGAAGCCAAATACTCAGATTGCCGTCTTCGTGAAGAAGCTGCACCAGTCGAGTTTCCTCGTGCGCTACTTGACCTATATTCTCCCCGTCGTCATTCTCCTCTTGATCCCGTTGCTGGTCGGCGCTCTCAAGTATCCCAATGCTAGTGTGGGTGGTGTCGAATTGATGTGGTTTGCGATTTGGTTAGAAATTGTCTGGTTGACTCTCTGGGCAGGACGGGTGAGTTCTATCAATGATACATTCCCCGCCAAGAATCTGTACTGACAGTCTTCCCTTTTTTTCTCTCTCTTAGCTTGTTAGCAAGTGCTTCCCTCCAGTTGTTGGTCTTTTTGCGAGTGTATTCACCAATAATGCGAAGAAGTGGCGCGACATGGCCAAACAGATCGAGCTTCACGCGGCGCTCTTTTTCTGGTGGCTCGGCGTGGAGATCTCCTTCTTGCCCACAATGAAAAATCATCATGTGGATGGTAATACGGCGACCAGGGGTTGGGAAATCACTCTCAACAAAATCATCATTGTCATCTTCGTGTGGACTATTTTGAATTTCATCGAAAAGATCCTTATTCAGCTGATTGCCATCAGCTTCCATATGCGGACCTATGCGGACCGTATTGAAATCAACAAATTCCAGATCGGCAGTTTGACCAAGCTGTACGACTGGTCTCGGTCCACTCTCGGTGATAAAGATGATGCATTTGAAGAGAAGAATGAGCAACCGACTCCTTCGGGAGTCAAGACCCCATTGCACTACGCTGGCATAGCCCAGCGGAAGGCTAAGGGTGCCCTGAACAAAGTTGGAAACCGGGTTGGCGATGTCGCAGGTGCCGTAGTGGCTGATGTCACGGGCCGCGCGGCTACACGCAGCACCGATGCCTATCAGGTCATTTTAGCGCTCCTGCGCACGACTGGAGGCTGTCAGGTCTTAGCGCGTCGTCTGTATCGTACCTTTGTGAGAGATGGCTTTGAGACGGTTTTTGGTGGTGACCTGAAAGCCGCATTCGAGGACGGCGAGGAAGCCGAAGCTGCCTTTGCCATGTTTGATCGCGATATGAATGGCGATATCTCCATGGAGGAGCTGGAGGCTGTTTGCGTTGACATCGGCCGCGAGCGCAAGTCCATCACTGCATCCCTAAAGGATTTGGATTCGGTTGTCTCGAAATTGGATAATGTGTTCATGTTCTTCGTGTTTGTGATAGTGCTGATTGTGTTCTTGTCGCTGATTTCGACCTCGGCCGCCGGTGTGCTCACCTCCGCAGGCTCTGCGATTCTGGCCCTGTCTTGGTTGTTCTCTGCGACTGCCCAGGAGTTCCTTCAGTCGGTCATCTTCGTCTTTGTCAAGCACCCCTTCGATGTGGGTGACCGTGTGACCATCTACGGCAACGCTGGTGATGCCGGTCTTGGCGATGATTACTTCGTGAAGGAAATCACTCTTCTTTACACCGAATTCAAGAAGATGCAGGGCCATGTCGTGCAGGCGCCGAACAGCTACCTCAATGGACTTTTTATCCTCAATCAGCGCCGTTCGGGCGCACTTGCCGAGGCAGTTCCAATCATTATTAAGTACGGCACTAGCATTGATCAACTCGATTCCCTGCGACAGCGCCTCTTGGAGTTTGTACGCAGCGAGAAACGCGACTTCCAGAGCAACATCCTCACCGAAATGCGCGCCGTCACCGAGAACTTCTCGCTCACACTCAACGTCGTCTTCTTTTATAAGTCCAACTGGCAGAACGAGGGTCTGCGTCTGCAGCGCCGCAACAAGTTCATCTGTATGCTCATGGTCGCTCTCCAGGAGATCGGCATCGAGGGCCCACGCATGAACCTCCAGGGTGCCAAGTTCGACATTCCCTTCCATGTCAACTATGGCAATACACGGTCTACCGAGCAACATGCCCCTATCGACGCCGAGGAGGTTCCGATCTCAGAAGAGTCCCACCATCTGCCAGAGAATACCGGAACCAGCAGCGGCAGCGCTATCCGTCACCCATCCATTCTCCGCAAGGGCATGTACACTGCCAACGCCCGTGCCCGCGGCCCGTCTGTCTCACAGCGCAAGCACGTCGACTTCTCCTTGGGTATGTCCAACATGGCATCCAACGATATTATGGGAGATGTGTTTGAGGATCGGGGCGTGGTTGTCGATGATATCGTCCGTAGTGCCAACCGCGATGCTGCGGAGCGCCGCATCCAGGAAGAGAACGAGGACGAGGAGGAGCGCCGGAGCCGGACATCTTCTTCCCGGCATCGTCGCCCCTCCAATATGAGCGCCCCGTCTCATAATGACGAAGGTCGCCGGTCGACCGACGCTCACAGCTTCCGTAGTGGGCACTCATCGCTCGGTCGCAACCGGTTCTTCCATCACCGTAGCAGCGTGAGTCACGAGCGTGATGACTTGATGGAGCAAGGCCGCTCTGATGAGCCTACTCTGCCCCCGCCGGCCACGGTCTCTGGTGTTAAGGAGCACCACAATTGATTTGAGATGTGATTATCTTCAATCTCATCTATCGATCTCATACTCATTCACTGAACATACACTATTTGTCATATTTTTTTGTTCCCCTTTTTAGACTTCGTGACACACCTTGTCTCGATAGAACCATAACTTTTCTTTCTACCATACATATATCCCCATATCGGCCTTGAAGCTCTTGTTCATTATTTTCTGGTGGCTTATTGATTATGTATAGCACTCACGTCGAGTCTTGGTGACAAGACTAATTAAAACGTTGATTTTCTTCCTTTTATAATCAATTACATCTAGAGGTATTTAAACAAGAGTAGTCATGTATGGAACACATTGAGCTAAGTCTTCTTATTCAAGTGGTCAATATCAATATACATCCTGGTGCTACATAGCAGACGTATCCTCGGGTTGCTACAAATTATTTCCAAAGGGACTGCATTCAAGTAAATGGGATGAACTTAGCAGTAAAGGTGAATCTCGCATCAGTGTCATTTAACGGGAATCGTTCTCCATGTCTAGGACTCTGAGATTCAACCTAGACCGCGGTTCCGCCACTGACAGCGTTTCAGATGCATGTCTCATAGCCACGCTTGAAATAGTGGAACCATGGCAAAAGGTTAACAGTGGGGAGCGCTCAATCAGCCGCTTTTTACATTTTATTTGTAGACGGGCACCATCTTGTTGCTCTAGCATGTGTGTTGATAACAAGCTCAACCCTCATATTGGAGGAAGCTACCGGCAGGTATGCCGGGATATCCGACTATTCTATGATATTGTTGACTCATGCTATATTCTAGTGTGTACTGGGAAATAGAAGCCATGATGCAAGCCATAATTGGGTGGGAGTTTGCGTCTGAGGCCGTCATTTCCGTTATGCATCGCTTGCGGTATATTAACTTGACCGTGTTGCCTTGATGAAGTAGGACTAACTTAAGACATTGTCGGCCACGCGATTTTGGGTATGGGACTTTGATCATGCTAGGCTGAATACCGAAGTTTCACTTTCATGTCTGTATAATATAGAAAGCTTTCATTAATGATGGTATCCAATCAAATGTATGGGCTCTTGAGACTAATGTAAGGGCTTGATGATATGGATGTTAAATGTCCATATCATGATACTAGAACTCTGCATGTATCTGCATATGTATTGAGACAGCTGAATAGCTGGCATTGTCATAGTAAGTCTGACCTGGGTGACTTCCACGTCAAAGAGATATCAGCTTGCGTCTTGTGTGTGTTTCCCCCCAACATCTTCTCTTAAACACATCTCTCCCCATAACTTTCCCCCATCCTCATTCCCATTTTTATCCTAACATCAGTCTTCTGTGTAATTCACCATGCGAGGCGAGGTATGTATGCTGTTCTACTATTCTGCTGGACTGCTATCATGTCTATGGTGTCAACCTGTTTATATCCTACCTTCCCTCTCCACAACTTTGGCTCTCATCCACTCACCCAAAACCAAACCAAGGGAAGGAAAGACTGATATTGATACGAACTTATCAGATTTGTCATATACACATTGGCCAAGCCGGCACACAGCTTGGTAATGCTGCCTGGGAACTGTATGTCACTTAGTTGTCTAGTATCCCCGACATCCCTGCTGATAAAGATGCAACACAGGTACCTACTTGAACACGGTCTGAAGCCTGATGGATTTATCGATCCCGATGTTACCGACGAGGCCGCAAAAAGCGGATCTTACGAGACTTTCTTTACTGAAACCTCCGGCGGCAAATATGTTCCCCGTTCCATCTTCGTTGACCTTGACCCATCTGTATGTGAACAGACTACAAAGTTATCAGACCCACCAGCTGAATGAACTGTGCTAGCCCATCGATGAGATTCGCACTGGCACCTACCGTGATCTTTTCCGTCCCCAGCAGTTGATCAGTGGGAATGAAGATGCTGCCAACAACTGTACGAACCGATCAACTTGGATATGGAAGCTGGTAACCGAGGAGCTAACATGCAGCAGATGCTCGAGGCCATTACACCGTCGGGAAAGAGATCTCTGGGGCCGTGATTGACAGTATTCGCTATGTGGCCGGTATGAACCAGCTAACTCGAGCCCCACATTGATGGCTCTCAGCTAATGTCCTCATAGAGAGCTGCCATTCATTGCAGGGCTTCTTGATTTTCCACTCCTTTGGTGGTGGTACAGGGTCTGGGTTTGGTTCACTGTTATTGGATCATCTAACCAGCCTGTATGGGCGCAAGTCGAAGCTGGAATTCTCAATCTACCCTTCTCCACGTACATCGACTGCGGTGGTAGAGCCGTACAATGCCGTCCTCTCAACCCACAGCACCATTGAGAATGCCGACTGTACCTTCCTAGTTGACAACGATGCTGTGTACGATATCTGCCGGCGCAACTTGGACATTCCTCGTCCTGGATATGAGCATCTCAACCGCCTGATTGCTCAGGTAGTGAGCTCCATCACGTCCAGCTTGCGATTTGATGGTGCACTCAATGTCGATTTGGCCGAGTTCCAGACCAACCTTGTCCCGTACCCGCGTATCCACTACCCATTGATTTCGTATGCTCCGGTGATCGGTAACAAGCGCAGCTCTCACGAGAGTTTCAAGGTTCAGGATCTCACCTTCCAGTGTTCGTGCATACCATTCCATGAGGTGTACTTTTGTTCTGACTAGGTCCTAGGCTTCGAACCCAACAATCAGATGGTGAACTGCGATCCACGAAAAGGCAAGTACATGGCCGTGGCTTTGCTTTACAAGGGTGATGTTGTACCCCATGATTGCACTCAGGCTGTGCACGCCCTCAAGACCAGGGGTACCTTTAGTTTTGTTGAGTGGTGTCCTACTGGATTCAAGTTAGGCATTAACTACCAAAAGCCTGTGCGTCGTCCGAATGATGAACTTGCGTGCGTCGATCGATCAGTTAGTATGCTGTCCAATACCACCGCTATTGCTGAGGCATGGAGTCGCCTAGATCACAACTTCGACCTTATGTACTCCAAGCGTGCGTTTGTCCACTGGTATGTTGGTGAAGGGATGGAAGAAGGCGAATTCTCTGAAGCCCGTGAGGATCTTGCAGCTCTCGAGAAAGATTACGAGGAGGTGGCTGAGGACAGTGGCCCGGAAGGGGTTGAGTACTGAGTCTGTATTTGTTTTATTGTTCCTTTCAGGGCAGAAAATGTAATCGAAACACGACTGAAAAGAAAGAAGTCAAATCAAATTGACAATAATAGATATGTGTCCTTGAGTAGTCTTTTTTAGAGTCTTTTGGGGAGTCCTTATAGATTGTTTCTATAGATACATTGTGCCCTTCTCATTTTCAAATATGGCCAGGGGAAAAAGGCGGACAAAAGGCCTAAGTTGTGAAATGGACTTTTCTATGTATAAAATAGGGATGACTATTATGTGGCTTTTCGCCTTATTTGTATAACCAAAATTTGAACCCTCTAGTGATAACGCCAATGATCCATGCAAAATTATTACTGGTGATACATGTTGAAGATTACCTTCAACTATCAGCTGCGACATTGAGCTCTTGAAGGGCTTTCAATGCGTGCTCATAGGTCCACATTGTCACCGCACTTGCCGGTGCCGCCTTGAGCAAACTGACTGTCAAGCCACGGTACAAACCACGCACCCCCTGGGTGCGGACAATCATGGCAATGCTTTGGAGGACTCCCTTGTATTCCGGGATATTGCGATGAACGTAACGGGTCCTCGTTGGGCCCTGTACCTGTAAGCGCTTACGCACGAGGTCTAGCGGGAAAACACCCGTCTTAGCCAGAACACTGGCCACCACACCGGCTGCAGCGTCCCCGGTACCCAATGGCAGAGCATCCCAGGTCATGACTGGTCTGAGTGCCTCATATGTTGTGAAAAACAGTCCCATGTATGGCACAATTTGCGCCACAGCGGCAGAACATCCCCGGAAGAATCCCGGTGCGCCCTCATGTCGAGCGATTTCCACGATTGAGGCGCGTAGTGAGCCATATACGCGATCCGGGCCTTGTGCGGCGAATCGCGTGCGGAGGAGGTCAAGCGGGTATGTTATCCCCGTGGCACATCCGCCTGCCATTGCACCCGAGAGGAAGGATTCGACGGGTTGGGGGAGTCGGTAGGAGCCGAGTTGGGCGAGGGCTTGGGTTGTTCCCCGATACGCAGTGAATTGGATGGCGCCGTAGCAGACATACATCATTTCGGCAGGGATATTGCCTTTCCAAAGGCCCTGTAGGAAGAAATTCGGATTAGAATGTTGACATTAACATTGAGAAGCAAGGTCATCTTTTCAGCGTACGGTGATTCCCTCTTGCCTGAAAATCGTGCGCATGGTGGAAAATGTCCCCTTATAGATAGGACCATTGACACTCTGATGCGACGCAGGGTCTGATAACGAATGTATTTGCAACTGTAGCCTGATCTTAACGACGTCTAGCGGCGCAATACAGAACCGTGAGATCAGGCCTGCAATGCCGCCGGCCAGTACCACCTGTCGCTTGGTGCCTTCATCTTTGAGATGCTCGCCCCCGGCCGACATGAGTTGAGAGTGTTTTATCTTACAGACGAAATTTGTCTGCGTGATGGTTGAGTTAGGTCAAGAAAAGTGAAGCATGAAGACTGAAGACTTCATCCATGTTGATTTGTTGAGTCTACTTTGGAATGATAAAAAAAAAAACAAAAACAACTTGAAGGTAATTTACGTAAGTTCCGGGCTGGGCCCGGGGAATGTCATCGATGCCTGTCAGATATTCCTGCCTGAGGTGTTCGAATACTGCCTTAGGCATATAGCAATCACATTGAAGCCGAGGTAACGTATAGCTCCCCCTCCATTTGTCCCGCATGCTCCGTCAGATAAGTTTTACCCACTCTCTCTACCAATTCACTGATCATCTCTTCTTTTTGACTGGTTTACAGGCCCTCCATGCATCGTCTCCGAACTTCAGCTACCCTCTGGCAATTGCCACGAGCCTTATCATACTCTGTCCCGCGCCGTAACTTGATAGCTGCGTCTAGTAGGTTCAACGGCCATGTAGAGCCAGACTCTCACAATATATTGGGATCTGTTGCCTTGGAAATCGACCATTCATTACCTATACCACAAGAACCCAGCAGTTCTAAGGGCGATGTGCCAAACTCCACCCCTGACGTTGTTAGAAAAACAACCCGTGCGGATGGCGTCCTAAAAGTGGGCAAAAAAGATTCGATCTGGGCTGGAAAAGAGGAATTGTACTTGCGTGTGGACAAAATCACAACGCTAAAACTACCATATACTTACCTGCGCGATTCGTGCCAGTGTGTAGTGTGCAAGGATGAACACTCGAAGCAGCGCTCCTTTCGCACAAGTGACATTCCCAAGGACATTACTCCAAGCTGGGTGAAATGGGATGGGAGCAAGCTTTCAATCAAGTGGGCCAACGACATTGGGGAGTCCCAAACTGCGCATGAATCAACCTGGGATCGTGACTTTCTAAAAAGCCCCATTTTCAACACTCATCGTCAGCATTTGAGCGCGAACTCCACACCGATCATTTGGGGACAGGCCCAAATGGACAGAAGTCAACATTGGGTGTCTTACCCGGACTACATCGACGATAATTCCAAATTTGCCTTCGCGATGCAAAAGTTGCAGCGTCTGGGTCTTATTTTTGTGAAGGATGTTCCAGGCTCACGATCCATGGTTGAAGCTATTGCAACACGCATGGGTCCACTACGGAACACCTTCTATGGATCAACATTCGACGTGCGTACTGTTCCACAGGCGACGAATGTTGCATATACAAATCAGTTCCTTGGATTTCACATGGATTTGATGTATATGAATGAGCCACCGGGATACCAGCTCCTCCACTGTCTGGAGAACTCATGTTCGGGAGGCGAGTCGCTGTTCGCGGATAGCTTTTCTGCTGCGCAACTCATGAAGGAGCAATATCCAGAAGATTACAAAGTCCTTTGCGAGCAGCGGCTGGGATACGAGTATAGGCACGAGGAGAACATCTACTACAACGAACGGCCTGTCTTTCAGCATGATGCCGACACAGACAAGCTGCTCCATGTCAATTATTCGCCCCCCTTTCAGTCTCCCCTACGATCAAGGGGTGGGAAAGGCCATGATGCTGAGCGTGTGAACAAGCTACGAGACGCGCTTGCGAGGTTCACTTCGATTATTGACAATGAGAAGCGTATCTTTGAGCTCAAGCTCAACCCTGGTGATTGTGTCATCTTCGATAACAGACGAATCCTTCATGCTCGCCGGCAATTCAACGCCAGTGAAGGATCTCGCTGGTTAGCAGGTGCCTATGTCGATACCGATGCTCTGCTATCCCGATTTGCTGTCTGTAAGAAGCAGCACCCATATGTTTGGACGAAAAAGGGCCAAAAGGACTTGGCAGCTAGCAACGCCGAGAACAACTAGAGAAGAAGGGATGCGTAAGAAACAGCAAGAGGCTAAAATAGGGACCAAAGGGGAACGGAGGAGATTAAGGGAGAACCAGAGATTGTTCAGGTATACGAAAACAACACAGAAGAAAGTACTACTCAAAAGAGTAAGATCGATCAACACAATATCTGAATCATACCTAGGATTCGGCATCATTTTCATCTTCTTAGCAGTTACGAATGTAATATATTGTTAGCCTGAAGTGTTCCAACTTCTCAACCCATGGTCCATGTCTACATATGTAGATCCAAATGTTGTAGATATAATGTATTTGTATTTTGAAAACCCGAGAGCAGCTTTGGGGCAATCATTCGACACAGTCATTGGGATACAGGGTAGGTTGAACTACCAGTGCAAGCATCTGAAGAGGAAGTGTTGAATCCGTCACGGTCAACAGGGATGATCTGTGACAAGGGATTGGTTTGATTCGATGCTGCCTATTTCAATTTATAGCCGGGTCCCGCAACAATGCGAAGGATAAGATATGATCAGACATGCATATAAGCCGTATCGAGACAAAAACGTTTATCATTATGTTAGACTTTTAGCATCTAGCCCCAGAGACAGGGGGATCATGGGTATCGTGCAACGATCAACCAACCACTCAAGCAGCCGCAGTGGGCTTGCTGACCGAGTGATCAGTGAGGAAATCGGGGTCATTGTTGATTTCCTCGCGGACCTGTACCACTGAGTTAATAATCAAATCAAATGACAGGGGTGGGATCAAACACATACAATATCCAAGCCACCGACCAATTCGCCGTTCACCCACAATTGGGGGAAAGTTGGCCACTCAGCGTACTCCTTCAGACCCTGGCGTACATCCTCATCGGCCAAGATATTGAAGAAGCCGTACTTGACACTACGCTCACGTAGAATGCCCACGAGCTGTCGACTGAATCCACATTGTGGGCTGCTCGGGGTTCCTTTCATGAACAGCATGACAGATGCTGCCTTGACCAGTTGTTCGAGGCGGGCAAATAGTGCCTCCCGGGATTGTTCGGGTGTCAAGGCGGGGGCAGATGCAACGGCAGTTGCGTTAGCCGCATCAGCAGCAGGGGGCTGAGAAGCGGTAACGGGAGCCTGAGTAGCAGTGAGGGGACCGTCCTCACGAGGAACAGCAGAGAGCGGCGGGGGGATGTTGGCTTTCACACCTTCCATCGGACCGGTGGCACCGGCAACATTTCCGCGGCCAGCGTGGCGCTCGACAGCGTCACGAACCTTGACGGCGTCACTTCCACTGATCGACTCCAAAATTTGGCCACTACGTAGGCACACGACGAAGGGCACGGCAGAAACGTCATACTCCTCTGAGATATCAGGTAGCTCCTCGGCGTTGATGCTGACAAACGAGATGCTAGGCGGGGTAGTGGCGGGGTACTGCGAAGCGAGGGCTGAGAGCACTGCGCCCATCTGCGCGCATGGGGCAGCCCATGGAGTGTGGAAGTATAGGACGACCAATGCAGAAGGTGATAGGGAAGAGAGATGCGACGAGAAGTCTGCCTCAGATGTGATTTCGGTGAGTGTCGACATGGTGGAGCGTGCGTGAAAGGAGGATGCGACGACGGGAAATGATGGCAAAGCCTAGAATCGGCGATGAGTCGGATTCTTTGAAGATAAGGTCCAACAAGTGTTAAAGTGAGGTCAAAGTCGAGAAGGGAAGAAGATGTGTCAGAGCAATGGCGTGATGGATACCAAAAATAAGCTCCCCCTGCACGGCGATCGCAGATTTCCAATCTTCCGGTTATCAGATCGTTTGGCGTTTCTGGCGTTTCTGGCGTGCCGTTCTGTATATAAGCCGGAAAAGTCACCGACACCGGCGACGCTCTTTTCCGACGTGCACGTGATCTCAATCTGATATAGCACGTGACCTTATCGCGTATCATTATGAATTTCTATTCTGCGAGTCCGGCGTGGAACCTTCAAATCCGAAGACAACATGGGAAAAGATAGGAAGAGAAAGCTCAGCTCAGACGACCCCACGGGGAATTCCACGCCTCAGGTATTCGGTGTGGCCGATACCTTGTCCCGTCTGCAGAGCGATAACCCGAGCAGCGAAGGTTCGAACGGCAGCCATCCGTCAAAAAAGCGCAAAAGGGTTGATGGCGAGAAAGTCAAATACCCAGATCTCACATACGCCGATGGAAAATTGGTGTCACCCATCCGAATCGCCGATCTCCAGGGGCTACTCCTCTATTGCTTTGCCGATGGCATTGCGCCCCAATGGATTTCCATGAAGCATTCTGGCCATGTGCGAAAGGTGGTTGTACTGATGGTACCTGGCTTAGAGATGGGCATGTTTGATGGGACAATATCTGTGAAACGAGAATCAGCCACCGGAGAGCAAGAGACACAGGAGTGCAAGACTGCCGAGGATGTACCTGACGAACAGGCCGCTGATTACGAGCGATGGAAACAGGGCCTCCCATTGCCGGACCGCTCGCATCGCTTTAATCCTCGATCTATCACACGCGAAACCCTCCCTGAACCACTTCAGCCCCTAGCGGACATGTTCCCCCATATCTGGCCTGTCAAGGCTCCCGGCGACAACAAATACAACAAGGTCCATTCACCACTGCAGGCGATTCTTATGTCTACGCCCCCCAAGACCAAAAACGATGACTCCCGTGTGAAGGGCGCACGACCCGCAAAGGTCGAGAAAGGCTTCGTTCCGAAACGAACACCAATCACAGCCTTTGTCACCTCACGCGAGGATCTACTAGAAAACGACTTTCTCTTGCATCCCGTTTTCTTCTCTTCCGACGAGGAAAAATCTTCCCAATTGGAGGCTCGTCAGCGAGGCGGGCAATCAGTGGAAGATGGATGGGTGGATACTCAGGTTCCAACTCTGGAGTCTGCTCAACCGCCTGATGCTGAAATTGAAAGTGGCAGTGTCACTGCTGGTCGAGATGTTTTTGCGCTCGACTGTGAGATGTGTATTACCGAGGGTGGTCAGTCCGAACTCACACGCATCAGCATGGTCGGATGGGACGGCGAGGTAGTCCTTGATGAATTGGTCAAACCACCACGGCCAGTGATCAACTATCTCACACGTTACTCTGGAATCACTCCAGAGATGCTTGAGCCCGTCACTACGACCCTTCATGATATTCAGCAACGGCTCTTGACTCTTCTCACGCCGCGTGCGATCCTTGTGGGACACTCTCTTAATTCCGATCTTACAGCACTCAAACTTGTCCACCCGTTCATTGTCGATACCAGCATTATTTACCCACACCCGCGTGGTCCGCCACTCAAATGTAGCCTGAAATGGCTCACGCAGAAATACCAAAACAAGCAGATCCAAAACGGACTGGCCGGACATGACTCCATTGAGGATGCCCGTGCTGTTCTTGAACTTGTGAAGCTGAAGTGCGAGAAAGGCGAGCGCTGGGGCACAAGCGAGGTTTCGAATGAGAGCATATTCCGTCGACTATCGCGCTCTACTCGGCCGAGTCATCTCCCTCGACCTGGCGAGGAACGAACAGGAGCTGTGGTTGACTGGGGCAACCCAGAACGCGGGTTCGGTGCCCAGGCAACTGTCTCGATTGGTTGCGGGGATGATGATGCAGTCGTCAGCGGTGTCTCAGCGGTAATCAATGGAGACGAGTCCAATGCCTCCATTCCAGGAGGTGGTGTTGACTTTGCCTGGGCTCGCATCCGTGATCTCGAATATCTTCGTGGTTGGTGTAGCCGTCTCCCCGACCCCAATAACGCCAACGAATCTACAACCCTTTTCCCTCCTCCTGAAGAAACCACACCTACCACAACCACTGCCAATGGGGACTCGACAGATCTACCACAGCCTGACGTCTTGGCTGACACTGTATCCCGGACAGTCTCCAATATTTCGCGCATTCATGACTCTCTCCCTCCTTGTACACTTTTCATAGTTTATTCCGGAACAGGTGATCCACGTGAAGTGGGCCGTTTGCAATCCATCCACAAGAAGCACCGCGAGGAGTTCCGATCTGGCAAACCTTGGGATGAGCTGACATACAAATGGACCGACGTTGAGGAGCAGGCTCTTAAGAAGGCCTGTGAGCGTGCTCGGGAAGGTTGCGGCTTCATGTGCATCAAATGATTTGGCTCAGGCTCCATATGCGCATACGTTCAATGTCTTTGGGCTAAGATGATGATTAGTATCCCGCTTTTATCCCCCATTACTTCATGATTCACTCATACTGCTAAGATGAATTCGATGTGCGTGTTTGATCACAATCGAAATGGCAAAGAACCAAAAAGACTCAAATCCAAACACAAAACAATGATGTTCCTTTTGACGTGTGGAAAATAGGATATGTAAAACCCAGTCTAGAAACAGGAATTGATAGAATCCATATTTCATCCCTATATCATGTGAATATCATGTGAAACAATGCCAATGTAACTCGAAGTACAATCTTGAAAGCCGTAGCCTTCTCATATATATACATGGTGCTAAGTTACCCATCTGATATTCTTATGTACCCCGTATTCCGTCTACATATATACTAATCTTGAATATCGGGAGTTGTCAAAGACCCACCGGGATTAGTGGGGCGGAAGTGGGAGAGCCCTGGAGATTTCTCCCGACAACCGAGACCGACCTCTTGCGCAATGAATCCCTTCACACGGGCAACTGCAGCTTGGCACCCGGTTGGCCTTGCGTCTGAGTTTCCGAGCATCGATGATGACGCCCGGATTGTGCCAAGATGCAAGGCTTTCAATATTCCCAAGACAAACAGCGCCATAGAGCCAGTCGAAGATATTGATCTACCAGGAGAACTTAAAGATCAAGTCCTCGTGTTCAAATACAAGGGCAAATACCATGCCGTTGATCATGTGAGTCAGAGGTTTCTTTAAATCGGAAGTATTGGGCTCATTCTTTCTAGCAATGTCCCCATTCATCGTTCCCACTTTCACGGGGCAACCTCTTTGATATTGAAGACTTTGGCATCGTGCTCAGCGCGGGTCTCACATGTCCCAAGCATGGCTGGTCATTTGATATATTCTCTGGCCGCGCTGATCGCGGGAATTACACACTGAAGGTGTGGGAGGTGCAGCTGCGCGACTCATCGACACCTGGGAGTACGGATCAAGAGGTTTGGGTGCGGAGAAAACAACGAATTGGTTAACACCGGTCATTTTCTCTTTCTTGGGTCATCGCAAGAAGTGCGCCTTGGCTGAGTTGACCTGAATAGGGTCATAGCTACAGCTTGACACAAGTGTTTCTCCCCCACCGAAAGACATCTTGGAACTATCCCAGAACCACGTGGATCTCCCTCAAGTGATTAAACCCAAGATATTTAAGCTACGCCTGACGTCTTGTTTAAACAACTGTTCAAGTGGAAATCTTCATATGGGTAGCTTCTCGACCTCTGGGCCCATACATGAACTTTGTGGAGTTTTAACAGCTTTCCTGTTTCGCTGATTCCATTTGCGAGGAAAACTGAGGGTGGAGGCAAAGAGCATCACGCTGGTGTTGGAAATAGCATGCATTTGTGTAGTTATTTGCTGTTGAGATCCCTGATGGCTACCTTATTTGGGCAGTTCGTTGCTCAGAATAGTGAGGTAGTTTGAGGATCCGCATTTCTGTTGAGAATAGTACATAGCATTCGCATAGACAACTCGGAGATTGTTAAGATTTCCCCCGTACATTCATATATTTTAATTGTTGTATGAGCCAAGGATGCTCTGGGCGAGAAATATTCCAAAGTCATGAATGGATGTACCTGTCGAATTGAAGTTTGAGAATTTCCTACTGAAATCAAATATCTTTAATCGGATTATCCTCGAGACTCAAGAGCCGTCTTAGCGTCTTAGCGCAACATATTTTAGCGTGTTGAGAGGCTGTCCGTCGGAGTCTCTCTTAATACATGAACAGTGTAAGTTTGATCCCATTAACAGTGAATGCTACACGTTCTTTCTCGATTGAGATCCATCATTGAGTCGCATATTCTAGAGATACCATTTTTTCAGTTCGACATTTTCTTACTCTGCAAAGCCAACTTGGAAGTTGTTGCCCCGCTTCTCAGCCGCACCTGCATATAATCCTCAGCTCCGGGTGAATTTGGGGGTCTCCAACACCCCCGAAACGAGTGCACACGTTACATCTGGATAATGGAAGCCATTGGGGCAGCTTCTGCCATCCTCGCAATTGCAACAGCCGGGGTACAATGCTCCGTAAAGCTCGTAACTTTTGCAGGACAGGTCAAGACAGCGCCGGAACAGATTACCATGGTTGCTGAAGATGTGTCATTGAATGCGAGTATTCTACAGCAACTGGGCGAATTGTCGAAGGAGAACGTCGAAAATGAACATCCGGTATCAGACGGCAATGTCAGCAACACTACCAACAACAATGTGAAACCAGTTCCCGATACCAAGGCGACAATATCAAAACAGAGTGTCTTCAACACTACTGGCCTAGAAACAGTTCTGAAGCTAGCGAAAAAATGCGAAGAGATCTTCAAGTCCCTGGACCAGTCCTTAGGCAAAGCCAGTAGACAATTGCATGCGAACTCCCGCATATCGGGCAAGGTCAAACTGAGTCGCGCAGAGATGTTCAAATGGCCGTTCCTACTCCCGGGAATGGATACGATGCGGAACGAGCTCAGGAATGTCAAGGGGACTTTGATGTTGATGCTCCAGGTCGCTATGCTGGCGTATTCGAGACGGATGATGGGGGGGTGAGTCACTCCTATTCTCTCCTTGGAAATAATTCGGAGGTCTATTGCTAATATCAACAGATACGGTGAAAATATTCAACGCACCACGGGGATTGTTGCCTACTCCAGGGAGGATCAGGAGTTCCTGGTTCGGGCTATTATCGCAGCCCAGAAAGCCCAATTGGGTAGTTTTGGAAATCAAACTTCAGAAGCTCCCAATATTGGATCAGTTAGGGAACAGCCATTGGAAATAGAGCGATCCAGGTTTCGCCAGGTTTCGGAGCCCTCTAAGCACGGCTCGTTCACCATGGATCATGGACTAAATGGCACAGCGGCGACTGCTGAAGAGTAAGTGGATCTTGTCGATTATAGATTCCCTTGACAAAAAAACAAAATTAACGTGGAGCAGGGAATCTGATAATATCGATGAGCCATCCAGGTACGTGCTCCTAGAGGTTCGTCAAAACAGAGTACTCATTCTAAGCAAGTGAAAGTCGACGGAGTTCCACCCCAAACGGCGATTCCCGCGAAAGGCAAGATCATATCTAACGGATTGATATATTAGAGATATTCTAAGCCTTCTCCCTTCTAGACAACCATCAGGCTCTCAGTCACAGATATTTTCCTCGCCGCCATCGCGCATATTCAGCATCAGTCTCTTGTCTCCGAGGGCGTCCATCACAAACTATCAAATTCATGTCACATACGATGCCCGGAGCATCAAACTCCCGGATTCCACGGTTGAATCTCAGCTCGAAGAGTGGAAGGTATCTTTTGACACGACCGTGCTAGATCAGTTAGCTGTTCTAGATACCAATGAATATGAAGCGCTAGATGCCGTGATGAATCGCAGTGAACAGACGCTCGAGTGGATTCAGTTCGGCGATTACCGTACCATCATTCAAGGCATTGAACATGTCAAGGCTAGGACGCTTACTATAATCATGAGCGGGGTGCCGCACCCAACTCCAAAGGAAGAGAAGAAGTACGAGCCAGAGGAAAAAAAGCGAGATGAAAAAAAGCGAGAGGAAAGCAAGCGAGAGGAAAGCAAATCCATGTGGATCAAGGTATGGGGAAACGAGCTCTGCCCAGTGTTTCGACAGCTAACAAAACTCAAAACTAGGTTCATCGAAAGTATCTACTTCCGGATTCATTGATAGCATATGGCCTATACTGGGATTGGGATTGGGACGAAGTAAGAAAACCCCCCTTTGGGTGCTGCCACTTTGTGGTTTCAACACTGACTCCCACTCGAAAGCATGATCCCAACTACATCATCATCCAGGAATGGATCACTGACGATTTGCAAGAAGAGTTATTTGATCATACCAGACGGTTGCGGGACAGTAGAATTGCAACACAGGTCTCGTCCAATATGGCTGAGTTGAAGGTCAACGACCGAAACAAAGACAGATTGTATCTTATTCGCGAAAAGCCTGCAACACGACGCAGCAGCAATTTCATGTCAAAGATCAGACAAAGTATACCCCTTATCAACAGACCAAAGCAAGAACAGGAGGGCATGGAGCAGACTCCAGATGACGAGGCTAATGCCGAAATGAAGGATGAGGAATTCCGACAGCGACTTCACAGCGAGTTCGGGTACACCAAGGAGCAGGTCGAGACTATGCTTAATGGGAAGCCAGTGGATAAGAAGAAGGAGGAGAAGAGGGAGGAGAAGAGGGAGGAGAAGAGAACAGGAAGTGAAGATGATGACATCTTGTCAGAGAGCGATGTGCAAGGTATTATTGATGCTCTACTAACCAGATATACTATATAGCCTTCCAAGGCTGAATATACATACCCTCTGCAGGCCACATTCCCGATCGGGCAATCAATAACTCTTGTTCCTTTATTAGGGGAGAATATGATGCATCTAGTGCTTCACCTCACTTCTCAAGGTTAGTTTCGTATTATTTGCGTTCGTCCTTAGTGTCTACTTTTCGCATTCTACATTTTTTTGCATGTTGCACGTGGAGAATGAAGCCAACATTCCAAATACCTGCCAGGCAACCTCCACGTTACTAGTGGAGGGTTGAGTACGAGTAAATCTGTTAGATTCTTGTTGGATTCCTGAATACCGCTTAAACCTTATACATACTTGGTAATCTGTTTACGTTGTAGAAAGAAACTCCATGGCTCCTCTCCGCACGGAAGTATCCCTTCCCTCTTATCACTCGCGTCTCTTTTTGAGACAACCACAATGCGTCTCTCAATCATTGGGTGTGTAATTATTTGCCTAGCGGTGAATGCGAAGAACCAAAATGGCTCACCTTCATATGATTTTGTTGTTGTTGGCGGGGGCACGAGCGGATTGGTCGTTGCTAATAGACTTTCAGAGATGGGAGGTTTCACGGTGGCAGTGATCGAAACTGGTGATTCAGTCCTCAATAATGTTAACGTCTCTGCTGTGACAGGCTACGGTCGGGCATTTGGCACGGAGATTGACTGGGCCTACCAAACCGAAGAACAAACATATGCAGGAGGATCGAAGCAGATTATCCGTGCTGGAAAGGCCATTGGCGGTACAAGCACTATAAACGGTAATTTGACCACCTAATCTTGGACGTTCGGTGGAATATGCCTATGCTGACCTGGTTTCACATAGGGATGTCATACACTCGAGCGCAAAAAGTTCAAATTGATGCCTGGGAACGAGTCGGAAACAAGGGGTGGAACTGGGACAACCTTTTCACATACTATAAGAAATCAGAGCAGTTCCAGATTCCCACACCAAAACAAATTGCTCGTGGAGCAGATTATTACATCGCCTATCATGGGGAACAAGGCCCGCTCAAAGTCGGATGGCCTCAAGAAATGACAAACGGCAGTGTGTTACCTACGGTCGATGAGACTTTCCAGCAACTGGGTCTTCCCTTTAATAGGGATTGCAATGGTGGTAGCATGGTGGGGCTTACGGTCCATCCCAATACCGTCGATCGCCAGGCCAATGTTCGCCACGATGCAGCCAGAGCTTACTATTGGCCCTACGCAGCTCGTTCTAATCTCAAGATTATATCAAACAGCCACGCGAATAAGATCATATGGGCAAGCAATCCCAGTGAGGCCGTTGCTATTGGGGTTGAAATTACCGGAGTCAACGGAGTTGAGACGATATATGCTTCGAAGGAGGTAATTCTGTCGGCTGGGTCCCTCGGAACGCCTATCCTTCTGGAGATGTCTGGGATCGGAAATCCCGATATTCTCCGTCGCTTTGACATTCCTGTCCAAGTGAATATTTCCACTGTTGGTGAGAACTTGCAGGACCAGACCAACGCTGGGCTCTCTTATGAAGGGAACGAATTCTGGTTTGGTTCACCGACCATTTCCGCTTTACCATCAGCTAGTCACATATTCGGTGACAATGTTCATGCTGTTGCATCTCTTGTCAATTCAACCCTCGCGGAATACGCAAAAAATGTCTCAGAAAATTCCAACGGTGCAGTCGAAGAAGCCAATCTCCTGGCTGCTTTTCAACTTCAGCATGATCTCATATTCAAATCACAAGTTCCGTATGCGGAGATTGTTTTGCTTCCCATCGGACACTCATTTTCCAGCGAATACTGGCCTCTTCTTCCTTTCTCGAGGGGGAGTGTTCACATAAACTCAACAGACGGCTCTCAACCTCCTGCTATCAACCCCAATTACTTTATGTTTGGACAGGATCTGAAAGCCCATGCCGATGTGGCTCAATATATCCGCAAGGCATTCAGTACCGCCCCCCTGAGCAACCTTGTGGGAGAAGAATTAGCACCAGGAAAGAACAATGTTCCAGAAAATGCGTCGGACTCAATATGGGAGGGCTGGGTGAAGTCAACATGTCAGTATTGTTTCTTCACATCAAGTTCAGAGCTGGAGAAGTTGTACTGACCCCCTTTAGATAGATCGAACTTCCACCCAGTTGGCACTGCCAGCATGCTGCCTCGGGATAAGGGTGGCGTTGTCAGCCCCGAGCTCAGGGTTTACGGCACTAAAAACGTTCGAGTGGTTGACGCTTCTGTTTTGCCCTTCCAACTTTGTGGCCACTTGACCAGCACTCTTTATGCCGTGGCCGAGAGAGTGTCTGACATGATTAAGACGCGATATGTATTTTAGGTGGATTTTTATGCGCAAGATCAGATGTACAATCCTATTAGCATAACATAGGCAAGGAGGGGGAGACTTTTTGAGAAGTACAACAGAGCTCTATATACCCGACCACAACCATCAACTCTATCTACATCAGGGATATTCACTAGGCCAGATTACCACCGTGTGGTAGGGTTCTGTTTGAATAGCCCAATGTTATGCTATTAATCTGATAACTAACAGAGACCGTCCATTGTCGACATGTAGGCTCCGTCACAATTGAAGTGGGGAGTACTTTTGTTGAAGTAGGCTGTTTGGAATCAAACTAGCCGGAGCTATTTCCCTAATCCATCTCCATATCTGGTCTGATACTCGCCTTGCGCTGCACACTGGAAGGGGCTAAATATTACTTCCAATACATTAGCTGCTTCGCTGGAGTGCTTAGTGTAAACCGGAGACTCCGGTATGATAACCGTTTTGGTCTCATACTAGGGTATTTTTGGTGTCCCTAAGAATCCTTGTCTTTAGTTTGCCTATTTTGGGAGCGGAGATACATAGAACATGGAATTTTTGGGCACGAAAGAAATATCAATGGCGTGCTTGAATCCTTGGTTTTCTCAAGTCTCTCTGGGACTACAACAAGCAATACCAAGCCCACTAGGTCCTACCAGGCTTGGAGGGTATTGGCTCTTGCAGTATGCAAGTGGACGGATGCAGACTCCGTTATCTGATCCGGCCCCCATTGCACTGTACTTCGGCTACTCCGATTGGTAAATTTATCCATTTTACAAGGCACTAGTTACAATACAATATGTACGATATATTAGACAGAAATTGTTTTGGAGAATCACACCTTTCATCTAACTGAAAACTTTGGCTTAATTCCATTGGATGCAGCGTAACCTAATCCTAATCCATAATAAATGTATTGCAGCGCCGGGAAGTCAATTAGGATTAAGCTTTCAGAATTCTGCGAAAGTGAGTAGGACGGCGCCTTTTTATTTTTTAAATGGGACCGAGCCCGAAGCTAGTCTCCTCGGGATTTGTTCCGAGTCTGAACTGACACGAGATTTACTATTTTTTGCTGTTGAAGTAATAGGTGGGGAATACTGCATGTAACTAGAGATAAAGAAGGAATACATGTGTATAATGGAAATGACAAAAGGGTTCAAAGTCTACAATCCAGAAATGTAGACTTGCAAGTGACAAGAATGATCGGCCGCGTTTGCAGCCTTGTGATGTCTTTTGAGATGGTCTTTTTATATCTCTTTTGAGGTGTCTTTTTGGTTAGTCTTTTTGGATATCTTTTTAGCTGGTGTTTTGAGATGAATGTGAAGGCGGTAAAAAAAAGCATACTTTGTGCAAGCGACTTTTCTATGTATAACCTGGGAAACCTGACGGGGGAGCAAAAAGGGCGAGAGTTTAAGTATAAAGGCTGCCTCATTATGAAGGTCTCAATTTATGCCTCAGGCAACACAAACCTTATACTCGCCTGACGTCACGATCACCAGTAGACTACGGACTAGATCTAGATGGAGAACATCAATATGACCTCAGATGTGAGATTACAGTGAAGCAGTATACCAATTAAGATGCGTTCGATAAGCTCTGCGGGGACAAACCCACATTTAAAATGATGCGAATGCGGCAATGACGATAGCATTCTATGCTAAAGCGAATCATCATTGCAGGAAGCGCTAAGCATCATACAAAATGGGGAGTATATTGTAATAGATTCTCGATCGGAAAGATTCGGTGAATCCCTATAAGAAGGCGGTTCATCTTTGGTCTTGCTTCCTCTACAGCAACTTTCTCTACAGATCTTCCTCTACATTTTTTTACCAGTCACAACTCTCTTCACAATGGACAAACTCTCCGGTCTCGCTAACAAGCTTGGAGGCAACAAGGGCCAAGAATACATCGACAAGGGTAAGATTCAGTGTCTATACTCTCGTGCATTGGACTCCTAAGTTAACATTGTTTCCTCAAGGTATTCACGCTGTGGAGGACAAGGTCGGCGGTGGGAAGGGTGACCAGGCGAAGAAGTTCACCGATAACGGCCGTGAGCAGTTGGACAAGACTGGGTATGATTTCCCATAGGACCTTAACGGAGCGAACTAAGCGCTAATTCCATTCACAGAAAGAGCGTTTCCGACAAGTTCTCACACTAAATAGCTGATGATCGGGGCTGGCATACCGGGAAAGCATTATATCGAGAGACCTTCTGTGTGTGCAAATGATACCATTTCGCGGGTTAACATCTTATGTACCACAATTAATATGAGTGAATAATGAATATCCCATTGAAATGTAAATCAAATAACCATAAAACGTTTAATATCGCTGCAAGTTGGACAAAAACCCTCCTATTCCCGACCCCAGGCCTCGACGGGTGTACATGGTGTTCGCCCGACATAGTTGAAGTTGATTGTCGACACGTTGGCTCACCTTTGAGTCGCTCCCGCGCATATTCGCCACCAGGCGCTCATAATACTGCTGGGCGGGTTCGTATTCTCTGGCGTTGAAGTGTAAATTGCCCAGCAGCTCCAATGTGGCTACGGTTTCGGGGTTGTCTTTTCCTTTGCGATGTTCAACCCAGTTCAAATATCGTAACAACCAGGGGAATGCTTCCGCAGCACGATTGTTGGAGATTGTTTGAGCATTTTGCAGAGCGTACATCACGCCAATGTTGCCCACGATGTCCATAGTCAGTGGATGATCAGGTCCTAGGGTCTCTTCTGCACTGGCCAGAGCACGGCGCAGGGTCTCCGAGGCCTCTATACTCTGCTGTATAAAGCTTTGTGCTCGACCGTAGAGACAGAGAGCCCGAATTGTAGATGGGTGTCCATGGCCCAAGGCACTCTGAAGCTCTTCGTATATCTGCAACAACATCTCCACCGCTCGCTTTACATCTGGTTGAAAACGCAAAACGATTAGTGTGTTTGCGTCTCCAGATTGGTTGCTGACGATATATTCCAAAGTGTCCAACGCAGAGCCGAATACACGAATGTGGGTTTCTCCAACCAGACGCTTTAGGGTGTCTGTTAACTTTTCTGCAGTCATGACAGCATTTTGCCGGCGACCTAGCGCGTTATAGGTCATTCCTAGTCGGCGTCGAGTGCCACAGGTGTCCAAGTGGTCCTCGCCGATAGTCATTTGCTGGCGTGCCAACACGTTGGCGCAAACTGACTCAGCCTCTTGATATTTGCCTTGGTGACACAAGACTTCGGCGCTCAAACTTTCTGTCTTCATTGCCAGAGGATGCTTTGTGCCAAAGACCCGTTGGGCATTTTCGGACACCCAATGACACCATTCACCTGCCTTCTCTAAGTAGTTGGTCTCCAGTTCCACTTCGGCCAGGTTGTACGCGACTGATAGTGTACTGAAATGATCCGGACCAAGGGTGCGCAAATGCTCCTGAAAGATCTCATATTCGACGGTTCGGGCTTCGTCCCATCGAGCCCTATTCTTGAGTTCTGCGGAGCGAATAGATCGTGGGTCATTATCTAGAGCATTGAATATCACTCCTGTCACCCTTTGTGCCGCAGGAGATGGGCGAATCTGCCCCTGGTATGGCGTGCTACTATTAGAATGAAGGCGTGGTGGTATTGGCGGTGGAGATGATACGGTACTCGGAGGCACCGATTGTGGAACGAAGCCTTGCTCCGACAAAAGCGCCTGATCAACCAATTGTTTGATGTTTCCTTTTATCAAACGGTACATAGGACCCCGAGCGCCCACCTTGCACATCTGCGAGTGATCTGCGTCGAGCTTGAGTTGAGTTTCGCGTAATCCCGACAATCCAAGAACCGCAGACTCTTCATCAACCACAAGCTTTTCAAAGTCAGCGTGTCTTCAACGAGAAGGCTTTTTGGTGCTTACATGGCTGATAGATGCTGGCCCAATTCCCCCTATTTGCACCTCCTTCCCTTCGATAAAGCTAACAACATGATAATCTTCTAGCTGATGCCGGAACCGATCGGTCATTTGTCGAGTAAATAGCGAATTGTGTTCCAGGGAGTTTAGAAGGTCATTGCTAGCATGGCCTTTGGAGACAAAGCGGGCAACCCGGGCTGCGATTTTCCCCAGTTCGACAGCCTTCGCGCCACGATGAGGCGTCCCGAAGAAGACGAGACCAGAAGTTGCTGAACGAATAGAAGTGTATTTTGGATCTTCTTTAGCATTGAGAAGCGCCTATACCATATGAAACTGTGAGAAGCCGTAAAAGAAAGGTGGGATAGTATATCTGACCTGCTTGATCACTAAACCTCCCAAGCTATGTCCGATAAATATCACTTTCGGTGGGATAGAGCCCTAGGAAGCGTTTAGAGAATATTCCAAAGATTTCCGGTTGTGATTTACCATCTGAAGGCCGCGTTCCATATCCAATAAATTCAATAGTGTATTCGCGTGGTCCTTGATGCTTGCCGTGGACATGGTCTGTGGATGGGTGATATTTGAATTGTATCCGTAGACAAAGACGCGCGCATATGGAATGTCCTCGGCTAGGAAGTCTCTCGGCCAAAACTTGCCATTGCTATGTGTCCATGTCTGGATAGGATGATCATTTCGACCGCTTGGGTTCAGGCCATGAACGAAGACAATACTAAAGAACAGTTTAGAGAGAGGAATGTGAATATATCGGAAGCTTAGTATTCATACTCAACCTTGTGGGATTCAAGAGGAGAGAATACCTCCTGTAAGAAGGGAAACTCATACTCCGTATCCTAGACTTCATTAAGAGTCGTTCCTTGTCATAGTCATAGATAGATCTGGGCCTTACCATTCTCAATACTCAAGTGTTACCGCGAAAGGGATATTGAAATAGGAAAGAATCAATAGAATGGCCTCCGATTTTACAAACGACCATAATTTAAGAAGGGAGAGAGAGCGCGGGATGAAAGCGAACAACGCGAGGCTGACGGGCTGAACAGCTGACTACTCTATACTAGGTAGTGTGAATAGATACATACATAGTAAATTTAGGTGTAGCCAATCACATTAAAAGATAGCGTTCGGCAAAAATTACCTAAAATGTACGGTGCTTCGCGGCTTTCCCTCCATTGGTCGTGATAGAAGACGCTGTCAGCGGGGTTATCCGGCGCGATGCATCACAACTGGGCACACGCATGGTATTGGTGGAGGGTTTTGAGGCTTGGGAGACAGGCAACCAATCTTTCTCTTCTTACGCCCGGTGCTGATCTCTATCTCGCTCATCCCCCTCTTCTTTCAATACCAGGTTTTGTAAGCAAGGGGCATAAAACAGGGTTCCGCGCCACGCTCCGTGTGCAGTTCGCGATGCAACTACCAACCACAACAGCAAAACAAATCCACTTAAAGTCTTCAGATGTAAAGTTAGTAATAATAGAGAAGAAAATGGGAAAACAGAACATACGGTGCCGAGGGCTTTAAAGAACATGATGTCCATTTCAATACCCAATTCCATAGTGTTTGCGGCATACACCCCAAGCGGGAACGTGAATCCCCACCAGCCCATATTAAAAGGAAATGGAGAACTGTGTAAAACGGTAGCTAAGGCAAATACGAACCAAATCAAGCCGAAGCTCCACATGAGGAGGGATATGAAGACACCCAGGACATATGCCATCTGGCCCGCGATAGGGTCTAGAAAGTGGGAATCCTGCAACAGTACCCGTGCTACTTTCCCAATAGTAAGGATTCTGATAGCGCATTAGCTACTCCGTAGAGGCTGAAGAAAACCAGCGATACAACATACCCGAATCCACCAAAGCCGAGAGGCCCCAGGGGTAAGAAACAGCTCACAATCAGTTCCCGCGGTGGAAGCTTGTACAGCGCTAGTCGCTGGTAATAAATTACCAATACTGCAATGGCCAATGGAGTGCCCATACCCCAGAGAATGAACGAGGCGAGAAGTGTTCCTAGCGCATGTTGTTTGTTTGGTAAAATAGTAGCAACTTCTGCACCAGTACCTGCTGCCACAATAGTTGCTGCGATTGGCAACAATTGAAGCGCAGTAATCCGATCTAGGGAGGTAATATATCGCCGGGATATTCTGATTGGATATCAGTATCTTGAACATCGGTTTTCTATAGGACTTTCGACCGACAAAATGAAGGACAGGGACAGAGTCACAGAAGCCGCAGCGACCACGTCTATCATCCATAAAGCCCACGCAACTGTTTTGGCCCATTCGCCCCAGATTGGCACGCAAATGAACACCCACATCTCAATGAGTGTAGCAAAGCCCATCGGGATTGTCGCCAAGAAGAGCGAATTGGTTGGGTCTTGGATCATCACACTCCATATTTCGGGATATAAGGTGTATCGGAGGAAAGAAGCGATGAAAGCTAGAGCGAATAGCAGGATATTGAGTAGGAAGAAGACAATTGACAAGTAATAGAGCACTGGAGTATCGAAAGGGATTGATATCATCAACACCGAAACAATACCAGTGCCCATAGTCACCGCGAACCATCTGATGTTTCTATCAGCACAAACCGGGAACATTTAGATAGGGAAGACTATACGATGGGCTGAAATTCCGCACAATGCGCCTCCACCCTACGGTGTACTTCACCGGACCTTTCTCGCGGAGTGGTTTAGATGAATTAACCATAGGAAATGAAATTCATAAAATGTGGAGAATAGTCTTCAAAGGAAAAATGGACGCATTTTGTAGATCAACGCGGGCACTAACTAGTCGGCCGAGTGCGGAGGCCGCCGAGATAGGACAACCTTCATTACTATGAACTCCATCCACTCAACTTTAGAGCGAAAAATCAACGAATCATGCTCATCTAGTAAAAGTTTTCCACAATTTCACATCAATCACTCCGAAAAACACGTAATGAGTAGAAATCGGCATTTATTCTGCGCCCCCAGAGATGGAATGGAGATGGAATAGAAGAAGACAAAAAACAATGGCCTTTTGCTATGGTCTGCAGAAGGCACAAACAACTAGACGCCAACTCACTTCGGTTTAAACCACTGGCCACCCGCTTGAGAAATCGATCTTATTCCACCCAAAGAGTTTCTGGCCATCGGCATAGCCCACAGTGGTGTCAACATAGTGGTAGTAAAGCACTGGGCCGAGGGTAGGATCGGTAAATACTCCCCTAGAAAAATGTTAGGCCAATATTCAAGTTCGGATTGCGGTCCAATTTGAAAACTTACTGTCCACCAGGACCGTAGACTGTGCCGTGACTTTCTAGAACAACTGTGCCACCCCCGTTTGTACAAGCAGTACCCGTGGCATCAACCTTTGATAAAGAGTTAGAATGAGGGTCCAAAGCAGGAAAATATTGGGTAACGTACGAATCCGCTAGTAGGTGAGGTCGATCGGCAGACCTTGATTTTGTATTCTGCTCCACTGGCGGGACGAGATGTGTCATAGCCACAACAGATGCCGGCAGAGTAAAAGAGATAGTAGTAGCTTCCATACTTATACATATAGGCTCCCTCCACAGCATGTGTTCCAGAGGAGTCATACGCCAAATTGTAGGACGAAGATGCGACTTTAGTTGCATCCGAGTTCATTGGAGCCTGGTAGATATCGTGCCAGAAGGAGCCGAAATTCATATAGTAGGTACCTCCATCATTGAACAAATTGCCATCAATGGCATTGTATGCCTTGGAAGATGACGAGGAAATACCAGTTGTTCCATGGTCAGTCCAGGATCCCAACTCCATGGTTGCAGATGTGGCTAGTCCAAGGGCCGAATTCTGTGAACCAAACGTCGATACAGAGTAATAAACATAGTAAACACCATTCACAAGCTGCGCATCGGGGGCCTAAACATAGTCAGTACCGAGTATGTTCATCACTTCCGGACAAGCTTTGCGGAAAAGATCATGCTTACCCACAGGTCATCATTTCCAGCGAGATCAATAGAAGATCCACTGGGCAACACGGACCCAATAGCAGTCCATGGTCCATTGATAGATGAGGCACTCGCATAAGAGATCTTGTTGCCAGTAGAAAATCGGAAATAACGTTTGTCCGATGATCTTTGTATCAACGTTGGGTCGTGCACATTGCAGGCCCCTGAACAACTGCCAGGATTTGCATATCCGTGCACGAGGACTGCGAAAAGCGCTGGTTTGATGATATTACCAAAATGCATCGTGGGAGATGATTCGTATGTTGAACGAAGATCAATGGGCTACCATATTTATTTGTATACATTGGCGAAGGAGATGCAGGGGTCATTTGTGGGAATCCGGACTTTTACCCCATCGGGCATCTTCTGCAGCGACGGATGTTCTGATACAAGACATAAGGGAGGGGAAATGACCCAGCATTCTGAGGGTAAAAGCCTGAAACGGAGAGATCTTTCAGGAAAGGAATTTGTGGGAAATAGGCCGCTGACTGGTGGGAATTGCCAAAAGCTAGAAGCGCCACCATGCAACTGAAGGACGCCAAGCTCCGGGGGAATCTCAAGTCAACACAATAGGCGTTTTATCAATCGGATAAAAGGAAGTGCAAATACCCGCAAAAGTTATCGTAATATCGGGTGGAGCGATAGTTTTAACCGAGCTGAAGTCGCTCATCGTCTAAGTTAAAGGTTGGTCTATTGAATCGTTATGCATAATAAGGTCCACAAATATTCACAGTAAACCGGCCATAACTCGCGTCAAGGCCTCATCCTCGGCATGAAACGCGTCCAGCGCATTGGGCGACCGTGTGTCACCTCCAGGGGCCAACCCCACATCTTCTCCGGCGGTAATGTCCGAACCAGTTTGAGGGTCAAAGTAGAATCCACCTGCAATCTCAAAAAAGCTGCTCAAATCTTCGCACACATTGGATTCAGGTCCAGCAACTGTACCGGGTGACATTGGCCAGAAAGCGTTAGATGAGGGCTGCGGGGTGAGCGCCCCGGATATCCGATGAAGGCTGGGAGTGCAATGTGCAGCAGCAGACTCTGTTATGATTGATTCTGGCGTTGTATCCCAATTCCTGGAGGACACTCGGGATGTCTCTTTCTCTTTGGAATCTAGATGGCCTCGATGGGTAGATGATTGACCGGTTTCACTATCCCACCTGAGGTTCAATCGAATCCGTTTCAAACTGTGGAGGATCTTTTGCAATCTCCGAGAAGTACGCGCTCGTGTGGCCGAGCGACGAACCATGTCCACAGCCGTATAGAATTCAGGCCGGCAAACATGGCTGAAACGCGCCGGAGCATGTAAAACGGCCAAGAAGAGGGCAGCAAGGGCAGATAGAAGGAAATAGTTGAATGGCTCCGGTCGCTGGAAATATATATTTGAGACCCGGCTGAAATAGTCCAGCATATGAACGGTACTTTTGGCCGTTTCCACAGCAGTCGAGGCACCGGCCACATTGTCCGCTATCCGCTCATCACTGAGCAGATTTTGTCGATACACAAGAATTCGAAGCTGGTTTGCCTGTAGAGCAAGAAAGACCTGAAGCATTATAGTTTGATCAGTGTGCTCTGATCCGGTGGGAGAGCGCCAAGTTGGATCAAAGCGTAATTCATGCGGAATGGAATGGATCCATTGCTGAACTTGGGCGTCTAAATAAGCGCAACCATCTGAGGTGGCCGCCTGTGACCGGTTAGGCCATCCAACTACCAGGCCCCAGATCTTTGTGCTTAGCCGCGCATGGGAGATCAGGCAGGTCAGGTACGGAGTGGAGTGTCCCGGCTCGGGCAAGTTGGTATCGATATCGGAATCTTGAATGGAAAAGGGTAAACCTGTGCCAAAGGCACACTTGCGATCTAGCACATAGATGCACCAGAACAGTCGACTTGCCCATGTCCATTCCAACTCGCCCGGGAAAACCCCCCCTGTCTTTTGCCACGTCTCTTGACGATGGAGACCTAGCTCCGTACTCCCTCGAACTGCCATGTTAATTAAACGCCCGGCGATGACTTCATCATCACGGTAAGAGTGAAAAATCGACTACCGCGATTAGTCTCCTAGGTTATAACAGAACAGGGATTTGATATACACACCAACAGAGTCAGAATGAGAATTTCTTTCATGTCGACCTCGGCGATTTTCATTCGGCTCGCGAATCGATCCTCCACACTGTCAGCCAACTGGGCGGCACGCTCACTGCGACCATGTGATTCGACTAGTAGGGCGGTCGCCAAAAGAATCTTCAGCACCTGGACATCGCGCGCAGAGAACCAATCCTGATCCGAGGCTGTGTGCGTCGATAGCCCTGAAGAAGATCCAGTGGTTGAATCATGGGAGCGGTAGAACTCAAGCACATATGCCCGCACTCCGTCCAAGTCGACACAGGGGTACATCACACCGACTGTGTCTTCATAAACTTGGACTAATCGCAGGGTTTCATCCGGACCCAGGCTTCTCAAGGGATGCCTAAGAGGAGTATTTTCGCTTCTTTCTGACGGCGCAGGACTAGGAGCAGTTGACAGGTCAAGTTCCTCACCACAGTCGTCAATTGTGGCACAGTCCCCAGCTTGGTGGGATAAGGACCTTCGAGGCTGAGTGAGGCCAAACTCCGCGCTCGTTGGTCCGACATACGTCGGCGACTTGGGAGCATCTAGGATACGATGTAAGTTCCCTGGGGTGGGTAGAGCCGACGCATTAGAGGCTAAAGGAAGACGAGGAGATTCAAGCTCATGAACACGGGCGGAAAGGTTCCGCACTTCCCACCGCAGAGCTTCCAATTGCCTATCCACGGCTTGGAATTGAGTATGCGCTCTGGATGAAATCAGTGGAATGCCTCTTTGGTCAATAGACAATAATGACTGGGCAAGACTGAGACATCGGGAGGAGACCCACCTTTCATCCTTGAGGTCAGTCTCTTGAATCGATGCGGCAGAAGGGCGATGTGTAGCATAGACACAAGGAATTTGATCACGGGAACATCTCGCACAGGACAAACCACCACTACATTTCAGCTTGCGTCGTTTGCATTCATTGCTGGGGTGGTCAGTACCAAGCTGTAACAGAAGAAAGTCCGGGACCTTAACGTACCAAGCAACTTGGGTATATTTAGCTCTTTTTTTCCGCTGAGAAGAATCGTCCTCTCGTAAAGACCTCGGAGATTCGGAAATCATTGTACAGAGGAACTAAAATTGGTGATGGAAGGTGTCATAGGGAAGAGGTGGAAAGGAAGAAACCTCGGAACGCGGAAAGATAACCCGAGCTGTGCCGCTTTACGAAAGTGTATAGCGGCCAAGGCTTATATACCTGATTCATGCCTGATTTTAAGACCGCCTACGACACCGTCTATAACTTTATACCGTGTTTGGTAGATGAATCATTTTCTGCCATTCTAAAATCAAGCTGAGTTTAGGTACAAACCTGAAAAGTCAGGCATGCCCATCTTGGCCGCTATACAGGTTCGTACCCCGTCCGGCTTCGGAGGTGATAACTTTGATCTATATAGTTGTCGACGACTGAAAGTTTTGTAATGATAAAGGAAATTTCTATCGGCATTAAATGCTTTGAAATTCGTTTCTAGTTTCTAGCAGAATTCGGAGGGTTTTTTTTTTTTTTGGCTTTTCACTAGAGTCATGCACGCCAAGGTAAAAATATAGGTATATGCAAGAATAGTCGGCGGTTTATGCAGCCCTGTGATGTCTTTCTATTCTTAGATATTCCCTTTAAAGGTCCCCCTTTTTGGAGTCATAGCGTTGAATATACAGTGAAAAACGGCTTAAAATGTGCCAAACGATTTCTTAATGCCTGACGTTGCTATGATACAATATTCTTGTTTTAAACTCTTTCCTATCAAATGTGTGCCTTCCGACAGCATTCCGCATCAGCTAGCCGTGATGATAAATTCTTGTTCGATGGTACATCGAGCGACGGGTTGGCTCCAAAGAAGTCCGCGGGTCGGATCATGAGTTGGAAAATCTCGACGGGCCTATAGCGAGTTAGTATGGCGTAAACGAAAAATGAGAGAAAAGAAACAACATACATCACAGGCCAATCTTCTACACGAGGATTGTGGGTAATGCCGAAGGAGTTCCAAACCACCACGTCGGTGTCAACAACAGAATCACCCCGGAGAACAGCATCTGCGACACCCTCAACTTCAGTTTGGCTCTGCAAAGTATAACGACCTCCAGCATAGAGCTCCCCCTCGCGATACTTGGTGACCCAGACATGGTGTTGAGCAAATTGAGCTCGACGCGCTTGCACCGATGCAGGATCGGCCAGTAGAGTCTGAGTGGCCAGTGGAATGAATTTATATCCCACGGGGTTCCCACTGATGGGATTCTTAATGTGAGGATTGATCATCTTAATGGTCCGATTGAGCTGCGGAGCGGCATCGATCCAAGATGCACGCTCGACGGTCTGCTTGGTGATTTGGTAGAAGTTTCCGTTCGGGTTGGTGACTGCATTCATTGGGACTGGGTGGGATTCCTCCACAACAACCGAGTTGTTAGGGCCATCGATAGCCGGATCAATTCGTACGTTGAAAATATGCTGATGGTTCTGAGCGAGAACACCGCCGCTCACCACATTTCCGTATTCACTGACCTTCCCGGCATCAATGTTGACCACGTTCAAGATACCTGTTGCGCGGGCTTCAACTGTAATGCCAGCGGACTGGTCGAATTTATATGCGAAGATGTATTCATAGTTGGCCAGTGTGATGATAAACTGGACAACGAGCTCCCGATTGCGTGTGACAACAGCGCGCCCGGTGCGCCAGTTGGAATGCTTCCAACCGATTCCATTGTCCTGTTCATGAAGACAAATCGCATTTGGAAGGGTCTGGGCGGTGCCGTCCGGCTGGGTGATAATGGCATCGAAATATTTAATGAGTCCGAGACAGTCACAGCCGAGTGAGAGGTTGTTGGCCATATTTCCGCCGCCTCCGTCGCCAAAGTCAAAGGCCTGTTTTCGGTGGTAAGGAGGTCGAGGATCGGCGTAAGGAACAGTCTAATTCTGGTTAGGGTTTTATGAGTTTCAGGGATAAGGGGTGAGGGCTTACCATTTCGCTGACTGCTAGTCGGTGCATCACACTGCGGCCATCATATGAGACATCGTGAATGGTCGCGCCCTCTCGCGGATTGAAAGCAACGCGGAACCGCCACTTCTGCCATTCGACTAGAGACTCGTTGGTGACCCGGAAGGAGGGACCCTCAGGTTGGACCACATTCAGTGGTTTAAGATCCTGGCGGAGACCCTCAGGTAGCAGCTCTGGTACGTACTCGGAGGGCTTGCAATGACCAATGATATCCCGCTTGAAGGTCTGCTCAAGTAGACCTTCACCTTTGCCGCCCGTGGCGGGTCGATCAACCCGGATAATCTCTTGGGTATGGGCGTCCATAACCGGGATGATGGGCAAGGGGAAAGAATAGAAGTTGGAGTCTTCATTCCCAGAGCGTTTGTCCTGAGCGAAACAAAGGCCCTGGAAAAAACGACGATTTTCATCGGTGGGATCTAGGCCACCATATGGCCATGGCTCAATGACGACCTCGAACCCTTCAGGAAGGTCGAATTCCGACAGTGCTTTCTGGAACAACGGTGATTTCATACATTGATCGACGAGAACATCAAATTCGTTCCTAGTCAATCATTAGAAAGATCCTTTAGGTCTAATGGGTTTTCCATACAGAGTCAAACTGGCATGATGTTCCGTCCCTACCACTGTGTGTTTCACTCGCGACTGTGAAACCACATCGATGACAGATTCGTGAAACTGGGGAATTCGGTCCGCTCCGATCACATCGTACTGGCACAGAGCTAGACGTGGGGGTCGTGGAGTGGTTGGGCTCAAACGACCGGCATGTTCCAACGCTAGAAATTCTTGGAGCTGAGGTTTAGGTGGTTCTTGGAGGAAGATCTCCCGGAAGTCAATCACGACATTTGGGTGAGCAGCTTTGACCACATCCCGGGCCAAATTGGTCTCTTCGATGGAGAGAATACTCAGTGGGTGCGAGTGAGCCATGGCAGCAATGAACAGAGTTATGGTTGTTTTCTCTCGGCTCTCAGTGAACTTATATCGAGACACATGCTCGGAACCTCGGAATGCTCGGAATGAGGTTCCATTCAACAGTGGAGATACGGAAATGATTCCGTGATGATAGACAATGATAAACCGAGATAGAGAATGGAAATTTGACAAAATGAGGGGGAAATACCAAGACATGATATCTCGGTTTGAGAAGATAAGCAATACCTTGTTCGATATACATATGTGGTAGCCTATGCGGATCATGGCCGTTTTTTTAAGGTTTGACTTTATGACCCTCTCCTTTTACATATAGACCTCGGGGCCCTGTTTCGTTTACTATATCTTATACTAAAACATAAGCCATCTACAGGAATGTGGATGATGGATTCCCTAAATAATGACACTAAAATGCCGCCTACAGAGAAACCGCTCAGCGATGAAGACCAACTTGTGGCTCTTGGCCATGTTCAAGAGCTCCGTCGCGAATTCTCCCTCTGGTCAATCGTCTGTCTCCAAATTTCCCTAATGGCCACCTGGGAGGCGTTGTCCTCGGTTGTTGCTACGGCTCTTACAAATGGTGGAGCGCCATGCTTGTTTTATAACTAGTGAGTTGTTCTCAATATCAGAAAGTAATATCGGAAGGCTGATTGTGTGGCCAATCTAGTATCATCACCTTGATTGGTACAATGTTCATTGTCCTTTCTTTGAGTGAAATTGCGTCTATCTACCCTACTGCTGGCGGTACGATCAAGTCTCCACGTATCCTAAGCCCGTTGCTAACATAACTAAAGGGCAATACCACTGGGTCCATTGTCTCACACCAGAATCGTACCAGGCCACCGCATCTTGGTTTACCGGTTGGATTTCAATTGGTGGACAGTTGGTGTTTTCCGCCTCCGCGGCCTTCGCAGCGGGATTGCAGCTACAGGCCCTCATCACCTTGAACAATCTCGACTCTTATACACCGACTAGATGGCAAGGGATGCTTTTCTATTGGTTCATTCTAGCTTACTCAACCGCGGTCAATATCTGGGGTTCCAAAATATTACCTCACACCAACACAGCAGCCGGTAAGAGAGCAATCCCTAAGAAACAAACTCACGGTCTAAATTATGAACAGGTGTATTACACGTCGTTGGCTTTATCGTAATAGTCACCATTTTGGGAGCAATGTCCGAGAAGCACTCTGCAAATTACGTCTTCGTCGAATTCTCCAACACCAGTGGATGGGACAATGATGGGGTTTCCTGGCTAGTAGGACTGCTGAGCACTATATATCCTTTCCTCGGGTACGATTATCCTACTCCTGAAGGAATTGGCGGAATGCTGATTATTTCTAGATATGATGCAGCGTGCCATCTAAGTGAAGAAATGCCAAAGCCGTCCCGTAATGTACCATTGTCCATGATAGGCAGCGTCATGATCAACGGTGTGATTGGCCTGGTGTATGCCATTGTCCTACTGTTCTCCTTGGGAGATCTACAATCCCTACTTGAGTCCAAGACGGGATTTCCTTTCATCCAGCTCTTTTTAAACGTCACTGGCTCCCCGGCCGGTGCCACCGTGTTAGCCCTATGCGTCACCTTGACCGCAATGGCTGCCAATGCTGCATGTGTGACATCTACCAGCCGTACAGCCTGGGCATTTGCACGGGACGGTGGTTTGCCAGCGTCGGAATTCTTCGCAGAAGTGAGTCCGACACTGAAAGTTCCGGTGTATATGGTTATTGTGGTTGGTCTTCTCCAAATGTTGCTTGGTTTTATCTATCTCGGCAGCTCAACAGCCTTTAACGCGGTGTTATCTATGGCAATTTTGGGAATGTATGCCTCGTATATTTCCCCAATTGTGTTCATGTTGATATATGGTCGACGGAAATCAGCGCCAATTTTCCGTGGACTTGGCTCGGGGTCATTCAACCTAGGGCCACTATGGGGACCCGTTGTGAACATTGTTGCCATACTTTGGCTCCTCATAGGCATGGTTTTTAGCACTTTCCCAACGGTCGAGCCGGTGACACCAGAAAACATGAACTATTGTATCGTGGTGACAATGGGATGGATGGTTATTGGAATTGTTTATTATTACCTCCTGGGAGGAAAGCAGCGGTTTACGGGTCCAGTGGTAGAGCTGGCGGAGGGCCTGTGAGTACTTACTGAGCCTTGAAGGTGACCATGAACAGTTGGGAATTGGAGTTTGCTATGATATTGTCTCAATGTCGAATATGAGGAGACAGAGCCTCGAACTCTGTGCCTGTCCCTTCATACTCGCCTGAACTGTGGTGGAATGCTTGTAGGTGCAAAGAAATGGAGTTTAATACAGAAAAACGTGACCTGGTTGGAGCTTTTGCATTATTGCAGGTTTCTCCAGTTAAAATCACAACATATTCTCAGTTCTTAACTATGGGCACATCAATACCAGATATTAATGCCCTACAATATAAGCCAGTAGGTATTGAATGAATGCATTTGCAATACATTGACTCTTTAGAGTTCCGTTAAGGGTCTCACCTCAATACCGCAATAAATGGTCCCATGGCGGTTGAGTAGTTGAGCTATGGTTAAAGATGAACTACGCATAATCGTCGGTATTGCAAACCAAAACTAATACTGAGAGCGTATAGGTTGACCTTGGGAAGTACTATATATGGAGAGAGATAGAAATATAAAAGTGATTGCGCACGCAAGAAACGGATTTGGAGCGGTAAACAGATTTCGCCAGTCCTTAACTCTCAATCCCAAATGTAACCAGTTATAGTAATGGACTGGAGTAGAATGGTGAATTAGGTTAGTCCAATCGAGAGGTTTGCAAAAATGACAGACGCGTTTCAATTTTTACATAGGTATATCCATTTCTGAAGCAAGTGATAATAATTGATATTGACCTAGGTCCGATTCAAGAAAAGAGCATCCCCAGATTGAGCTATGAAGCTACATTCTTCTTCATCTTGTTGCGTCATCCAAGAGGATCTCTGGCTTTTCGATATTCCTCCAACTGGGAATGAGAAACCCGGTAATAAGATACATCAAAACAACAGCATATTCCATCAACAAACCCATAGTCAGGAACGGGGCAATTGGACCCCTCAGATCACTCCACCTCAAGTCGGTTGGCTGGAATACGGACAGAAAGAGATATACGATACGAACGGCTATAAAAGGTGTAGCCAGAGCCGTGGAGGTGAGAATCTGAGAGGGTATTAGCTTTGAAAAAGTAGAGGAATCGGGGTCTGCGAACCGTTCTGCTTGTAACTGAGAGAGCCGAGCGTTGTGTCCAGAAATACCCTTGCATAGCGAGTAAACATCCGACAAAGACCACCACCATGATGTAACCGGTCTTGACAAGTTTAACACCAATGAGTACATCACTGTCGGTGTCACTCCCTTCCAGAGCCCCGCCTGCAACGGTAAGTCCGATTCCGACAATGAAAAGAAATCGGGACACAACTAAACATTGCCGAATTTGTCGGCTCATGTTTCGTTCGAGCGCCACACTGGAGTCTATTAGGCCATGATCCACAGATATTGGGGTAGTAACTTACATGATTCGAATAAAGCCCAAAGTTGCTGCAATCAAGGGAAACACGCCGGCATTAAGAAAGATAACAGAAGCTATCGACACGCCAAGACTGGAAGACTTCTCCGAGATAATGACCAAGATTCCCGCAGTGATTCGAACTAAGAAATCATGTTAGTACCTAGAAATGAGATCTTTGTAGTAAGATACTTACTGATAGAGAAGAAAGTCAAGATAATCCATGCCATGCGAGGTCGCTTGTGCCGATAGCACGCGAGATAAAGTGCAGTGGCCGTTACCGGTATATAGAACACAATCTGTGCGATACTCAATTTTGAATGGCTGCCCAACATGTTTTCGAAAGTTGCTGAATGGATAGTTTGTTTGATCTGTGGTCTTGTCAAGAAATAATGAGGAACTTAGAAGGGAATACATATGCTTTTATAGACATATTTCTTCGATTCTCCTTAAGCGCAGCCAGGCTGTGCTGAAATTCTCGCCATAGATGCTCTCGCAAGAACAGTACCCCTTTGGGTTTAGCGTTGGAACACTATTGATGGATGACTATTTTACTGGTCGATGGTGGCCCCACCAAGGCAGATCTCCCAAACGCCACGAATCTCACCAAAACTTGTGACTCAAAACCCCAAGAAAAGCACAATTAAGCGTTATCGACAAGTCTTGATTGTATAATTTTTAATCTCTTATCCGGTAATGCGACCCCACCATATAGGGCTTGCCTTATGAGATGGTCGGAGTAGCCGGTAAGTCAAGAGGCTGCAACACCTGTCGGAAAAGGAAGATTGCAGTGAGTGACGCTAGATCCTACACCAAAGCCCCGCTGACTTGGTTAGTGTGACCAGCAAAGGCCGTTCTGTGCCAAATGCACAGGCTCAAACCGAGTATGTGGCGGGTACCAGAAAGACACGGTATTCGTGATAGTTCAACCAGCCGCTAAGAAAACACATACCTTTCTCAAGTCTGTTTCTCCACAAGCTGAAACAAAGTTGGAGTCCCCTATCTCTAGTCCAGCCACTGAGGCTCAGGGCAATGAATTCAATTCCTTCACCGAGACAGGCTATGCCTATGCGATAATGCATAGACGTATCGAATGCCAAAACTTGATCCAAGCCTTCCTGTCAAACTGCTTCCCATTCAATTGGCACCCAACATCTCAATCCTGGATCCCCTTGCTTGCGGAGTTACCTACCAAAATTCAAGCACTGGATATGGCAAGCGCAGCCGTCGCAGCCTCGGCGATGGGACACATGCGTGGCGATCATGCTTTAGTCAAGCAAGGTCTAAACTACTATATCCAGGGCCTTCAACAACTCCAAAAAGCATTATGGGACCCCAGCCTCATGCGAGAAGATGGAACTCTGGCTGCGTGCATGGCACTCAGTCTATATGAGGCCCTTGAATGTCCCAACCTGGGATCCGAAGGTTATTTCAACCACTGTCGTGGTATCATCGCTCTAATTCAATCTCGCGGTCATAAGATGCATTCCTCGGGCGCGGGACATCGATTATTCCTTGGCGTCCGACTCCCGGGGGTAGGTTCGTGTAAAAGTCCAGTCTTGTTTATATATTAATCACCTTGCTAGATCCTGTTCTCTCTGAAACACCATACCTCGACTATTTTCTTGGAGTCTAATTGGATGGAACAACCTTGGGCAGGAATATCAAAATCGTCTCATGATCAGGTAATAGATTGCCTCGCCCAAGCTCCTACGATTCTAGAACATGTGCGATCATTACCCCGCCTGAGTATAACCCAACAGGTCGATTTACTCCAACATTTGATTCGTGAATGCTGGCGAATTGATAAACAGTTGGATGTTACCTATGATGCAATGCAATCACAGGACCTATACTGGCAGGTGCCTTCTCAAACTCCAACTTTATTTCCGGTCGTTTTCTGTTTCCGAAACGCCCAGATCGCTGCTACACTCACGCTCCTGTGGGCAACGCGAACGATGCTTTGGTCGGGTCTTTCCAATATGTACCAGCACTTGGGAACCATCACCCTTGACTCAATGGCTGGATATGAAGGTTCTATTCGGGGTAATCGGTGTGGAGAGTACCTATCCGTGGCACATCAAGTCTGCCAATCCGTTGAATACTTTTTGACAGATGACATGCTGCTAGCCGGGCCGTTATCTATTAGCCCGGCGCTTGGGATTGTGCTTGATAGTTTACGGAATCGAGCTGGCCATGGTGAAGAAATTGCGTGGATTCAATCAGCTCTGGAGGAAGTTCGGCGAAAAGGACTCCGTGTTCTGCAAGATGTGAATTTATAAACCATCAAGTATAAAGGATTCTGTGTTTAATACTACATATAATAAATGTCTCTAATAGGTATGCATACGGGTTTTTTATATAGTCTAGGATCCCCTGGGAACCCTCGTGATTCTAGCAAGAATTTGCCTCTGGTGGATAGGGCTAAGTCCCTAATTAGTCCCTACTTGGTTAATCTTCCTTCTCTCTCTTAACAGCTAGCTGAGTGTAACCAATGGTTTTCTTTTCTCAATAGGTTATTATCCCTTTGCTCGTCGATTTTATCTCTAGGCACTTCATTTAAATCGTTTTCAACAAGCAAGGGTACTAGGCCTTTGGCCCTACTACCCGGCAGCAAGATGAATCGTCTTAATGGTAATATTTTAATATTTTAATAGATTCGAAGTCACTTGTTAGTTGGATTTATATATCACGTTTAAAAACGCAAGAAATCGCGTAATTTAGATAATTTATAAATTACAGAGGTTTACTTAGAAAGTAGTAGTACTCCCGTCTGAATCCTAAATATATATCTAGTATTGAAATATTAATATTATTTTTTTTTCGCGGTATCTCGACCTCTACTGGTCAATTTCTATCTAAACTTTAAACTCCATATGAATAGTAGAAGGTTAGAATATAGCGATTATAAGATGCCCTTGGACTTTGCGGAGGTCTACTCTCTAGTGACACAAGTCTGCATATCAAACTATCATCGCCTGGGTCGCCAATTCCTTTCCCTGGCCATTGGCAACGGTCTGCTGCAATCGCCATTGCAAATATGATCGAAAATACCGTTTCGATATATGGCATTTACATGTTGCCATCGTCTTCAGGATCTTAATACGTTCCAGGAGGAAGCGCGGTCGCTGCGATCGGATTCCTAGTGACGTTGGCAGCCCTAATCATTTGTCTCGTGCATTATCACATTAACAAAACGCTGGATAATGCTGAGCCCTCGGGGGTTAATACTTCACCTAAACTCAAAGATGTAAGAAGCCTGGGCTGTTGGGTTCCGATATATTCTATGATCCCATGGAGCCAGGAGACTTTTTGCATACTCTAACTAGAAATGGAATATATGAAAAATTCGCGATTCTTAACTATAAAGTACATATAGATACATATTCTTTTACGTCTAAAAGGTGTCCTTTTCGACTGTATGTTGTACTCCGAAGAGCGGGGTTCTATTCGATCAGAACGACTGTCGCATTCGCCATCACAGTCCAATCAAGAAAGACTTTGGAATTGTTTTATTTTCGGATTCAACTCCGAACTCACTGCACTTCATTTCCAACTGTTTTTATTTCAAAATGGTATGATATCTGTTACATCCCACCACTCCTTGGAATTACGCTGATCTTGCAAGTCGGGTTCATCTTTCACTTCGATCCCTGTTCTGGATTTCTCCCAGGCACTATCCTCATCTAAACCCGCCTTTCTAGCAAGCCTTCGCGAAGCCCTTGTGAATGTTGGGTTTTTCTATCTTCGAAATGCTCCTATTTCAGCCCAAACCCAAGAACAGTTCATAGAAAAGGCCCTAGGTCTTTTCGAACTACCACTAGAGAAAAAGCTTGAGATCGAAATGGTCAATAGTCCGCATTTCTTGGGCTACTCAAGGCTTGGTGCAGAAATTACGGCGTTAAAGCCTGACTATCGTGAACAGTTCGATGTAAGCTCTGGGGCTCTGTCATTTATTGAAGTATTTCCTAACGCCCCTTTTCAGTTCGCAACCGAACTCCCCGCACCTGGTTCAGACGAGCCTTTGTATAGGAATGTGGTTGGTCCTAACCAGGTAAGATCTGATATTTGGGCTTTTGTATCAGTCAATGCTTATAATGTCAGTGGCCAGATGAAGCAGCGATCCCCGGATTTCGTGAATCATTCGACACATATCTGTCGGAAGTGAGCAACCTGGCAGAGTCGTTCCCAGGGTTGATTGCAGAGGCATTGGACCTCCCCTCAACTGCATTCGATCAGGTCTTTGACAACCCGCAGCAACATAAATTGAAGTTGATCAAATACCCTCCCCCACCTGAAGCTAGCAATGAGGAGTCTGGATTTCAAGGTGTTGGTCCTCATAAGGATTCCGGATTCCTCACGTTCCTTTTACAGGGTACACCTCACCATGGCCTCGAGGTACAAAATAAATCCGGCACATGGATTTCTGCTCCGCCACTCCCGGGAACATTGGTCATTAACATTGGTCGGTCCTTGGAGGCGCTGACTGGGGGAATCTGCACCGCAACCACTCACCGTGTAAGTCTACGGCCGGAGAACTTCCACAACACTGGGGGCTCTTTGGGACCTAGATTTTCCTTCCCGGTTTTCCAGGGAGTGAGTCTCGACCTTTCTGCCGATAAGATATCTTTGAAGATCCCAGCTCATATCCGTGACTTGGTGAAAAATGACAAGGTCAAATCGGATGCAGAAGCAACTTTTAACGAAATATTCCGAGGGAGTATTGGCCAGGGCACCTTCATTGCTCGAGTGACCAGTCACCAAGATGTTGGACAGCGATGGTATCCGGAAATATTAGCGAAAGCATTGAAGGGTCAGAAGAATTTTCTTAGCTGATTTGGTACATATCTATAATATCTCTTGGCATGAGAGTATCGCATATCCCTGCACAATTTAGACCAACGTTGTATGGGAGAGTTATATGGCACCTGCATGGCAGTGCGTGGTAAGAACATGCCTACATATATGTATGTTTTCTTTTTGGTAAAGCTTGTAAACACCTCAGTGCTGTACAAATCTCGTATTTTCCCCTTCATCTCGAGATTTTTCTTGTTTTCATAGCACTTTCTCATACCTTGATCTACTATGTGCAGGATCAAGTCGTTGCTCTGGCTTTCTGCAATAACAGTGTCCCAGTCCATCGAGGGTATCTCCAATCTTGTCACACGAGACTACCGGGTCATGTCAATAACTTCCATTTTACTTTGAATACCAATCCCACGGGAGACTATGATTCTTATGTTATGACCAACGGTCTAAATAGGACGATTTCGGTCAAGGGGACCTCCCTGAGCGCCCTATATTCAGGTAGGGTATTGAGAAAGAGTGAGATTCTCAGTGGTTGTAAGTTTGATTCTTATAGAAGAATAGATATTCTGTCACAAAGAGAAATGTAAGAAGAAGTTCAATGGCATATGGAAGGGTCAATGCCCAAATGTCTTGGCATATCCCCAATCAACTTCTCCACCTCAATTCTCTCCGCAACTCTCTTCTTCTCTCCACACCTCATCTCCAAGATGCCACGCGCCGTCCGAGGTTCGCTCCCCCTTTTTTTCTTCTCTTGCCTCTTAGATCTATTGCTAACATCTTATATCCTTGGCAGGTTTGCTAATCGAATGCGATCCCTCAATCAAATCCATGATCCTCAAGTACGATGAAGAGCGACATGACTACATAGTGGAGGATTTGGATGATGAGAACCACCTGGTCATCAAGGAGAGCCAGCTGCAGAACCTCAAGGTTCGCCTGGATCAGGTATATACTACACCCTAGCTCTTGAGGAGCTATTCAAGAGCCATTACTCACAGATTTGGCAGGACCTTGACGAAAAGATCATGCAGCTAGATGAATCTGAATCTGAATAGGGTTAGAACAAGCTATTTTGCACCGAAAACGAGGCCTACAGACGACAGAAAGCCAACCGGTCCTCGTATCTAAGTCCACAACGCACTCGCAGAAGACTGTCATGAATGTGCCCATCTCCCACCGCTTGTTACAAAGATCACATCACAATTTCACCGGTATTCAGTGGTTGAATGCATCTGATCGCCTCATTCAATCATTCGCCCTTCCTCTGACCGATGAGTACCTGGCCACTTTGCATGAAGAACACTGAATGATCGTGTGGGGGCCTGCTCTCAGGCAGCTGAAGGAAGGGTTGAGACCGTGCCACCCGAGGCTTGTCATACTTCAAAATGCTGTATATCCCAACTCCGGGCTGTTCTGGCTAGTAATACCCTTCCAATGAATGAGAGGCGTGTGGCGTGATCGAATATATGTGAAGCACATTAACAAAAATCACCGGGAAAACTATTACTCCGGTAGGGATAACCATGGACAACAATATAGTGTAGCATGTCACTCTTCAATAACCTTGGAAGATACATTTGATGACACTTTCATTCTGCTACAAACCTGCGGTCGTATACACTGTAGTCGTTCAATTACACCTTATTGCATAAGACAACAGTCACGACATCCATCGACTAGATGTCAACGACGAGTTACACGAAGCAGCGACTATCTTCTTTGTGTTATCTTTCTGTGTAAGGGCACATTCAGGTTTCCAGTGCATTATGGCTATATAAGTTCCTCGTGGACCCCCCGGGTGTCCAACTATCTTCTCATCACACACAGCCTGCAAATATCAGCTTCAGTATAAAATCACTTCTCTCAAGTTACCCAACTTCCAGCATGTCTCTTCTCCGTGCCAGCTTCCCCGGTCATGGCGACTTCGCCCCTCTGTTCCGTCTTCTTGACGACTACGATGACCACCGCTCTTCCCGCAACCAGTCCGTGGTTCGCTCGTTCTCTCCTCGCTTTGACATCCGTGAGAGTGAGGATGCATACCATTTCGACGGCGAACTGCCTGGCATCGATCAGAAGGACATCGATATCGAGTTCTCCGATCCCCAGACTCTGGTTGTCAAGGGTCGCACTGAACGCGAGTACCACAAATCCGATCCATCAGCTGAGGCCAAGGAAGGCAAGGAAACCGACGAAACCAAGTCCACCCACCGGTTCTGGGCCAGCGAGCGCTCAGTCGGCGAGTTCCAGCGTGTCTTCTCCTTCCCGACCCCTGTCGACCAGCACAATGTCAAGGCCAGTCTGAAGCATGGTATCCTGTCCATCAAGGTACCCAAGACCACTGCCGCTACTTCCAAGAAGATCACCATTGAGTGAACAGCTCACTTCCTACACTGGAGCCACGAAATATTCTTTGGCAGTAGTATTGCATGAAACTTGAACTTTTTACTCTCGCGTAACTTTTTTTTCATGTATGCCATATTATTTTCTTAATTTTTCTTCGTATATTCATGATCGGAGGCCTCGGCACGTGCAAATCTTAAGTTGATACGCAAAATATAATATCGAGTCTTATAATTTTCAGAAAATCAAGCAAGCCTTGGAATAACAAGTAAATAATAAACAAGGTCTTATATCATTCAAGGTGTCTTAAAGCATTCCAAGGCATTCAAGAGTTGACATTCGGTTGTTGCTCACGTTCTTTCCAAGTGCCGAGGTCCCCCGCTGTATAACAACAACTCTTTTATACTCCCACCTCTCTCTCTTTCTCTCTCGCCGGAAACATTCATCCTTCTCAAAATATGGCTGACAACTACTCTTTCGAATATTTTACCGTCCGACTTCCCACCGATCATCAATATGTGGCCCATGTGGAAATCAATCGTCCGGAAAGGTTGAATGCCTTCATCGAAGTGTGAGCGCTAACTCCCCCAAACTTCTGACCATATCATCTAATAAATTAAATTCAGTATGTGGGAAAATATGGCCCAGATCTTCAACAAGCTTTCCTTGGATCCTCGCGTTCGCGCAATCGTCCTCAGCGGCGCTGGAGAGAAGGCATTCACCACCGGGCTAGATGTCAAAGCAGCCTCGGAAGGTCTTCTGTCGTCAGACACCAAGACCGACCCAGCTCGAAAGGCAGCCGTTTTGCGTCGCCATATCACCGCCTTCCAGGACTGCATCACCGCGGTAGAGCGTTGTGAAAAGCCCGTTATAGTTGCCCTTCATGGATTCTCATTGGGACTCGGCATTGACCTGTCAACGGCGACGGATATTCGTCTCTGTGCCAGGGATACCCGGTTCGGGGTCAAGGAAGTCGATATCGGAATCGCAGCAGACATCGGTACCCTCAGCCGACTCCCCAAGGTGGTCGGAAATTACGGCTGGGTAAAGGAGGTCGCTCTGACAGCGCGCGAGTTCGGCGCCGAGGAGGCGCTGCGTGTGGGATTCGTTAATGCAGTATACGATAACCGCGACGCCACCATTGCGGCCGCATTTAAGCTCGCCGACCTGATAGCCAGCAAGAGCCCCGTGGCTGTGCAGGGCACCAAGGAGATCTTGAACTTCTCGCGCGACCACTCTGTGCAAGATGGACTGCGATATACGAGCGTATGGAATAGCGCTGCTTTGCAGACGCAGGATGTCTCGGCAGCTCTGCTGTCTGGGTTGCAAAAGCGTACTCCAACATTCGAGAAGTTGTAGTGATGACGAATCCACTATTTCCCACTTGTATATATGGTCAAAATATCTAGTCTGCTAATATTCATCGTCGTATTTTTACCAGAAACCCCTGTGTATTTGCCAAGGAATGTCACCATCGTTGCACCTGACCGTGCTCAGCTATATACGGATTATATCCGTACATATGAACTGTTTTCGGATAAATTCCCGGCCTTTTACCCACAAGTCTTACATTGTTTCAACTCCGTGTACTCAGACCTTTTTATTCTGACGAGTTTCCATGAATCAGAAGCGACGACGATCAACGGGTCCCCGCATTCCCTCCCTCTGCATGTTTCATACGGCTTTTCTCCGGAACGCCATGAAACTCGACAGCTACACCGTCTATACCCCACTGGAAGTGTCGGCTTTTCCCACGTATCCAAGCTACTGCATAACATGGCCAGAAAAGATATAAAAGCTCGAAGAACCTACCCATTTCATAGAGAAACAGAAACATTCACTTAGACTTTCCCACTGAAATCTTGTTCTATATTCTTGCCACCATGAAATCTGCTATTCTTCTCTCCGCGCTCATCCCCAGTACGCTGGGTGCAACTATCTACCTTGCTGGTGACTCGACTATGGCAAAGGGTGGAACTGGAGGTAGCACTGCTGGTATGTCTCTTCTCTTTAGGCCTCTAGGATAGCATCATGCTAATACTCCCAGGTTGGGGGGAATATGTTACGCCCTATACCTCACTCACCGTCTCCAACCAAGCTGTCGCCGGCCGTAGCGCACGGTCATACACACGCGAGGGCCGGTTCGATGCCATTGCAGCAGTGGTTCAGTCTGGAGATTGGGTGGTTATCGAGTTCGGGCACAACGACGGTGGCTCTTTGACTCCTACCGACAATGGGCGTTCCGATTGTTCCGGCACAGGCAGCGAGACCTGTAGCACAACCTACAACGGGGTCGCCGAGACAGTGTTGACCTTCCCGGCATACATAGAGAATGCCACCAAGGTGTTCAAGGCCAAGGGCGCGAATGTGATCATCTCGAGTCAAACACCCAACAACCCCTGGGAAACTGGTACTTTTACCTATAGCCCGTCGCGGTTTGTGGGCTATGCGCAGCTGGCAGCTGCAGCGGCTGGCGTACCCTACGTTGACCATGGCGCTTATGTGGCAGATCGATTCAAGACACTTGGTCTGACTGCTGTCGATGCATACTTCCCCTCGGATCACACCCACACCAGTGCTGCCGGTGCATCGGCAGTGGCTCAGGCCTTTTTGAAGGCTGTGGTTTGTGGGAATGTTGCGCTGAAGAGTTCTCTGAGCACCACCTCTTTCCCTGGTTCATGTCTCTAAATGAACAGCAGAGTAGCAAGTACGGGACCTATACAATCTGAGATTATTATGTATATAACTGTGCTGCCTGTAGCGCAAGATAACAAAGGATTGGGTAGTCAGCTGAACAACTATATCCAAAGGGAATTGTGAACTGGGCTTCAACCAGTCTGGCTCATGGCCAGGTAAATTCGTAAGGTTTCGTAATATGTCCATAGCTAAGATAGAAACGATGAAATACAAAAGCTGTCGTTGAAAGAGCTTTCTTGTGGAAATAAAATCACAGTCAGTCACACTTCATTCCTCCAGAATAGACCGAACGATACCCCGGTTCTCGACTCGGTGATAATATTGATTCACGCTCACGAACCGAGAATCAAATGTACCTTGACTCTGTACAATCTCCCGTAGGACTGGCCATAGAGAGCAATCGTCAACGGTGAACACGGAGCCTCCTAGGTAATGCTGGCCATGCAGAGTACGCTCCCAATCCTCAATCCCGTATTCAAACACACTGGCTGATTTGGTGGCACAGTGCTGACGCCAGTGTGCCAGAAACTGGTCAATCGTTGACAAGAAATTGCCGCCGCATAACGACTCTATACCTGGCCGTGAGACCTCAGCAGACCGGTTCGCCATGTGCGCTAGTATAACGGAGTCACCCGCGATTGTTGTTCCATCAGGCGTTTCATATATAGGCAGTGTCATTGAGTGACTGTTTCCAGCTCCCGGTTGTTCATGGTTGGTGATCAATCGATATCGGACGCCGCTTTCCCCTAGGCAGAGACGCACACGCAAATTGGCCACAAGATCACAGCCAAGTACTAGCTGCCCTGTTGACGTAGTCACAAAGTTGACCACGTCAAAGCCCCCACCATACACGGCATCCCAATTGAATTCGGTGGCACGATTTTCCTGGCCAAAAGCACCAATGAGACGTGCTGTTTCAGCTGGATCCCCATGGGTCACGGTGCGAGCCTGGTCCAATGTCTTACTGACAGCCCCTTGTCCCCATATTTTGTTGGCCACAGGGTCGATGAAGGTACCAATATGACGGAAAGTCAGGGAAATGCGCTGCCCGCCGTAGGCTTGCTCCTCGGTAGATTTGGTCGCATTTGGCCGCTTGTCGGCCCGGATGCCATGAAGCCATCGCATGTTCGTCTGTGGGCCGAGTACAAAAAGTGACTTGTGTGGTAGAGGCACGCGCTGGGTTGTTCGACATGGTTCAGTGCCCCCCTCGGGCTCAGATGCCGAAGCCTTGGTACGGAGAACCATCACGCGCTCGGCGCCTAGACTGACGTTACAAATGAAAGACCCTCGCACAATATCCAACGTCTTATCTGAGTGCTCTGATATGCGATCCTGGCCATCACGATAAAGTTGAATAAGCACATGGTTCAAGGGGTGGCCTAATATGTGTTCAACCGCCATGCGCACTTCATCAACCGCCGAGGTGAATGGCTTCAAGGGTGGAGACTCGTCTGCCGGGTGACGATATATGGGTATGGCTCCATCGGGTCGAGGTAGACCCTGGACTGCAACCAAGCGGGGAACCTGTCCCGACAGATGATACATCTTCTGCCAATCTACCTCCGCATGTATACGCTCAAAGGAGTTTGGGGCTAAGTTGATATTGTTCACGAGGCGCGAGTCGCCCTCCCCAATGTTTATTTGGGATGTGTTTGGTATTTCCATGACTTGTACAGGTGTTGTTTCCCCGTCAAGGTCGTTGCAAGATCCAATTGAAGGTTCTTTTGGGGTTTCTCGGCGCTTTGGACGACGGACGCGCACGCGCACCTTCTTTTGGTCTTCCACTGGACCCCGCACCTGCGCAGCAGTGGTGCGCTGTGCGCGAGAAAGACTAGCGTGTTCCGAAAGTTTCGGGTCTTCTGGCTCACGCGAGTCATCTGTGGGAGAAGTATCCGCGGTATTCCAAAATTCTAGACCATCCATGACACTCTCGAGGCCAGCCGTAGCTGCTGACCTCTTAGGCTGCTGTGCGCCTTGACGAGCAATTGCCTCAGTCTCATCCCAATCTAGCTCCTGAATGAGCTCTCGAGCAGTGATACCAGTCGCTCCCAGGATATCCGCCATACGTCGCATTGCTTCTTGATGCCGCTGGAAATCGCGGAACCCCAAGCAATCCTCCACGAGAGTTACTGAAAACCCATTGCGGACAGCATCCAAAGCGGTCGCAAACACAGAGACATTAGACAACGAGCCACAAAGGTACAACTCGGTCACAAAGCGTGTCCTGAAGGACAGCACAAGGCCAGGGGACTCCAGGGCAGAGTATCCTGTCTTATCCACTACGGTATCATGCTGGGCGTTGATGGCGGCTAGAATCGGCGCGGGGAACTGATATCCGGGGGTATGCGGGTCACAGCATAGCGAAGAGTCGGCGGAGAGAAAGGCTTCAGGGTCGACAGGTTCTGGTTCATCATGGTCCGACCCAACTTCAATTATATCCGAGGTGGGTATCTCCTTGGCGCGCGGTGGCTCTTTGTCCAAGACAATGCGATTACCAAAGTTCCAGTCGACGATGGTCTGCGGTGATTCATATTGTGAACGCACCCAAATTACATCGCCAACATGACGGAATGCAGATGCCAGCTGTGGGAGGGTGTCGAGGATATCTTGTGTATTGGGGATATGCAAAGCCCCGGACGGACGGACGAAGTCATTTTGAAAGTCCAGTATTAACAAGGCCTTCCGGGTCTGGATGGTGGGCAGATCACCGAATGAGAAGACACTCATCCTATAGACATGGCATGACCAACCCTACAAAGACATGGGCATAAGACGCGGGGGTGGCGGAGGGACATAATGGAGGAGGCCTGAGGCAGAAATAGTACTTTTGGGAAGGAACGAGTCTAAGAAAAAAGTCGAGGCAGGTACGAATGATCATCACGTGCCAAGTGTATATAAAAAATAAATAAGTCTGGACCCTCCTGATATCCCGGAGATGGCTCCTACTCCGGGGAAAACATCCATGAGATAGAGTCATAAAATAATATGAGCCGTAATCTACGGAGCACCTCCGTCTCCGTACCCAAGTATGCTTGTCGCACTGGGAGACGCAATTCATGACATAATATATTATCCCCCTCCAATCAATACAGTGGCCGGTGTCGGTGTGGGTCTCCGGGGAGCAAGGTCTGCTCTCCGAAAATTGCTACGGTGACTCGAATCGCCCAGCCATATTTGCCCATTATTTAAATTCCCAAGCTTCCCCGGTTCGTCTTCTTCTTTTCCTTCACTCTCCACTCTCCTCTCTTTCCACATCTTCACAATGGCTTCTCGTGGTCTTCCCCGTGCCCTCCGCCTCGCCCGCGTGGCCGCTCCTCGCTCGGTCATCACCGCAGCTCTCCCTCGCCCTGCCATCGCTGCCGCTGCCGCTCTCCCCCGTGTTTCCTCGGTCGTCACCCCCGTCCGTGGTATCAAGACCATTGACTTCGCCGGTGTCAAGGAGGATGTCTACGAGCGTGCCGATTGGCCCCGTGAGAAGCTCCAGGAGTACTTCAAGGATGATACCCTTGCTCTCATTGGTTACGGCTCCCAGGGTCACGGTCAGGGTCTGAACCTCCGTGACCAGGGTCTCAACGTCATCGTCGGTGTCCGCAAGGATGGTGCCTCATGGAAGGAGGCCATCCAGGACGGCTGGGTCCCCGGCAAGAACCTGTTCGATGTCAACACCGCCATTGAGAAGGGTACCATTGTCATGAACCTGCTCTCCGATGCCGCCCAGTCCGAGACCTGGCCCACAATCAAGCCCCTCCTCACCAAGGGCAAGACTCTCTACTTCTCCCACGGTTTCTCCCCCGTCTTCAAGGACCTCACCAAGGTCGATGTCCCCAAGGACATTGATGTCATCCTCGTTGCCCCCAAGGGTTCCGGCCGTACCGTCCGCACTCTCTTCCGTGAGGGCCGTGGTATCAACTCCTCCATTGCCGTCTTCCAGGACGTCACCGGTCAGGCCAAGGAGCGCGCCATCGCCATGGGTGTCGCCGTCGGTTCCGGTTACCTTTACGAGACCACCTTTGAAAAGGAGGTCTACTCTGACCTCTACGGTGAGCGTGGCTGCCTCATGGGCGGTATCCACGGTATGTTCCTCGCCCAGTACGAGGTTCTCCGTGAGCGTGGTCACAGCCCCTCCGAGGCCTTCAACGAGACCGTTGAGGAGGCCACCCAGTCCCTGTACCCCCTGATCGGTGGTATGGGTATGGACTGGATGTACGCTGCTTGCTCCACCACTGCCCGTCGCGGTGCCATTGACTGGTCCAGCCGCTTCAAGGACACCCTGAAGCCCGTCTTCAACGACCTCTACGACAGCGTCTACAACGGCACTGAGACCCAGCGCTCCCTCGACTACAACTCGCAGCCCGACTACCGCGAGAAGTACGAGAAGGAGATGCAGGAGATCCGCGATCTCGAGATCTGGCGCGCCGGAAAGGCCGTCCGCTCTCTCCGCCCCGAGAACCAGAAATAAATAATACCTTGATACCCGTGGGGGTTCAAAAAAATGATGATGTACTATGAACTGTTCTTTTTGGGTTTCAGGTCGAAAATATTATTTTGAGGCTTTACCGGCCATTCCCCAGTTACTTTATTTTTATCTTTTTTCCATCTCCATTCCGTAGCTTGTACCTGCAGCTGTAGCGCGCCGAAGCTCGGAGAAGAATCCGGGGTAAAAATAAGAGTCATACTTGTACTTTCCGTCTCTTTTCCCTTCTTCAACTAAATCAAAATGACTTCGCCTGCTATTGCAGCTCAATCGCTCACCCCGGCCGCAATTCAAGCGGCATACGGTCTCATCCAGCCCCATGTGCACCGTACGCCGCTGTTGACATGCAAAACGCTCGATACCATCGCGTCAACACCGCAATCCACCGAAGCCTTGGTCGGAACACCGTTCGAAGGACAAACTCCAGCTCACCCACAATTTCGATTCTTCTTCAAATGCGAGAACTTTCAGAGAATCGGTGCCTTCAAAGCACGAGGTGCATTCCATGCATTGCTGCGACTGTTGGAGGAGCGCGGGGACGAAGTCAAACAGCGCGGGGTGATTACACATAGCTCTGGTATTTTCTGGTCTTCTGCTGCAACAAGTCAAAATTATACATGCTAAATCCTCTCCTATTTTTAGGAAACCATGCACAAGCCCTCGCCCTCGCTGCCTCGACGCTGGGAATTCCCGCCTATATTGTGATGCCCCGCATCAGCACGCCATCGAAGATTGCGGGTACGCAGTCCCATGGGGCGGAGGTCATCTTCAGTGGCTCGACAAGTGTGGAACGTGAAGCTGTGGTGGCAGAGATTCAGGCCAAGACAAATGCCATTCTCGTGCCACCATATGATGACTTCAATGTCATTTGTGGGCAGGGTACAACGGGATTGGAGCTGGAGGCTCAGCATGCCGAACAAGCTGGCTCCCGAACCCTGAATGCGGTTATCACTCCTATTGGTGGAGGTGGCCTCAACTCCGGCGTGGCGACGTGGTTCTCGGATAAGCAGACACGCGTGTTCGGTGCAGAGCCCAGCTTTGAAGGTGCAGATGATTGTCGACGCGGGTTGCAGGCCGGAAAGCGAGTGGAAGCCGTCGGCACCCTCACTATCGCAGACGGGCTACGCACTCCCGTGGGATTACTCAACTGGGAGGTCATCTCCAATCAGAAGAAGGTGGAAGGCGTGTTCGCAGTCACCGAAGAGCAGATCAAGTCAGCCATGCGGTTGGTTATAGAGCGCATGAAGGTTGTTGTTGAGCCGAGTGCAGTGGTTGGACTAGCTGTGTGTCTCTTCGATGAGAACTTCAGACGACGAGTCGAACAAGAGGGTGGCAAGGATGGATGGGATGTTGGCGTCGTGTTCAGCGGCGGCAACACAACCGTCGAGGCAATCGCCAAGCTGTTTACATGAACCTACGAGATCGAATAGGAAACATTGTCATAGATGAATATACACGAATAGAATCATTCAATCAATGATCAGGATCTGTCATCTCAACGCCAGAGTCTCGCACGTAAAATGAAAAGCTCCCACCATTGTTCGCCTCGATTGCTTCCACTATGCGACGAGGCCATTCATCACGTCCCCACGGATTGACCCATGCCGATATCTTCCCTTGTTGAACCACGCTCTGCCGTGAAGGGGCGTCTTTCACAGCTACATGGGCGGCCATACTCGGTGGAAATGGGCGAACAGAAGATCGGTGCACAATTAGACGCAATGTTGGAAAAGTGCCCCAGGGCGCAGGGAGAATAGGTCTCAGCGATGGAACACGAGCCTGGGACTGATCGTAGTGACCAGGGCCAGAAGCCCGACTTCCTGAGACCGTTGCGGTATACACAATGGCGCACTGAAACTGACTCTGTACACCCTTCAACTGCCTCACCAGCTCGGTATAGAGGTCAGACAAATGGAAACTCTTTTTTTGCTCGCGCTCAGAATCTATTTCTGCCTGAGGACGCCCAATTTCTTCGGTCCGAGCGACTTCGTCACGCAGCCGGTCCTGCAAGAAGAAGGCGGTGGCACTGTCAATGGCGATCATTTGTAAGGGACGTGATGCGGAACGATGTCGCGAGAGATCGAAAAGGTACGAGTCTAGCGTGTGGATCGTGGCCAAAAGAGCGGATGAAGATTGCGGACGAAAGACGTGGACATGCTGTAGCGAAGACACGAGCATTGATTCAAGATGATGATCCGCCGTGCTTGCCGGTTGAGCTTGAGCCCCAAGATTCGATTCAGATAGTCCTCGCTGCTGTAGTACGATACCTCGAGCCACAGTTCTTAGTCTTTCGACATCAAATCGGTCGTCGGCATCTATGAATACCACAGCTGCCTCTTGACCACCGACTGAGATCTCCCCATATTGTCGTGGCAAGATAGCGAGAGCCGTAAGATAGTACAGTAGTTGTGACTTCCCCGAAGCCGACAGGCTGCTTGAAATCTCCACGATAGGAACCTGCTGTTTCTTGCTACCATCTGGGTCTGAGAACAACACATTGGCAGGTGGGTCAATGTCTTGCGCAGCGTGGATTTCATCCGGACTAGCCGAGAGCTCACTATGCAGCAGAATGTTTTCATCGTCAATAGTCTGCGCACTTATAGATTGAGGTTGCCCATCGATCACAGCACCTGACACAGGAAGTGCTTTCGGCGCAAAGACTTCAAGCAAAGTGTCCAGAACGGGCACACCTAATGAATGTGTGTCATAGCTTGAGTGACCAGGATATAAATGGGCCAATCCAGAGAGTATCTAAAACTGGTCAATTCCGTGCATTCAAATGGATAGGAAAGCTGCAATACCTCATCTAGTCCCTCTTGGTGTACATCGGCTAGCGATCTCTCCCCGAGATTGGCTGCCATGGGTAAACAATGGTCTGCGTCATGGATCTGGCCTCACTATGTTTGAAGCACGTATAAAGTCCAGTAACTCGATGCGAGCAAAGTGGTAGAAGTGTAGAAGTGATGCGAGCGGAAACCCGAATAGCGCGGGCTGACGGAGCTTCCGAACTTCCAACCTTTCCCTTCAAATTCACTTCGAATCCTTTCCCTTCAACAAAACCTCCCCAAATCCGAGTCTAGTTCAATTATCTCATATTCACCATTGAAAATTACAATCGCAAATTACAATGGCTCCTCTCGTCCCCATATTCTCCGCTGAATCCCTCCCCGATCATGTCAACACCGTCCGCCGCAACTTCCAAGAGAAACGCCGCAAAGGCGAACAAGTCAACCTCAAGGAGTGTCCATTACTCGAAATGACACAATTCTCTTGCAATCCACCACAAAATGGGGTTCCCGAACCAGGGGTTGTGGTGTGCGAGCCTGTGGTGCGGTTGTTCCGACGGTAAGTCTTGAGCATCGAGTTCGAGTCAAATGGCAAGCTGATCTCGTAGCTGTGCTGGTGGATTAATGGTTGAAACAACAGCATGGGAGCCAATTAGACTGGCAGAGGAAGCGAAACAAAAGCAAACAGCTACTACGAAACAATGAGGGGGACTACTTTGGATTACGAATGCGCATTGGGCGGAGTCTGGCTATATGAAATTACAATTACTTGCAGGTTTCAAGGATAAAAGTTGCATTCTAAATAATGCTTGTGACTGCGATGGGGTATCTCCTCAGATCATGCTCCTGAACTAAAACACAAGCGCCAGCCCATAATCGTGGAAGAAAGAAAAGAAAAGAAAAGAAAAGAACGCCGGTAGACCTTATGCCTTTGTAATTTACATGTCAATCATGACATCCGCTGGGTCGACACTTGCTGGAGGCTTTGGAGTCTTCTCCTCTCCTCGCCGTGCATTCGAGCTCGTCCGGCGCCAGAGATCTCGCTCACAGTTGACAATGGGGCCCAACTCCATATTCCACGAAAGCTTGAGCCGAGATTTGGTGTCGGCATCTGCCGGGTGTCCCGAATCAATATCCATAGCTGAGCTGGTGAATGAGTCCTTGCTATGCTTTTTGGATAGTCCCTTGATTGTCTTTTCGAACATGCTTTCCATGCTGTCCATTCTCCGACCCCAAAGTTTCTTATCGCGGCTAGTCGAGCCCGTCTGATTGTCGCGGAAAGCGGCGCTCGCTAGTTTGCGCAAAGCTTCCTCGCCATGCCGTCCATCCTCTGCGGCGCGTTCCCTAATCTTGCGCGGGTCGTTGTCTCGTCCAATGAAAACCGCGGTGGCAGAATAGGTATGTTTGCTAGGGAAGCTCGGGAAATGTTTTGGGATGTAAGGACGATTTGCACGGTCGTCTTCGCTGCTCAGAGCCGTGAGAAAGGGGAGAGATTTTGATATCTCATTCTCTGGTGGGGGAGATGGTAATAATGTTGGCGTGGGTTTGTCTGAGGGCGCTGCTTTGAGATGAGGGAGAAGATCATCGGGATTGAGGCGGAAACGCTTCAGAGCGTGGTCAAAATCTTGCGGTATTGGTTGGACACGTCGCGCAGATAGCATGGACTGGCGGACGAATGTGGAGAGTCGTAGCATGTCTGGAGATTTCAGGCGCAACCCGTCAATTCAAGCTTCAAAATGGATGCAATGTCAAATCACGTACACTCCTCAGTAGCACTGCAGAGACTGGAAAGTGCAGCTGGATCGGCCAACTCAAACCCTGAGTCCTTCAAAGTCTGGCCGATTGCACGATTCATCAATTGGTCGAGGTGGGTATCATCTTGCACGACTGGCTCGGAGGTGGATGGGAGAACCACGGGCTCCTGTAAACGATGGTGGTGATGATAGTAGCGCTTGATACGCTTTGGATTGTTCTGGTCGATGGATGGAGAAGGTCGTTTGATATGGGCGCTCGATGTCGCCATGGCCATTATATTGGTCTGATCAAGAAGTGGTCGTCCTGACCAGGCAATGTTATCGAGTTGGGTCACGTGCTAAAGGCGGTGAGTAGATGGATGAGCAGCTGTCATAGACCTTCAGGGACTCATATGAGGAAGCAATGTGAATGGCTTTTTTGAGGACCTTAAGTAGAAAGAGGACATTCAATATGTAGACAAGAAAATAATGCCACTAGATTAAGCTTTGTTTATCTCACACATCCTCCATTTCGAGGGCTTCCTTTAGTTGCTGTGACCCTTGCTAGGTAGTTTTGGAGGGCGAAATACTCATTTCATTAGGGTAAACGATTCAGTATATAGAAAGTTACAAGAGAGTAAATCCGATATCGTATTTCGCTGCCCCTAAAATAATACTAAGGGAATGGTGAACATGCCATAGTTCGCTCTCCTCTCATAGCAAGACCGACCAATCCGGCGGCTCGCTTAGTCCGCTCCGAAGCTTCAACTTCACCTCACAAATCAGCCTTCCTCCTCACCCCCCCTCTCCTCTCCCCACCAACGTCCGAGGCAGGTTTCAAGCTGTCCGCAACCCATATTGCTTTTGCTCAAGCATCGATTGACGCAACTTATTCGTCACAATGCCCGCCGCTATTCCCCCCATCACCGGCGTACGTGCCCCTTCCGTTGAAGGCCGGGTTAACCCGAGCGGGTTGATCAGGTCAATTGAGATGTTCGCAATGATTTACTGACATGCTATGCTTGTCTACAGATGCTCCGCCGTGGTCTTGTCCTGGACCTGAGCACCGCTTTCGGTAAGTTGTGATCCGGATCGAGTGGCATGATCAAACGACAAATTGAATATCGCGATCTCTCGGGAGCGACCACATGAAATACAAGCACCAAGAAGATGGCTAGGATGAGATCAACAAGTGAAAATAGTTGCTGATCAGGGTATCTCATCCACTAGGCTTCGGTACTACCTTCGGCTACCTCTGGTGGTACGGTAAGTAGATTATCCCCGGCTGCGCCAACCCCCACCCGATTGATGGCTTGAAATCTAACCATGTGTTTCTTTCACAGGATACCACCTTCCCCGCGTGCGTGAGCGCGATACCTACTACGCCCGCCTCGAGGCTGAGCGTGCTGCCCAGCGGGGTTAAATCGATCAACCCTGATCACCTTCTCTCGATTGTCTCCTTCTCGCCCGTTCGGCGCCAGTTCTTTTCTTTGTCAAAGCGTTATCTAGAAAATCACCCAGTGATGGAGGCATATGTCTTGACATCCCCATCGGGCTTGGTTGGATCGACGGGTGTGTACGAGTGGGTGGTTGGATTTGATATCGATTGTACATATACGCCAGTGGACAACCAACCATTTTGATTTTGGACTTTACATTTTCTCGCAGGCAGTTCTACGTAGTATCGCCCGAACGCGCATATCGATATACTTGACCACTACGCCTGGCCAGCCAAATGAGCGAATTGGATCTATTGTGTTCAAACGCTAATGACGCCGGATATATGTACGTGGAAACACTAGTGCACCCCTAATGGGAGCTGGACCATGTCTCCGCCATGTAAAACCATAGATCATCATCCCGTATCTGCTCATCGCTATGGGGTATGGGCGAAGGCTAGATATGGGAACCGATGGAAAAACTGCAAGTGTGAAGCCCTAGCTAGCATTCACCGTAGAACTCGTTCAAATGATATGCCTCGGACGGACCCGCCGGCCATGGAGTTGCGTACGTTCTTCTTGAAGGTGTCACGAGTGACGCGAAGATCTTCCGCGGCTTCCTTGTTGAGAGGATCGGAGGCGTTTGGCTCGAGGAAAAGGAACTGTGGTGGAATTATCAGTCAGCGGAAGTAATGACCAGTCAAAGGAAAGGAATCAACGAACCTGCATGCCCACAATGACAGCATTCAGATTCAACACGGGCTTCCAGTCCTCTCGTAGAATGTTCAAGCAGACGTTGCCCTCCAAGTCGATATTGGGGTGGTAGATCTTCTGCGTGCATTTGACCTTGGGGGGATCATGGGGGAAGTTCTGGTTGACGGCGAAGCTAAAGTTGAAGACACCACCCTTGTACATGCCCTCATCTGGTTCGATGGTCAAGGTGAAGTTAAGGATATCGTCAGGGTTCGGGAAAGACATTTTCATCGTGCTGCCGAGGGTGAGTTCTTGAAGATCTAAAGAGATAAGAGGTTAGAGATCCATATCACAATGATCCCATGTCCACCGCGGGAGAGTCACTCACCTCGCTGCACGCGTAATTGCGCCGCGGTAACCTTCTTCTTCTTCTTGCCTGCAGTACCCTCGGCATTCTCAGCCTCCTGCTGCTTTTGTTTCTGTGCAGACTATTAGTCACAGTTCTGCATTCCTCTAAGAGCCAAATAGAGCCCTACCATCGACCAAATTTTCAACATTTTGCCCGGAAGTCACCACCCCACCTGGTGGAACAGACGGGTTTTCAGGAGAGCGAAGTAGGAGGTTTAAGGCGAGGTTACCACTCTGTAGATATCAGAGAAGAGGAGAGAGACAGAAAGGAGATGCAAAGCTGTAAAAGGCGAGACGAACTAGTGACAACGGTAAGAGTGAAAGGATAGCCCTGGGCTTGCGGGGGTCTCAGATCAGCAATCGCCCTTTATCGCCTCTCCGCCTTCCACCAGTTGACGTATTTGACCTCGGGAATTCCGTACTATGCACAGTCTCTATATTTTTACATATTATTAAAATCTCGAAGGGGAAAAAAAATATAAATTGAATATGAAGTACATTCATCATAGCGCTCCGAATGCGATCCCGGTGCATGGCTGGTCCGACAAGAAAAACATCACAGTAACCGTCAAGGGTAGAACCGCGCGAATACATACTGGCTAGCATTGCAAAATCAAAAAGAGAACAGAAGTGGGCATCTTTAGGTAGAATACAGATCACGGTATGGGGAAGAAAAAGAAGAGAAGAGGAAATGGTGTCTGGGGGGTCATGAAAAAGGTCACACATTTCGTGCTTGCTGGAATCGAACTACCGGCGTGCAAAGCAGCACTTGATACCAGTGCGACCCAGGAACCAACAGCATCCAATGAAACGGAACAATGCCACAGCAGCGTTAGACCATAAGAGGGCCTGGAAGAAATGGGCTGTACGGGTGGTTGCGGTATTCTATGATCACATTAGTCAATGGTCTAATAACAAGGTCAAAAGAGGGTGAAAACTTACGCTAAAGCCAAACTTATCAACGGCCTCGCTGGTGATGCAAACTGCCAAAATTGCATTACTGAAGATCCAAAAGGTGACGAGCCGGGTACGGAAACTCTTGTAGGAGTCCTCGAGGGTCTTTTCATCGTGTTCCACGGGGGCAACGAATGGAGTGAGCGCACGCTTCACGGTTGCCTCGAACTGGCTGTCGATATCCGCTTGGGGCTTGTCGATTTCTTCTATCACTGTTTCCTTGCTACCCTCGTCTTTTGTAGTTGTGGCTGACGGCAACGCATCGGCCTTGTCGGAACCCTTCGTACCCCAGGAGACGTCATGCCAGTTGCTGAAGGCATAGACGTTCAGAATGTTGATATAGGACGACTGGATAACCATATACGCAGGGAAGGAGGTGAACATGTGCCATGGGTCGGCGTACATGAAAGAGGCAACAAAGTAAAGACCGAATGTGGCAGCCAAGGCAATGATAATGATACCAGCGCCCGTCGACCCGAAGAAAGAGTCAATGAACCCTTTCACACCTTCGTCGGTAACAAAGTCCATAGGCGCGCCACCGGTGAACGCGCGAACGACTAGGTAGATCGAATCGACCACAATGTAAACCTGAATGATACCAAAGACCACAAACGAGGCAAGGTATGAGAACTTGGAGCCCTTGGGTCTGTTACCGAGAGCGAGAATGAACTGCAGCAAAAGGAAAGCTAGGTATCCGTACTTCACAATTGTGTTGATAATGGGCGTGGCCGTCTTGCCGAAGGGGAAAGCGGTGTTTCCGTTGCTGGAGCTCGGAGTACCGACAAGGTCAATGATGACAGTGGTAGTCAGCCAGTATGAAGCCAGAGAGAACCAGGTGAGCAAAGTGTTGAAAATGTTATACAACATTTGAATGTGGAGGAAGAACATGCGAATAATGTTGTGACCACTCTTGTACATGCGGCCAAAGTGCATTAGGGAGTAAATTCCTGCTGCAAAAGAACCGTTGAGCCAACGGCGACGCTGGGAGATAAACTCGGCGGCACCTTCGGGCACGTCAGTCTCACCCTTGGAGGCTTTGACATAAGACAAGTGCCACTTAGAGCCTGCCTTGGCAACCAACTCGAAACACAGAATTCGATCCTCGGCCAAGAACATGTTCTTCTTGAAAATGTTCATACCCTCAATACCCTTCTTTCCAAGCTGCTTAGATAGCGTGTGATCACCGTGGAAATATTGTTCAAGAGGGCGACCCATGATTGCACGGAATCGATAGGCCGAGAATGCACCGGGCAAGACACTAACGTAACCGAACGAACTCTCCAAGGGTTTATCCAAGATATTACTAATCTTGTACTCGAAGTTCTGGGCAGCCACGAGAGGGTTGATCAAGTTCCGCCATCCCTTACCCAACATGGCGTGGATTTCACCACAGGCACCACCGAGATCCTTATCGTTATAGAATGCCTCCCAGAGGTATAGCAAAGACTTAGGTCCAGGTTTCGTACCGGCATCCAGAAGGATACAGATCTCGGGGTTCAAAATGCGGCCGAAAGCGTTAAAGAGCCAACGATGCGAATTGATCTTCTTACTGTTCTTTTGCTTCAAACAGAACATCATTTGCACCGGTGGTAGAGTGCTCGGGCCATCGTCCGTGGGCCGAATAAGCTGCTGACTTGGCGTGACTGAAAGCTGAGTCGTATACTCGAACTAGATGTCCTGTCAGCGCTATTTCATTTAGAGCCCAATCCGGGCCATCCCACTTACAATATGCGCCAAAGTCTCCTTTCCGTCAACATCACGCTTCATGACACCATCCTGGTAGATACCGACGGTTGCAAGAACGTCAAGGGTATCCTTGTCGCAAGGGTCAATACCGTCAAACACCAGCGCCACGACAATCTTCTGCCATGCAGGTCCACCCTTGTTCCAGAACTCGGATTTCTTCAGGTTGACAATGTCGCGAATGTTCTGCATCACACCGTGCAAGGTACGGGCCGTAAGATTCTTATCCTCATTGTAGTAGGTAATCGCGATGAGCAGCTCCGTATGACGGTTGTACATTGCGGGGCGAAGGTTGTAACCATTGTGGAGGGTAAATTCGTTCGGGTCGCAAGTGGCTGCGGTGTCTATGAAGAGTGAAGACTCATTAGTTTTTCGCTTAGAGCCACATGTTCCTAGTCTGTTCCACACGTACATCGCATGTGGGTGAACTCCTCGCTTCCGCCTTCCACGTCATTGCGGTATTTGGCTTGAATCGCATTCTGAATAGCACTGGGCACGGGGTAGTCGACACTCAGGACGGAACCCTGCACTAGCTTGACTTTCCTAGTGGCGTATCTGCGCAAGCCGCCAGCACCGCCAGGGGCGCCCCCGGGGGCCTGTCGCTGGCGCCAAGCCTCGGTGGATGAGGTCTCGCTGCGGGCATAGGGGGACGCAACTCGACCGGGGACTCCAAAGGCTGCCGCGGTAGTTTCCTCCTGGCCAGAGTAGGCGGTGGTGGTATTGTATGGGTCATGGTAGGAAGGGGCGGTGTCCGCTGCATAGGTCTCCGTCAAGCTGTACCCGGAAGTCGGACGTTGGGGAGAAACACTGTGCGAGTGGGGGTCGTCAAATGGAGTCGCAAAAGGACCCTGCTGTTGGGACAATAATCCACGGGCTGCATCCTCATCCTCGCGATACTGCGCAAGAGAGAAAAAAAAACACCGAGGTCAGCTCTACCGACTAGTTCACCGCCTCTCCACGCACACATACCTGCGAAGCTGGCACATCCTGTAGATGATGAGCATCATCATAGCTCGGTGAGTGCGAGCCAGAGCCGTGGTAGGCCATGTTGTCGCAAAGGTCAAAAACTCAAAAAGGGATATGTTTCAAAGCTGAGAGAGGGGTATCGGTTCAAGCAGGGCGCATTTATGAATGATTATCGAAGCCACCGGGGCCAGGGGAAGTGAATAAATTTTTCTTTTACTCAGAGAATATTGCGAATGTTTTGAATCAAGGGTCAAAGAGAAAAAGAAGAGAGAAGGGGGGTGGGAAAGGGTCAAAAAAAAAGGGAGACCGTCAGACTAGAAAGGTCAAAAATAGACTTGTCCCTACTAGCCCCGTCCTGGTTTAGTTTCCCCTTTCTCTTTTTTTTCTTTTCTTTGGTTTTTCTTCATTTGACTTGAACTATTTGAATCTTTAGATATTTATATTTATATTGTTTTATACAGAGTATACTATATCCATACTACTAGTAAGTACATACAACATATGTACTACCTAGAATAAATACCATACATACTCCATCCCTACTTGAGAACAACAAACCAATGCCCCCGAGGCCCTGTGGAAGACCCTGACTGGTTGAGATGTCAAAGGCTGAGATACTAGGAATTCCTAATTTTCCTGTTCTGTTTTTTAAACTTTGTGATTCGTTCCCTTTCACTGATTCTATTATACAACATATACTCTGTACATTGCATTTATTTATGTTTTGTGTAAATCCTTCAAACCACTTATATGAACGGTACTTGTACGGAGTGGACTACAACACCCGAACCTAATAAACTTACTCCACTGGTGAAACATTTGGTGAATGGACCCCTCATATATTCCGTATAAGAGTTCAATTCGGTTTACAGAGTAGACATACATATACCATTCATTCCCACATTCTTAAGAGCACAACAATATAGCATTTAAAAGGCTTAAACACTTGGGGGCTGGCATGCCAGACTCCACTACGGATATAAGTGTTTGAATGCCAGTACAACATACATTTAGGTCTAGAAAGCCCTCACTTGTGGGATCCCATTTGATTCCCTCGTTTTTCCCTGATTTCTTCTCATTCTACGACTTTTCTATTCCAACATTCTTTCATTCTATCTACTACTCTGTCCATTTGAAGTTGTATATACTCTCAGGTCACCTGACCCTCTTTGATAATTTTAGACATTACTTGTGGACCCCAGGGGTCTAGCGTATGTTTTGCCCCAGTGCCAAGCCGATCAGCCTATTATATTATCATGAAACTGGATCTGAGTTCCAACCTTCCAACCTCGGAAGGTGATGTTCAGCTCCGTACTCCGTAGGTAGTCCGTATATGTTGTATAGAGTACGGGAGTACGGTCTAGTAACTGCGCCCCAATATTAATTATATATGACCACGTATGCATCTGTTGAATAGTACTCCGTAAATAGTTTTAATTTCCCTTGGCCCGATTTACCCCATTCCCTAATATAATAAGATTTCAGTGACTCCTTATAAAGGACGTTAGAGATTAATTAGCGCCCTGACCATATTTGTAAAAGCAAACCAGACAAAATAGACAAACCAGACAAAACTGAACAAAGAAAAATCCAATCTCCCGCAATCTTGGAAAATCAATAATCCGGGAGTCCAGACCACTTGCACAAATAAGATGTCCACTTATTTCCCTCACGTCCAAGTAAGGTGAACATGGGATGAAACAATCTGATAGCATATTTTTGATATTAAAGGCTGTATCGCCTCGATTTGACTTGGATATTTTTTAACCTTGTATCCTCTCTACAATATATCTAGGTCTACTACAAAGTACCTTTATATAATAAAATATACTCAGGTACAAATAATTGTGTACCTGACTACCCCGTATCTTACCCGTGGAACCTCACGGGCCCGTGACCAAGGCCCCAATTATCCTCTTTCCCCCCCCCGTCTCTCTTTTGACTTATCATACTCTCTCCGTTTTTTTTCCCTCTCTCATCCATTTATTCATTCTCCCCCACATTGATCTTTCGATCGGGTGTGGTTTGTGAGTCGATTCTCTCTGATACACGCGTCGGGCCAACGTCAACAAATCAAGCCCCTATCCCGACCGTCTTGGACATATACAATCTCTGTCAAAGTGTCTGGACCATTCCAAGGACCATGATCATCGCTTAACCCTCACATTTCGATCTTTATCTCACACCCGACACTCGTTTCCTGCCACGCCTAACCGCTCGGCTTTGATGATCTACTATTTACGCTCACGACTTGACGCCGATTGAGCACCTTACACTCCTTTTTTCTTATTTTATCTTGCACATTCCTTGCCGTTGACCGGCTTTATCGATATTCCCTCGTCTTTTTGTGTTATCATTTTCTCAATCCTCTTCGCCCATCATGCTTCTCGAACCCATAGATTCCGCCTTCTCCCCGGCCCGTTCCCTCTTCAAGCGCTGCAAGCAGTGTGGAACCACATCCCCCGCCTGTCCCTCGTGTCCCGATGGGTCAATATGTACCATGACTGCCCCGAGTTGTGATGAATGCGCGACCACAAAGTGCGTTGCAACGAGTACCAATCCCCCGACCTCCGGAGGCACCGACACTGGCGCCATTGCCGGCGGTGTTATCGGTGGTGTGGCTGCCATCGCCCTCATTGTGTTCTTGATATGGTGGTTCGTCATCCGAAAGAAGCGCCAGGAGCGCCAGGAGGCGGAAAAGAACGGTTCATTTGCGGGCGCTCGCAGTGAACGCCAATCCATCGCCTCTACAGTTCTCACCCGAGCCTCCAACGTTATCCAAATCGCCTACATTCCCGGCGTCACCAACCGCTCCCCGCCGCAGACCCCCGCCTCCCTCGTGCCTCCTGTCCCACCGCTTCCTGGTGCGACACCCGATCAACACTTCTTTATGCCGGGTGACCTGCGTGACTCGTCATGGACAACTACTACCGGCCACCAGAGTATCTCCCCAACTTTGCGCAGCAGTGTGGCTACCACTATCTACCGTCACGACGCGATCGTCAGTGCCATACCTGCGCAGCAGATCCAGCGGTCTCGTGCAGCCGTGGTGAGCATCCACAACGGAGGAGCTGGGTCAAACGCCCCCGGAGACGACTCGCCCGTTACCGTCACGATTACTCCTGCGGACGCACCTGCGGTTCCGGCCATTACCCCAGCACAACTCGCTCGGGCGGAGGCTGTCAAGGGCAACAGTTCATGTGTGGCTCGCGGTATGACTGCCAAGCCAGTGATGGTGCGTGGTCCTTCAGTGAGGAACAAGAAACCCAATAACGCACCTGCTGTCGACCGGATCGAAGAGCTGTCTGAGAACAGTAAAAGCAACAGCGCAAGCCTGGCGACGTCAACCACAAACAGCGACCAGTTCAGCCATAACGTTTCCACACTTGATACGTCCTCATCGAGCGAAGATGAGACACATCCATCAACCACCGCCAACCTAGAAACCGATTCCTCGCCTCGCCAGATTGACGCACGTCGAGCTTCCGGCTTGAGTGACGGACGTAGCTCCACTCGGACTCCACCCACTCGGGGAGAAAGTCCATTCTCGGATGCGAATGAGGTGAAATGAGCGGGTCTGGGACCAACTGGGCGCAACGGTTTTTTTATTTTTTTGTGATTTCCAACTCTGTTTTCTATGTATGTATGGAGCCTGCCGCAGCTTTTTGTACCTTTTTGATATGTTGAATCCTTTCCCCGAGTGCTTTGTACAGCGAGTGTTGGCACACTGAGATGAGATTGTCGGATTGATTCTATACTCTCGTTGATTATCATTTTAAGGTATCATAGATACCTTCATATTTATACAGCCATAGGAATCCGGTGTCACACACTGTCTCCCAAGCTTCTTTCATCGAGCTCCCATGTCTCTCTCTATTGTATATTTCCTGAAGTCCATACTATGTAAACATCAACCAAACCAGACTGGGTAGTTTACTTGTAGTCTTGTTAGAAGAAGAAAATCATTTGCACTGTGCTTCCAAGATTAGTCCTGCTGCCTTTCGCTCGCAGATGAAGGACATTGGGGCGTATACTGTCTGTATGTGGGAGTATTCTCACCACGCTTCCCATTTATATAAGATTTTATGCTCGCCGTAATCACTTGACTGCTTCTCTTTCGCTTTACTTTACTTTGATTTTTGATTTTTTTTTTACTTTTGAAATTGAAAAAAAAAAAAAAAATCTAACCGTGTTATATATATTCCATATCGAGTATACGCAGTACAGTAGGTGTTATTATGTAGATGACCACACAAAACCAGAAAAGAGGAAATTAGCCTTCACATACCACGTATATATGTATATATAACGATCTTTTACTAGAATCTGGAAGATAAGTTGGTCACTAGATATATAGTAGCATATGAGAACAAAATTTATAGAAAACAGTTGGGTGGAATTATTAAAAGCAACACCGTTAGAGAGAAATCGTTTACACAGCCTCTAGCCTATTCGTCCTATTCGAGAGAGAGTAGCAATTCTAACCTCCGACAAAATCAATCTCGTTAATACATATGCCTTCACACCACAGCTCTCAGACGTGTATATGTAGAGTGAAAAGCAAAGAAGCCAGCCCCAACATAACATTCAAGTGCATTTTCCCAACTCATTCCCAAGGGCTTTAATATTGAGGGCCGTTTAGGCTACGGAGGATAAGAGGTAGATCGGTCTTGCACCCCTTGGCATGGGCGACCATAAATCATGGGCCTGGAAGACAGCGCTGGAAGGAAAGGGGGACTGGTTGACTTCGCATGAAACTACTCTGTACGGAGTTCTCCACTAGATATCAATGAAAGGGAAAAGGGAGAAAATCTTGAGTCGCTAGAAGAGAAGAAGAGAAATATTTACATCATCTAGTTATTCCGTGACATGGGTTGGGGGGGAAAGGGTATCTATAGCCAATATGTCTAGTCAACGATGCTCATCATCCGGTAATTCATGCCACACTCTCATCCAACCCCATTCCGCGTCCGATTTTACGAATCAATGCCCGCTTGAGAAGAGCTTCACGTGCAAGACTCCGTGTATGCCGTGACCAGGAATCAACACCAATAACGCCACGGACCAGCGCAGCCTGCAACGCATAAAGAGCTTGCTGTATGCCTTGCTCTTCGGCGACCAAATCATATAGCTGTTTTCCTACCACGGTGGGTGCGACCAGGACGTCATCGATCGGGGGTAGGCCGGAGGGAGTGTCTCCAGGATTAGCCGAGGTTGAAGGAGCGCTTGAAGTGGAAATGGAAATGGATGTAGAGCGGGCCTGTGCGTCTGCGATGGTGGCGTCTGCACGATGGATGGATTGCTGTAGAACAGTAGTGTTGGATTGGAGGGTTGTGTGGAGAGTATTTAGCGCCGAGAGTTCACCCTGCAGCGTGGCCATAGCGGCATGCAGGGACCGTGATTGTGAGACGAGGGATTGCGCTGCCGTATCGGACTGTGCAGCATTCGCGCGGAGGGTTTCCGCCAGGGTCTGGGACACGGCATGAAGAAGTGCATCTTTCTCTGGGTTTGGTGGGATGGGAGGCGCTGGTCCTGCGGACGCGATTGAGGGTAGCTCGACTTCAAATGGCGAGGTCAGAAGGTCGGGTGTATCGGCCTTCGTTGGAGCTGCTGGGGGTGGGCGGGGATAATTGGATGGGTATGGGGAATGCTGAGGATATGGGGGACCAGACGGTTGCTGTGGTTGATGGGGGAGTTGCGGCTGCAGAGGTAAGTGAGCCCCCGTGGGGTTAGCTTGAAGAGGGACCTGGCTTGGTATAGTAGACCCGGTGCCGTGATGAACTGGCGCTCCGCTGTGTCTATAATATGGTGCTTGACCATGCGCCGACTGGGGTGGCATCGGTTGCCCCGCTGGCTGATGGGTTGGTGGTTGTGACAAAGGACGAGGGCTTATCGGTCCTCCAATTTGGCCCGGAGGCGCGTAATTCTGGTATGAGGGGATTCCTGGGCTGGCCATTTGTGTGGATAAGGATGTTTGACGAGATCCTTGCGCTTTTGGTGGGAGTGGAGGTAGCGGGGGAGGAGACCGATATTGCTCAGCTGGGTGCCGTTGTTGTTGTTGTTGTTGCTGCTGCTGCTGATGCTCACCAGCCGCGCCTGGCTTCGGCGGGGGCGGGGGTGGAATCTGGCTTTGGCTTGCAGACGGAGACAAAGGTTGAACTGGTCTAGAAGGTCCGACACCGGGTGGAAGGGGAGGTAATGGCGGGGGTGTTTGGGAAGCTTCCGGCTGAGGCTGTGGCACTTGTTGTCTGTATCGGACCGGTGGCTCCTTAGCAAATATATCCTGCAGAATAGAGAGAAGATCGGCAATGGTAGATCTCTGTGAATATAATGGTTAGTGGCTAACCCATGTCTTGCGATCAGAGCACTAACATCCCATGCTTCCGCCCAGTGTGCCAGATAGTGATGGTACACCTGTCCCTCCAACGTCACATGTTGACCAACTCGGACAGTCATTTCCTGTGTCGGGGTCACATAGGCAATTGGAGGCTCGCGTGGGTAGGTATTTGGAATCCAAAGCGAAATGGGAAATCGGTATGTCGTTCCTCGGAAGGTGACAGGCAACGTGCCCACAAGGTGAAGGAGGAGGGACGAGAACCCTGTCTCGTAGGCTGTCGGGAATCAGAAACAAGAACCGCTCGGAATAAACCTGGGGACACTTACTGTAGACATCTGTTCGAGGGGAGAGCGAGGGGTACTGGGCGAGCGCATTGGCAACATCGTGGTAGGTCCGATTTGGGTCGCGATAGGTCTGTTGTGGATCATAGTGATCCTGTGGGTTTAGTAGATCGATAACATGGAAATTTTAGTGAGACCTACCTTGGACAAGACACTATACAACCAATTCAGTGTCCTCTGAGGGACCGCCATAGCGAGAGGAATGGGTGGAAAAGGGTTGAGGTCGCGAGGGTTCCTCTTCCCCGCAGGTTTCTTGGCGGAGTATGGACGTTTTGGTCTTTTATGAATTTTGTATTTGGAGATATATTAGATGTATGGAGTACATTGATACTATTTCTTAGTCTGGTCTCTAGGGCTATACCTAGGTGCCTACATAGTTATAGTATACATAAGCAAGATGGTATGTCTATGGGTTATCGGGTGACACTCACCACCTTGCGCCAACAGCTACCCCCGAGCCATATCACCACATATCACCATATTGTCTTGCTTTTATTCTTCATATACTAATAAACAGTTCAGTTCTGAATCAATTCCCTCCTTTAGGAGTTAAAACCAGCTTCGAAGTTTCGAGGAACGAGACAGATTCGCTAAATGATAGCCAAATAGGCCAATAGGTTCAATGGGCTGTGAATCAGAGACCTCTGTCTTATATAACACCCGCCCTCTTCAGGTCTGTCCAGAATTCTCTGGAGAAGACCCCATCCATGGGATTCTTGAAATCCCTACTCCGTACGAAGTAGAGTCGGGGCTTTCATCCTGGAAACCCGCAGACAAAGAAACCCAACCTTCTCGACTCGAACTTTGGCAACCGAGCCAGTGATATTCACAAGATAAAAAGCCTATTCTGAGGATTCCGAAGATCTCATGCAGCTATTTATGGGCTTCTTTGTTTCATTTAATATTGTTCTCCCCCATTCCCTTAGTATTGTTCTTTTCTACTCACAATGCAGGGCCTCATAATATGACCTGGGCCTGGTCTATCCGGATTCTTGGGACATTATGATTATTATCTGCTGCCTTCGCCATTGTCTGTCTCGGCTTCTATGACGCTTGGCCATTCACCCTGATTCTCTTGGAACTGCCAATCATCTATATTCTCTATATCTTTACACTTCTTCAAAAGCTTTAAAAAACACTTCGATCCTTGCTATGCATACTCCATACTCCTAACCTGCCTTTCAATTCCTCCAACTGAATTTCAAATATCGAAGCCATGGCGGGGACATCATCTCCAACTCCGTCATTCGATCCATACACCCAGAACGTCACCTTCCACCTAGGCGATGGCACTGAGCTCCTCGTCCCAGTACAAGCATTGGACGTCTTCGTGATGTACAATGTCCGGGTATGCATCAATTACGGCTGTCAGTTTGGAGCGTCGTTCACATTGCTAGTGATTCTTCTGCTTTTGACCCAATCCGACAAGCGCCGTTCGGCGGTTTTCATCCTGAATGGCCTGGCCTTGTTCCTCAACAGCGGGCGTCTGCTCTTTCAAGTCATACATTTCTCCACTGGATTCGAAAAGGTATACCCATACGTCTCCGGCGACTATTCATCCGTGCCGTGGAGCGCATACGCCATTTCCATCGTGGCTGTCATTCTCACTACCCTGGTCATCGGCTGCATCGAAGCGTCGCTTGTGATTCAAGTCCACGTGGTTTGCTCTACACTACGTCGTCGATACCGACATCCTCTCCTGGTGGTATCTATCCTGGTCGCCCTGGTGCCGATCGGATTCCGCAGTGCATGGATGGTTGTGAACTGCAATGCCATCATTACGCTCAATTACATGTCTGATATATGGTGGATAGAAAGCGCAACCAACATCTGCCTCACCATCAGTATCTGTTTCTTCTGTGTTATCTTTGTTACCAAGCTCGGATTCGCCATCAAACAGCGTCGCCGACTCGGGGTGCGCGAATTCGGTCCGATGAAGGTCATCCTCGTCATGGGCTGCCAGACCATGGTTGTCCCGGCCATTTTCTCCATCATCCAGTACTACATAACTGTACCAGAGCTAGCCTCCAACGTGGTGACCCTGGTCGTCATCTCACTCCCACTCTCGTCAATCTGGGCCGGTGCTGCCCTCGAGCACTCACGACGTCCCGGTAGCCAAGATAACCCACACCGACGCAACTTATGGCGGGCTCTTGTCGGCGGTGCTGAAAGTATACTGTCTCCCACAAAGGATAGTCCAACAAGCCTGTCTGCCATGACTGCTGCCCAGACTCTGTGCTACTCGGATCAGACCATAAGCAAGGGCTCACACAACTCGCGGGACACCGATGCTTTCTATGGAATAGCAGTTGAACACGACATTTCGATCAATCGGGTTCAAAGGAACAATTCAATCGTGTGATGGAACACGGTGCTCGGCAATTCAAAGATATCCTTCCTTTTCCTTTGATGTACAGGATCTTGACCAGAAACCGACTTTACATGTACATTCTTTTTTTTCTTCCCTCTTCAATTGCGGGATTTATACATGTTCACCATTCCTTTTATCTCAATCTACAAGGTGTAGACGCATTCTTAATACTATGCTACATTCATTTTTACTTTTTACTGTTTTCAAGAGTTGTAGTTGCATTATATCCATGGACATTTGAATACATTGATTAACTTGAAAGATCAAAAGGATTCCCATGCTTCCAAGTACTTTTTCTCACTGATATATCCAAATGGAGAAAGAAGCCGAGTATACCCATGGAGGGTGAATTAGAATATGTATGAAGCTTGTGCAAGCAATATAGCCAATCTACTGAATGCCACAAATAGCGATGAGCTGAGTCAAGTGAATTAGCAATACAAAAAAAAAGAACCAGACACAAATATTTACAGGCGAAACGCTCTATGTTCAGGACCACATGTGCGCCACAGAAAAAGCAGAAAAAAGAGCTAGAAAGTCAATACCCGTGCTAATTCAATTGCACATAGTTGGCTATGTGGATTGTTAGCCAATGCACTGGATTGAATAAGAAGACTGAAACACTTACCAGGAAACTGGCCCTCCCGACCTGCAATGCGCCCAGACCACCATTCATTGGTATTTTCGGTGCGCTGGGTAATCTCAATAACGTCACCAGCCGAGAATCCCAGATCACCGTGTGCCTGAGCCTCGTAGTCGTAAAGAGCGGTGACAGTCTCAACCGGCTTACTGAGATGGGACGGCTTCGCCCGTGGAGGGGGCGGGGCGGGCTTGCCCTTGGCGGCGGAAGAGAAACTGCCTGTGGGACTGGAACTGATGCCGGCAGACGAATAAGGTGGTGGAGGGTTGTCATCGGTGGCGGTGGAGCTAGAACGACCTCGGCCGATGGAGCTCTTGCTATCGGCTCCCTTGCCCGGAGGGCCCAACTTAGAACCAGAGCGGCGGACACCTTGGGTTTTAAAGTGCACGATGGTAAGGGCTTCGGCTTGCTCCTGGATATTGCCGCGCTTCTGCTCAAAGGCCTCTTCAACATCGAGTTTAAGATTGAAATAGCTGATGTTCATGCCCTGCATTCGTTCGTGGAGAGTGTAGAAGACGTTGAGTTGCATATAGTAGAAGGACTGGAAGAGCGGGCGGATGAACTCGGCTTCGAGGGCGAACAGCTTAGGGAGTTCGTCCTTCAGCAGATCGTTGTAATAGTTAAACTCCTGGGTTGCCTGCTCAACATCGTTCTCGGCTTTGTATAGTGCTTTCTCGTCCTTGAGCGATTTGTCCTTTTTCTCTTGCAGCTTCTTCAGTGTGGCGTTTCGACGGTCAAAGTCCAGCTTCTTGTGATCACGCTTAACCGCAACCTTCCGGATCACCTTGATCACTTCGAGTAGCTGGTCGGCAGGGCTGATAATGCGACTGTCGATCATCTCCAGCTCGGGGGCTAGGGCCTCTTGCAGTTCCTTGACGATGACTTCATATTCCTCACAGGCCTGGATGCCCTCGGCATTTCCCTCGAATTCGTAGGAGGTGGGATCGGAGGCGCGACCGGAAATGGGTTTGTAGATTTCGGCGACTGCTTTGGAGAATTCGATTTGGTGGCTCAACATGCCTGCGCACGCGGTCAGTAATGCGGGGGTGCAAGGCTAAAAGAGGATTGAAGACTTACCATTAATAGCAGCAAAGTATTTTTTGGACTCATCGTGTAGCTTCTTGGTCTCTTTCTCGAGCTCATCAAAGCGGCGTTCGGCGTCGCTATAGACAGCATCCTTGGTATGTTCACCGATGTTGAACTTGACCTTGAACTGCTGTGGCGCACGCACAATGCTCTTCTGAAAACCTTTGAAACTCATGATGTGAAGATTAAGGAGAAAGGTAAAGACGAGAAAGTGCCAAGGTGGGGGGGAAGAAGAAGGGCGAACCCAAACCTTTTCAATGACATAAGACTCTGCCAGCGTTGTACGGAGCTGATGTCCATTGTGGCTGTACATATTTTCCTTTTATACTATTCTACACTATTTTGTACTATTTTGTACGCTAATGCTCTGCCTTATGATCCTGTGGCGCATTATCTTCAAAATTAGGCACCTGAATTATTACGGAGTACGGATGAACTCTGTACTCTCTACACCATAGGGCTGGACACATACTTAGGAGTACACACGGAGTACGGAGTATAGAGTTACCTATTATAAAATCCTTAAAAACCTCGAATAGTTGCATATAACTCTACAATCTCCAAAGCTGTTTCTCTTTCCCCGGCAGCCTTACCCGAGAACATCCCAAGAACCATCAAATTAAAGGACCCCAGTCCGATCGTCATCATTGGGCCATCAGTCCTTTGGGACGTGCGGGGGTTAACTTGGCAATTGAATGAAATTTGTCAATACTATAAGTTAGGAAGAAATAGGGCTTTCAAAATGATTAAATGTCCCATCGAACTTGTTATAAAATAGATAAATGAAGATATGATGAGTGCTGGAAGTTCTCGGAAGTGCTGGAAGTGCTGGAGAATACATCTGAAAGGGGGCAAAGCCCATACCTCCGCGCTGCCTCAGGCATCACGGATAAACCTAATTGGGAAAATCCCGAGATCTTTAGTCATTGAGAGATGCCGGTGATAACAAAAAGTCGGGGTTGCGCTTTCTTATTCATCCCACTTACAAGGTTATTGGTACATATCATCTCCATAATGACAAGTGCTGTTCCTACTGCTTGGAGACAGGCATCTGCCTTCTCCAGGCGCCTTTCAACTTATGGTTCCCGGGCTCCTCGAGTCCTCGCCACCGGACTGCGCGGCGCTCGGTCTTATGTATCCGAAACAAAAGTTGGCCAAGCTCAGGTCAACATCGAGACTGCCATCAAAGAGGAACAAAAGTCATTTATGAACCAGTCCCATATGGCGCCCCAGAATGTCAAGCTGCCCGGCTCGGCAACCTCTGGTGACGCCGCGATGAGCCCCTCGGCCGGCATTCTGAAGCAGGCCACCGTTATGGACCAGGGTACCCGTCCCATTTACCTCGATATGCAAGCCACCACACCTCTAGACCCTCGGGTTCTGGATAGCATGCTTCCTTACCTCACCGGTATTTATGGTAACCCGCACTCGCGCACACACGCCTACGGTTGGGAGTCGGAGAAGGGAGTCGAGGAGGCTCGCGAGCATATCGCCAAACTGATCGGGGCCGACCCTAAGGAGATCATTTTCACAAGTGGTGCGACAGAGAGTAACAACATGAGTCTGAAGGGTGTGGCGCGGTTCTTTGGTCGCTCGGGAAAGAAGAATCACATTATCACTACCCAGACTGAACACAAGTGCGTGCTCGACAGCTGCCGACACTTGCAAGATGAAGGATTCGAGGTGACTTATCTGCCCGTTCAGAGCAACGGTTTGATTCGCATGTCGGATCTTGAGGCGGCCATGCGCCCCGAGACTTGCATTGTCAGTGTCATGGCTGTCAACAATGAGATCGGTGTGATCCAGCCGATGGAGGAGATTGGCCGTCTCTGCCGGTCCAAGAAGGTGTTCTTCCACACCGACGGTGCGCAGGCCGTTGGAAAGATCCCCTTGGATGTTAACAAGCTGAATATCGATTTGATGTCGATTTCTAGCCACAAGATCTACGGCCCCAAGGGTATTGGTGCCTGCTTTGTGCGCCGTCGCCCGCGTGTGCGTCTCGACCCTCTCATCACTGGTGGTGGACAGGAAAGAGGTCTACGTAGTGGCACCTTGGCCCCTCATCTGGCAGTGGGCTTTGGCGAGGCTTGCCGAATTGCCGCCCAAGATATGGAGGTAAGCTTTCTTTTCTTATCTTGTATTCCCCATTTCCATTCCTGCCGCGATTTTTATGCACTGCAATGGATATCTATTGGAGATCCTTGGGAAATACGTGTTCTTTGGGCATGGTACTCAGCTCCAATGATGTCAACTGCAGGCAAAATGAGCTGGCCGACAGATGAACTTGAGTTTTTTTTTTTTTCTTCTTTTTTTTTTCCGAAAAACAATATACTAACTGACTGATTGAACAGTACGACACCAAGCATGTTGAGCGCCTCTCCAAGCGTCTGAGCGAAGGCCTTCTTGCCATGGAACACACCACACTGAACGGTGACCCCGAGCACCACTACCCTGGCTGCGTGAACATCTCATTCGCCTACGTTGAGGGTGAATCCCTTCTGATGGCGCTGAACGATATTGCGCTGTCGTCGGGCAGTGCCTGTACCTCCGCCTCTTTGGAACCTAGCTACGTGCTGCGCGCTCTGGGAAGCAGCGACGAGAGTGCCCACAGCAGTATCCGTTTCGGTATCGGTCGATTCACCTCGGACGAAGAGATCGACTACGTTCTCAAGGCTGTCCAGGCCCGTGTATCTTTCTTGCGTGAACTGAGTCCGCTTTGGGAGCTGGTGCAGGAGGGAATTGATCTGAACACGATCGAATGGAGCCAGCACTGATCATATTAATTTTGATTTGAGAAAAAAATCCCATTAGGGACGGCGTTGAAGTGTAACAACATCGGATTTGTACAGACTGAGAATAATCACCTCGCAATTAACTACTCTCTACCTTATTCTTCAAACCCCCGATGTCTTGTACGGTACCTGCAGCATTGCCTTAGGTTTCTCCGCGTACTTATAATTAATATTTGAGCAAGTTTTATAGCCTCGGGTGATCAATCCTTGAGTCAAAGGGTGTTTAATTAGCCTCAAACTATTCTTTCGACCCTCCTTAATCTGAAGACGTCCTTGCTCTCTGACAAAGAAGTTAAATGATTTATCTACCGAGAGTTAATTTGCGGTTTGAATATGATTTCTATCCTTTTAAAATGGCTTTGATTGTGAGAAAAAGAGACAAGTTGGACAGAAAAGAGCAACACATACAATGCATAACTATATTCTTCATCCTTTGCGCATTTGGGAGTAATGTGGCCAGTCTGGCCGGTCACCAATCCCCTGAGCTTCAGGTCATGACTTCTTCCGGCATTTTGAACGGAATATATAACGATTCTGCACACACAGTACGGGCGTTTCTTGGAATTCCATATGCCGAGCCCCCAGTCCAAGAACTGAGATGGGCACCACCACGTCCCAAATCACCCGAAAGCCCCATCGATGCATCTTCCTTCAGCAGCCCCTGTGCACAGGTGTATACGTACTCCACTGAGTCCATTTATAGTATTCTTCCGTCTAAGATATGGAACTCTGGCGACATGTCTGAAGACTGTCTGTATATGAACATTTGGGCACCTTCTGTCGAGAATCGAGGCCACGGAGGATTTGAAAAAGCAGCAGTTATGATGTTCATTCATGGAGGAAGCTATGACACAGGGGCTACTTCGGTTGCTTACTACGATGGCACGAATTTGGTGGAGAATCACGACAATCTGATTGTTGTTACTTTCAAGTAAGGAGATGGTGATTTTTTGTCCATTCAAAACACTAAAGCGCGGGTTAGTTATCGACTCAATGTCTTTGGATTTCCTAATGCGCCAGATATCGACCCTTCCAAGCAAAACCTTGGGCTCCTGGACCAGGTAGATCTTGAAAATGTATGGTTGATAGTATGGATGAACTAAACACATATTTAGCGATTGGCAATCGAGTGGGTTCATGAAAATATAGCCAGCTTTGGCGGTGATCCAGATAGGATTCTTCTGTTTGGTCAATCTGCCGGGGCTGCTTCAGTTGATATCCATTCATATGCAGTGAGCACCTTTCTATATTTGTACTTTTTAACTATTCCCAAATGACTAACTCTTGATAGTATCCAGACGATCCTATCGTTAGCGCGTTTGCTCTTCACTCTGGCACCGCTCCATTACTTACTACAGCCCCTGATCATAAAAATTGGAATGAACTGTCTACTGCTGTTGGATGCGGTGTAGGAGCCCGATCTTTCCAATGCATGAGACAAGTTTCAATGATGAAGATTGTCAAAACAAGGTCCCGGGGAAGATATGCCTTTTATCCCATTGTGGATAATGTTCTCGTCTTTTCCGATTATGCTGCCAGAGCGAAAATGGGGAAATTGGCACAATTGGTATGTATTTGACAGTGAGTGTTGATGTATCTTCCTTGGTTAACCATGTTTGGAACCGTAGCCAACATTGGGAGGGATTGATGAGCGTGAACTTACGGCTTTCTTCCGGTTAAATCGAACATCAGTTAATGAAACAACAATCCATGCTCTTACTCAGAGGATTTATAACTGTCCCCTCCGGGAATCTGTGAGGTAAAAGCTTATGGGATTCTCACCTTTAGCTGTTACAACTACAACTACATGTATTCGTCTAATATTCCTGTAGGATTCGATTGAGTCAGCATGTGCCGACTTGGAGGTATCTATACCATGGGAATTTTACCAATCTCAGTCCAACTCCATGGCTTGGAGCATACCACGGAGGTAAGAAGTCACCAGCCCTTTCCTTGCTCATTTGATTTTAACAGTATGATGAAATAGCTGAGATACCTATTGTTTTTGGAACCTATGATAAGTCTAAGGCGATCCCTTCGTCCGCTAGGGAAGTTGAAGTCAGCGAATATATGCAAGGTAATCCCTTCCGAGATAAAAGCCTGGAATTGCCTAGATTGAGCGTGTTTTCCTAGGCGCTTGGGTTGCATTTGCCAAGGACCCTCGTATGGGACTGAGGAAATATGGATGGCCACAGTTCAGCTTTGATGGTAAATATTCTCTCTTATTATTCAGTTCTAAAGGCTGACCATAAAATAGAGCCAAGCATGGTCAGTCTCGCTCTGAATAATACGGTACAGGCAATATTTACTTCTTCCAGTTCGTGGGATACCTTTTGTGAAGTTCCTACTCGATCTGAGCTATAAAACTTGACCTAGTTATATTGTGCTACAATGGTACAGCTAGGTGCTCCCAGACGCATTTTAAATGTGTTCCATGATTATTTCCCGAACTTTGCATATGTAGGTGACTGGTGACACATATATGAAGCCTGTACCTTGGGGGTTATGCTATGCCTACTCCGTATAGGGAGTATACCTCGGACCTCGGGAATGAAATTATTAATCATGGGTGCCTTATGTATTAGGCATATTTATGAAAATGAAAAAGAATTGTAAATGTGAGATATAAATTTGAAATGTAAATGTAAAGTTGAATGTTACTATAAATGTTGAATATAGTATGTCAAATATCAAATGAGGTCGAATCTAAATCTAAAGCCATGCATCCCCCCGATCAAGGTTGACGATCTTGAGTGAAGCGAATTTGAAGCCAAAATAAGCGAAAAGGCGAAAATGCCCGAAAATGCCTCATTTCCCGTGTCTTTCCCTGTCTTTCCCGGCTTAGGCCCCTTTGTCTCGCACTCAATTTCTTCTTCGCTTAATTTCCACCCCACTTGGGCCTCGCGGATGCACCCAGTCCTTCTTGGCAGACGATTATTTGATGGCATTTGATTGTATAGCCATATAAAATGTACCTGGCCATACTATTCATTACTATCTGATCTACCTTGTCCACTCCTCTAAAACTTCCCCAGGGTCCTCTAAAAAAGAATCTCCCTTTCCCCCCTCTTCCTATGTCGGAGTTACTCAACTCTATTATTATCTCTTTCTCTTTGACTCCGTACCCAAAGTTGATTAGAAATGTCCTACTTACCTTCCAGGGATCCCCGGTGAAATTACGTGCTCTTTTGAACTCGGTCCGATCTGAGAAAACTCTGCTATTTAACGATTTAGCCATATAGTGTCCATAAGTCCATATTTATTCGGTTATAATCCATTTGAATCCCATTATTCCATTCTCTTCCGTCATCATCCGCAGTATTTAGCCTGGGGAAGTCATACTTTGGATCCGGATCGTTCCTGGTCTCTGGTTGTTTCTCGTCTTCTCTCGTCTTTCTGGTATAATCCAGAGTATCCTCTGATCCTTTTCAGTTTCCAACTTCTCCTACTTTTCCAACTTTCATTCATTTCAAGCATATCTCTTTTCTTCCATCTCTGAATCTAAGTGGCAACTCGTGATGTTGCCTCCCGTGCCAAATCCCGCCGAGTTCGGAATCACTTCCGACTATGGTTTCCTCTCCCCAGAACTTCCCCTAGAGGTTCTCCCAGATCCTTATTATGCTGAATGGGAGATGATTATTGGGAATCTCCATCCATTGATATTGAGCAAACGTCTGCACTCTATAGTGGATCATCTCCCCATACTTTCTGTCGAACACCTACAGACAGAGGCCGAGTGGCGTCGTGCATATGTCATATTGGTGTTCATCCTGCATGGCTATGTATGGGGAGGCAGTTCACCCACAGAGGTACCGGCCCACCCTATTGGTTCAACAATGTAGATGTACTAATCTTTTTTAAAGAGGATTCCACCTCAACTTACAGTGCCCTTATTCCAAGTCTGTGAACGACTCGAATTACCTCCCGTGGCAACCTATGCTGGAGTCTGTCTTTGGAATTACAAGCCGATATTCTCCGACGAGCCAGCCACCAACCTGGAAAACTTAGCTTGCCTACAAACCTTCACTGGATCTCTAGATGAACAATGGTTCTATCTAGTTTCAGTCGCCATAGAAGCACGTGGTGCCCCTTCCATCCCCCTGATGGTAAGGGCCATCACGGCAGCCCGCACAGGAAACACCCATATTGTAACCGAATGCCTACAGCGACTAGCGGAAACCATCGATGAAACCAACACACTGTTACAGAGGATGTATGAAAATTGCGATCCATATGTCTTCTACAACCGCATACGCCCTTACCTAGCTGGAAGTAAAAACATGGGTGATGCTGGATTGCCAAATGGGCTGTTGTACGACGATGGCCACAACCCCGAATACCGACAGTATGGAGGGGGTAGCAACGCCCAAAGCTCACTCATTCAATTCTTCGACATTGTCCTCGGAGTGGAACACCGACCAACCGGTACAAGTCGCACCGACAAGGATCAAAGCACCGAAGATAGCACCAAATCACGAAATAGCTTTATCCACGACATGCGCACCTACATGCCTGGCCCACACCGGCGCTTCCTTGAGAATATTGACTCGGTAGCAAATATCCGCCCCTTCGTCGAGGCGCGGCGCGGAGATTCAGCGCTGTGCATTGCTTACGACGCATGTCTAGCCATGCTGCGCGTTCTACGTGATAAACATATTACCATTGTCTCCCGCTATATTATCCTGCAGTCCCGCAGTGCACGTCAGCCTGCTCAACCTACCAACCCAGGTCTCCCATTAACGAACCTTGCAACCGCAGCTCCGACCGACAAGAAGAAGCTGCGTGGTACCGGTGGCACGGCACTCATTCCGTTCCTGAAGCAAGCTCGAGATGAAACTGGGGAGCCTGCTATTGATGCCTGGGCACGACGGTTGCTGAGCAATGGTCCTGCAGACAAGAACTTTGCTTCATTGAGCAAGGTTGGCGAACAACCAGATGGTCATCTTGAGGTTGTCGGTCTCTGTGGCACATGGACAGCTGAGGATAATGAGGGTGGAATTTGCCACTGGTAGTTCTCCAAGGTTACAAATAGTTTTCGTTTTTGGGTTTAGTCTTTCGAGCGTGGCATTGCATGTGGGATTTATGTACGCCGTACGCGGCGACTTGGTGTTTTGGGAACTTGCATGAACTTATTGTTACTGGTATGCTGCATGAAATACATTCAGATCATAGGATCTCTCTATAGGATAATGATGCTCATGGACTTGTAGATCATTACCTTCCTATACTCCTGTATTACAACATAGATAGGTAAATCTAAGACAGCCATCAACCTAAATGTTAATACAATATTGTGGAAACTTCCAACATCACCTAGAAACCCCTTGGATATGACGCTCATCTCAGGACTGTGGGAACAAAGCAGCGTCATTCAGGTGCATTGACCTGGAATTCACGTGATATGACATCATGATATGACGTAGTTCATCATGACAATTTGTTTGTTGAACTTCAAGACTTGGAAGATCAGGTTGGAGAATCCACTAGAATACGGGGCTTGGATAATATGAATCTTGTATATAAGGAAGGAACATTCCTGTCTTGACTTTCATTCTTCACTACTTCATCAACCAATTCATTCTTCAAACATCTTACATCTCTTCACTATCAACTACTATCTACCATTCAATCATCATGTCTGACAACACTGGAAACGCCTCAACTGGTCAGTCGTACATTGACCAAGCCACTGGTCTTGCTCAGCGCGCCATGGGAACCGTGACTGGCGATTCTTCCACTCAGGTAAGCATCCACCCTAGCTCCCCCACCAACACCATAACATAACACTAACCCATCTCAGACCAAGGGCGAACTCAAGCACGAGGAAGGCCAAGCCAAAAAGGAAGCCTCCCACACAACTGCCAAGTTGGGCTCCTTTACCGCCGACCCGAACACCGGAGCCGTTGCCAAAGACGACCCCAAGCGCGACACAGGCTCCTGGGACCAGACCGTTGGCTCTGCCAAGGAGTCCATCGGAAACCTGATCGGAAACGAGAACCTGCGCCGCACCGGAGCTGAGCAGAACGCCGCTGGCAAGGAACAAGAGGCCAAGGGTCAGCTCAAGGACTGGGGTGAGGGCATTCAGAACCGCGCCCAGGGTACTCTTGGGTCTATTGGTGCCGCTGTTACTGGTAACCGGACCGAGGAGGAGAAGTACCGTGATATGCATGATGAGGGCAAGGTCCGCCAGCGCGGTGCTGAGGCTGACATGGCTAAGAAGGGTGGTGCTTAAACTTGACTTGGAGATGATCTCTTGAGTTCGGGTTTCTTTTCTTACACTTGTTTTACTATCATGATTTTTACGATGGCCTTGCTATGATATCCAAATTGATGCCACGTTTTTATTTAAATTTCGCTTGTAACTGTGCAATATAGATGTAGTTGGAAAGGTGATACCACCACAATTCTATAGAACCTTTCCTCTTTTCTCTTTGAGGATATAATATCAGTATCCTATTTTGGCTATGCTCGATATACATGTGAAGTGTAACTGAGCGTTATAGATGGAGTTCAAATGTTAAAAGGGTGAAGTTACCACAATCACTTATTGCACCCTCTTGGAACTCTTCTCTTCCTCTTTATTTTGAGAGACAGTGCTTAGCCTGAAGTCGAAATTATGGCGCAAGTCTCGATACATGTGAAATTCAGATGGATCTGCAGATTTATCAAGTTTCTCTATGCAATGCTACATTGACATATACAAAGTACTACATTTCCCCACAAAGAAACAAATTTCCCGAGGATCTGATAGATTGGCATCTGATTCTGGTGAGCCCCGAGGCTGATCAACGGACCGAAAAGATGTGGAATCTTGGAATTTTAGAAATTAATTTAACAGGAAATTTAGCGACTGTATGTTGCATGTTATTTCAGACTAGTGCGGGGAGATTCTTCCGATCGACGGGCCAAGCAGGTTAAGCATTTGATATACTCTACACTCTGCCCCATCTTGAACTGTACACCCTTATTTTTGTCTTCTCTCTTTTCCTCTCTACAATTTGACAAAATGAAACTCACGGCAGCTTTCCTCTTTGCCGCAACAGCCTGGGGTGCTCAACACCATCACCGACGAGATACTACAGACAATGGCATCAACCTTAGTGCCATCTCAAGCGCACTGTATCTGACTCTTTTTCTACATATTTATAAAACAGCCTAACACTTTCACAGAGAGAATCTGGTAGCCAACCAAACAACCACCGCCAATTTCGCCAACATCTCGCCGCCGCCCAAGTCTCTCATCTCCGAGATCCTATCAGTCGTGCCGGTGTCCGTCATCTGGGAACTCATCAACCCAGCGGAGCGCAGTTCCCTTGCCAGTCAATTCAAGGCTGGTACTACCCCAGTCTGGTACAGCGCTCTTCCAACGGATGTGAAAAACTACATGTCAGTGGTCAAGTCACAGATCTCCGGGGGAGCATTGACGGCCACAACATCCGAGAAGAATGCGGCTGCAAATACAGGGGCTGCAGCGGAAGCCACTGCGACCGATTCCAATCCTGGAGGGCCGGTGAGCTCGGTCTCTAAAGGTGCAGCTGCACAGCCCACGGGGCTGACCGTTTCGGCGTTGGGGGCGCTGGGAGTGCTTGGACTAGCACTAGCTCTGTGATGCGAGGATCCACATGAATTGCGTACGGAGCACGAAGTACTTTACTTTGTACGGAGTAGATATGACTATGATGAGATACGTTTTCCGAAATCCAAAAGACTTCAATCTGCATATGAAATCCGAATATTATTATTTTTTGCTTATCTCTACTCCCTCGGAGCACTTAGGTCTATACGATATATACGATGTACATACAGTGGAGTTCAGGTAAGACCGTTGCATTAAGCACATGCTTGTTTCTTTTCTTATAGATTAAATTTAATATAGAAGTATGGAAATGGCATCATTTTACACAGTATATGCATCACTACGGAGTAGTTCTTTCTGATCTGTCTGATCTATAAGCGAAGATAATATATAACATAGATGGCTTGTGTCGATCACTACTAAAGCGAACCTCTCCTCCGAAGTGGATCTGGTAAGGGCAGGCATTGTAAGACAAGCAAATATCACTAACCTGAAAAAAGGGCCAAAACAGAAAAAAAAAGGGATCATCCCGACGATCTTCTACTAAGAGGCGACATTCTGGGGGCGGACGAGGGGAAAGAGGGGCTTGCGGGGAAATTGTCGTATTTGATCGTATTGGATTCTCTTCTTTTCTCATTCGCCATTGGCTTCCTGTAATATGCACTTCATCTATCTCTCTCACATGGCATTGCTTATCCCTCGGCCTCAAAGTCAACATCGAGATTATGTCTATCCGGGATGGCCTCGGACATTTTCCTGGTTTTGACGCTAATGACAGTCACATCTACGGAAAACAGATCAGCTTGTGTATAAGACACTGGATGTTTTTACTATCTTCTTCTTTGCCCATTCCTCACTCCTTCAATATAACATCATAATGCGTTTCTCTCGGATTCTCTTCCCTTTGGCCTTGGCCCCCTTGGCTCTAGCTGCCCCCGAGCCTCGTCCTAATCCTGTTGCTGCACCGGCTCCGGCTGCCACTGGTGGTCTACTGGAAGAGCTGCCCGAGATTCTGAGCGGCGTTCAGTCCCTCTTGACCACCGATAACCTCAACAAGCTGGATACTATCCTTGATGGTGCAGCCAAGTTGCTTGCCGCCGATAATATCGTCGTCCTGCAGGATATCTTGACGAACGCCCACAGCTTGTTGACTAAGAGCTTTGTTGGTAACACAACTACTCTCGTTGAGGATGCTACACCGGTATGTACTGCTTTTGCTACTTTGGTGCTCATATACTAATGCACTATAGCTGGTCGATGATATTTCCAAGCTTCTGGGTGGTATACTAGGATCACTATGAGGGGCTGATAAAATGAACGAATCATGACAATTACTATAGCTATCTTGTTTTATTGCACAATTTATAGCATTTATTGAAGGAGTATATGTATCTACATGGAAATACAATAGAACCTTTCAAATACACAGAATACACAGAACTATCATGTCTCTCATTAACGGGTATATACAGAAAAAGAAAACATTAAACTAAATCCACAGAATCCTTCTTAAACCTCCTTCCCATCCAACTTCTCCTTGAGTCGATCCTGGTAGAACTTCAAAGGGTATGCCCGCCATTTATCAGGCATCGCCGGATAAAGAGCGACCGAGAAGCCCATCCAGGTACGGTAAAGAGTCCGAGTGGTAATTGTCGAGCGCAGACCGTAGGCATCACGCAGACTCGGGGGCAACATTTCAATTGTAGTCACACGCAAGAAAGGCTTCAAAGACTGCACCCAGCGCGGCATATCGTTGCTTTCACGAAGGTCCTTAGCAAACTGAGCCGCATCCGATGAGACAGTCAACTGATGGACCTGATCATCCCAGTAAGACCAGAATGCCTGACGGGATTCCGGCCAAGTACCGAGAGGGAGACCCAGACAGTTCACGAGCAAGGCATACTCGCTGTATGCGCGTTGGGCGCTGGCGTAGTCCACGCGGCCATAGACACGCTGGTAGAAATCGGTCGCGGTCGCGTATAGCGTCGCCGCCATCCACAACTGGAGAGGCGGATGCTCAGCGAAACGATTCGAGCGACCGCCGCCCAGTAGGGGCGGATTGCCCTCCTGCAGGAGATCGATGAGAACTTTGCGCTCGCTGCGGGTGCCGAAAACCAAGCAGGAAATGTAGCTTATATTGGCTTGGAGAGCGTCGAGGAGCTCAGTGGCTAGCTCTTTGTGACCGCCGTGGTTGGCGCCTGCATCGCGGATTCCCGGCATGGCAGCTTGAAGTAGCAGCGTCGCGCCAGATCCTGCGAAGAGAATACCCTCCTGCAGCATTTTGGGAAGGACCTCTAGTTGTTCCAGGGCATGGAGACGACCTGAGACATTGGTGTTATTGCTTACGGTCGCATCAGAGCCACTTGGAAAGTCTCGGGGCTTTTCGTCCACTGGGGAGACAGGGGATGGAGGAAGAGACATAGTTAAAGAGATGTTGGTCAAATATTTCTTCAATTGGGCTGTCAAAAAGTGAGTAAATCATCTCATTAATATCAAAATCTTGTCTCTTTCCCCAGAAATCCCCCCACAAACCCCCGAGAGACCCTCCAACGTCTAAGGGTGTTGATCATCTCGGCCCATGTGAATAGTGTCGCCTTTTTTGGGGATAAGCCGCGGTTGGCAGCAGATCGCCATCTCCTGAAGCGCTGATCCCTCCCCTCTTCTGCGTCATTCGCCAAAGGGAGCAATCCTGCTCCGACGAGAAACCCGCTTTGTTCCTTTTTGTCCTTTTATTTGGGGTTTTTTTCTTGTGTTGTACCCACGGGGTCCCGCTTCGGTGTATGGAGAGGAGAAGAAGTCTGGGGGTGCTTTTGCGCTAAACTACATATACGCAGAATCCTCCCCCCTTCTAATCTAAAAGGTCACCAAGTCGGTGTTGTTGCGATCATGGGCAAAAATACAGATACCCCAGCATATCTGACTTCAGATGATGCCAAATATACTCTGGGTATTCATCGTGGTCCATTAATATCCAAAGGTGACGATGAAGGCGCCCAGCTTGCACATGTCGAATCGGCCGGAGGTTTGTCATTGGAGACTAGGAAGTTGAAGCGCACTGAGAAGTTCCAACGCCATTGGAAGCGATTCTGGTGTCTGCACCTTCTGGTGACTATCATATTCCTGGCGATCTTCCTGCCTGTCTTGTAAGCTGCAATGCTTGGGAACTACAAACAAAGATACTAATTGCAATGATAGCTTCCTGGTTGCCATTCCAGCCATCTCACAAATGGTTGTCAACAAGTCCGACTTAGTATTGGTCAATGCCTCGGTCCTAAACCCGCGACCGGACAAGATTCAATTGACGCTGCTGTCGGCATTGAACCTCAAGATTGCACTGCCAGTACGCATCGAGCCGATCACATTAAATCTGTTCGTGCGCGACGCTGGCGCAGACAATGCATGGGGCCAGGCTAATATCGACGGCAAAGTCATCAGGGGCAACACCACCCTAGGCGTGACCAAGGTTGAGACGCCATTGACCAACCTGACCACCTGGAATGAGTATGTGAAAAATGTCGTCTTCCAGAAGGAGACTGCGCTGTCGGTCAGAGGTGTAACCAATTCATACTTGGGTGTGCTCAAGTCCAAGGTTACTATGGACAAGGATATCATGTCGCCGGGTGAGTCGCAGAAACAAAACATCATATCCTAGAAGTGAAGCTGACTTCATTCCAGTACTGGACCAATTCAAGAAATTCAGCCTCTCCGACAGTGGACTCATTCCAGCCCGCGAAGACGGCACCAACCTAATTGGAAATGTCTCCCTTCCCAATCCGTCCGTGTTGACTCTTGATATTGGCACACTCGTCCTTGACGTGAAGAGCGGCGACCTCGTTATTGGAAACGCCACCGTCAAAGACGTCACTATCAAGCCAGGCGCCAACGTCTTCCCTCTAACCGGAGTCCTCGACATACCCACAATAATCGAGCACCTCGGAGAAGTACTCGTATCGCAGGCAAAAGCCCTCAAAACCGGTAACTTAGCCCTGGACACGGTAACCCGAACCGTCACCTGGAACGGCACACTGGTGCCATACTACACCGACGCGATGAAGCAGCTGACGCTGACGGCCAACGTGCCAATCGCCGATCTGATCAAGAACACTGTTCACAACCTGCTCAGTGGCAATGAAACCCTCACAGATATTCTCAAATCAGGGGGCGACACGAGCAAGCCGCTAGGCAGTCTCGGCAGCAGCAATGACAGTGACTCCAGTTCAATAATATCCGAAGCCTCCGAGCTTGCATCCAAGATGAAGACGAACATCGGAGTGCGCGATATGTTCCGTGACACGAACCCAGTCAAACGGGATTTAATCATCAATTCGGTGGCTGGGATGTACAAGAAGCTGTGAAATGTCGATCACATTTCACATTTCACATTTCATTTTTCATTTTTCTTTTTCTTTTTCTTTGGCATTTATGTTTCCTTTTCTTCTCGATAAAGGTCACCGGGTCCCGGGTTCTGTGTACATGATTGCGAGATGCTCGCTGATGCCTAGACGATACTTGATTCCCCCTTTGGGTTGTGGCAATGGTCTTTCTTTTTTGTTTTTGTTTTTGTTTTTTTTTTTGGATGGCGTTTTCGGAGTGTGTTGCTGTCTTTCTATCTTTAAAAGATAAAGACAGGTCCTAACGTTCTTGTTTTTCCTGTTGACTCCATTGTTGAGGCAGTGCATCGGTGTGCTAGTGCACTTTTTGTACACATGGCTGTCTGCCCGGGCTGAGTCGGTGCAGATGATAATGCATAAGATATAAATTATAAAATTATATGATGATAGGAATGGATCTGATCCTTGTGTAGTTTGTAGGCTTGCATATTGTTTTACTGCAATGGGCTGTCAGCTTGACAAAAGCACTAGATAAAGAGGAGATTCATGTCAAATTGGATGATCTTTGTCCAAATGACTTGTCTCGATAGTTTTATATCTTTCAATATTGGGTAACTGATTGATATTATATTTGAATTTGAATAAAGGAATTCATAGTCTACCTGGGCACTCTGTGGATGTCAGCCTTACGACTGTTAGGGCTTCCATTTGGAAATTGGTATATAATGGAACACATATGCATATAAGGCCGTGTTAGATATGCCAAGTGATGTCTAGGGCACCCAATTGACTGTCACTAATGTTCAATGGTGAAATCATGAATGAGATTTGCTGCCCAAGGCCTCCCGTACGCCCGTACGCCCGAATCGACTGTTCGTATTGTTTGCTGGTAAAAGGGAAGCATGCATGACCTCGTATACTAAGTTTACTTTGAGCTGATTTGAACTTTAACTTGTTTTTGTCATTGGTAATAATCTATCGTCTTATGGTGGCTAATTGTATCTGATCCTGTCTGTGTTGAATTATGGAAGACTCTTCCAATATCCGATCTCTTATTCCACGCAGAAAGTACCAGCGCTTGATACCCATGTAAAAGGGCGGTGCTTCTTCCACCATATTGCCTAAAGGAGAATATGGAGGTGGTGGCTTCAGTGTCTCTGGGAACAGTTCCCCAGAAGCCTGGTAATCTGGAGAGGTAGCAGTGGGAAGAGGCGTCGTAATGGGAATTTGAAAATGTGGATCAAAGCTAATGAGGATAAGAGCTTGTTGATTGGGGGGAAGTCCGGGGGCGTCAATCGAATAGATGATGGAGCGTTCGTCTGCAATACTTTTCACAGATCCGGTGCGCGGGCCTGGGCAAAGCAATTTTTGTAATGCAGGTGGGGCGTCTTCTGGAGGCCACATACGCACACCACGACACTCGAAGCGTTCCTCAGAGCCTTCAACAGGTAAGCCGTAGTGGTCTACCTGAGTGGGTTGGAATAGTCGGTTGCGAGGTCCCTCGATTCCCTCCTCGTCAATAGGACATTTGCGCTTGCGGGACACCGTCCGCAACCTGATTCTATCTCTAGACCGTAAATTATTACCGTCAGGGTCGTTAACAATGTCCACAAAGGTGGATGCACCGAGATGGTAGCTTCTGTGTTTGGTGCGAGCTGCGATGAACTCCTGCCGCTTGGTAGAGCCAGACTCGTACTCGGCATGGTAATGCCGCCGCAACCGCTTTGCAGGTCGCTCATCGTAGGGGGAGTCGTTCTCAAGGTCATCATCTATAGACAACCAGGATGGAGTTTCGATAGTGCCTCCTGAAAGAGGTGCTAGAGCTTCCTCCGGTGTAGGAAGTCGCTGTGTGTAGTATGTACGGTGATTTTCGCTTTTGCCATCGCGCCACTCACGACGGCATTCAAGTATGACTGGCCGGCCAGTTGTCTCATCTTTACGAATTGAAAGATCAGTCCACATTTCATTGATCGGGCCTTCTTGATGCTCTCGGCGCCACAAGCGACCGTTCCATTTGCGGCCGTCTTCGCGAGGGGCGTGACAGAACCAATGGTAGAAAGAGGAGTGTACTTCATCGTCATCTACGACAACTTGCGTCGAAACTGCATAGAGATGTTCATCATGCATCTCAAAACACAGTGTTTGTCCAAGATCGCCATCGACCGCTCGGTCGAGCAAGAACTTAATAGGTTCTTTCGATTCGAGATCCACACCAGTGATAGACCACACACCATCCGAACCATCGGCAGCAGTAAATGTACCATACCATATGTAAGATCCGCAGTGCCGTACAAAGAGTGGCGCAGAAGCTGGGATTTTCTCAACGAGCAGGAAACAATCTCGTTCCTGGTTGGTTTTCCGCCACGCCATATTGGCCACGAGTAACGCATCCTCGGTCGCATTTACGTCGGCCACTCGGAAGACGAGAATATCATCGCAGTAGCTCAAGAGCGTAACACGATCTTCTGCGCCTGGCTCTACGAACCCGGTTTTCAGCAGTTGAGGGAACACATCACGGAGGTCCATGACACGTTCCCTGAATGCAGGACCATGCACGTACAGCAAACGAATCCAATTATCAGAGCGATAACACAAATATCCTTGGTTGTAGAGAAATTCAGCCCCATAGCCTAGGCAGACCACCGAATACGGATCTGCCGTGGCGACAGCCTCGTGGATAGCAAGCCGATGCCCGACGGCTTTTCGAAAACCGGACTGGGCCGCCAGGGCAGCCTGACCTTCTTTGCTGTAGGGTAAAAAATTCTGTAAACTGGGATCAGCCTTGTAATTCAAGCGAGGGATTGACTTGGCCTACCTCGACAGTTTTGCGGGCAATCTGTTCGCTTTGTGACAGAGAATAGAGAGCACGATTGGTGCGACTGAGGTTCACAAAATCACGGTCATCCAGCGAGGTTGCGATCTGGTAAAACACATCAAATGGGAGAGTATCCAGACTCTGTACAGTCGTCATGATTATAACAAGTAGCCAAATAGTCAAATAGTCTGTTGTTTCAAGTCTCAAGGGAGTGTCTCAGACAAAAAAAACAGGGCAACAGCCAGAAAAAAAAACAAAACGAATTCCATGCCTTGAAATTGATAGGGAAGGAACTAGATTTAAATTCAAGGAAGGAAGATAGGAGGGAAAGAGGAGGTGAGGGAGTAAATGAGGCTCAACTGTAGCAAATGGAACCTTGGAAACAGGAACCTTCCTTGGAATAGTCCCACAATGAAAACCATGGAACCTTGCCGTACTAAAAATGCCAAAAGAGCCTCCATCTTAACCCAAAATGGATTGATGCGTACCACCTGCGCACTAGCAAGATTGGAAACTGGAAACCGTAGGAGCAGCTCTCCCCGGATCACCGGTCACGTAATTTGGCAGGGGCTTAGATCCTTGTGAGGCTCTTTATTATTTGTTGTCTCGGATTACGAACTCGGGACCAACATGTCCGACAAAAGCGGCCCATCCGTCTCAATCAGGACTAAGACATGTACGGAGTACTCTGTACATGATCTCCGATCTCTCGTGACTCGGATTAGGTGGAGTCCACAGGCGTATCCACGATCCTTCCAGTCCTACCCCTATCGGATCTTCAGTGCATGTGCGGCTCCCGGAGTGGCAGCTATAGCGTGAATAAAGAACTATTACAACTAGTACTACTAGTACTAGCTGTACTAGTAATATGGACTTACAAGTGCTTACTGTAACCCGACCCAGAGCACCATGATGACTGTCTCTGTTATTATATAGAGCCGCATTGAAGTCTTTTACCCAAGCCACCGCCTCAGAGGCAAATCTCACCTACGCACTTTTATGCAAGTTGCCCAGGTCTATTCCTAGTCTAGTTCTTGCCACTTCCAAAGGTTTTTTACTTTTTTGATAATTGTCTAGTGTCCTTTTGGGTAAACAGCGGGACGTGTGAATTACTGTATCCGATTAGTTTCACCGCTTCCGGTTTAGCGTCCGAATACGCGGTTTTGTAACCTCTAGATGTCCCATTGCCTATAGACTCACTCGCCACCAAAAATGTGTTTTAAAAAAATAATTCAAGACAATAATTCAGGTATCAAGTTCAGATAATAGTCTGCCAACGAATGGTTTGCAGAGTACTCAACAAAAAAAATCCCGGATTCTTTCAAGACCCAACAAGCAGTAGGAAGGTCGTACCGAGGAGAATTCGGTGAGATTATAGCTGTCACATCTGCAATTAACCCGAAGGTCATTCGTCCCATGACCAAGGCACAGACAGAACGCTTGTAATCATCTATGAGGTGATTCTACCACACGCAGAGAGGAAGTTTCGTTTGTATTAGCTGCGTAATTCCTAAGAGAAGAATTGATTCGAATGCCAGAATTCGAGAATATATCCATAAAATGCATCGTGCAATGAAAAGAACTGAAAGGTGAAAAGGCTCTGCAGTTCCTAGACAGCATTCTCCGAGTAAAATCAAGATTTGTGAAACTTGTTTAAAATTGATTGAGCCTTCGGTACTTTCGCTGGTCGGGTCGAAACGGGCATAAAATGAAATGAAAATTGCCTCACCTTCTTTGTTGAGAAGTCTCGAAAGGTAATCTGGTGGGTCTGGCCCGTCTCATCCCTTGTATGACTCCCGAGGTCTTTCCAGGGTCCTTTCAGCCACCCTGATACTCGAAATTCGCTCTTGACTCTCCCATTGCACACAGCAAAGCACTGCTCGCAGGCAGTCTCCTATGTCTAAGTTCTGGCTTCCCCTCACGGAATCTTTAAGTGTAATTGTGCTTAACAAGGCGTCACAAACGCCCCGTTTCATTTCGTGGCGGCTCAACATCATTTCCGCTCAGCCTATCGACTACATCTTAGCTTCAAAGCATTGCATGAATACTTTAGTATCACTCCGCATGACGTCCTCAATGACAATTTTTGTAATTCTGTCGGGAAAAATTTCGTGCTGATTGGTGTGTGACAGCTGGAAAGGCACATTTACTGAATGAGATTGGTAAGAGAATAGTTCTTAATGCCAGATAAAGGCTAAAGATACATTGCATGATATGTGACTCCAGAACTCGAGAAAGTCATTTTCTCGCTACATTATGGCCGCCCTTTTCATGACTGATCGCGCACCAGATTTGTGAGCTGGCCAGACTTGGATGAGGACTTCGTGGAGCGCTTTCGAAACCATTAGTTCCTGGTAAACCGCAAACGCCTAGAAGAAAATTGCAAATAGCCGCATCTCCGAAGAAGATATAACTCCGGGTAGTAAGGAATCCGTTTGGCGGTTCGCATCCTCGAATGTAAGTCGATCATCTACTGGTGGCGGAATGAGATATGTCCCGGATGATAGTAAGACCCTAACCCCACTAAGCTCTAGAGCTTGCATAAGGATACTCCAAAAGGGATGAAAAGGCAAAATGCGAGACATATCAAGCATAACTTGTGTCGATTACCAGGTGAGATATTATAAAGTCAACTAGAGCTTTCAGATCTTCAAGAACGAATTAGTAAACCCGACCTACTATAAGCTACTAGACACCATTGACAATCTGACAATCTGACAACCTGACTACCTGACTACCTGACAACAACTTTGCCTATAAAGCAGCACTTAATTAAGGCCATCTCGCAGGCAATGCAGACGACGTTTGTGCAAGGGTCCTGCACAAAGCCACTTTTTCATCCTTCTCATCTCTCATCCATACAGAGAGTCCATAGAACATGATGACTAATAAAGCTAGGGTGCAGGTACTGGACCGTAGGCGGTGCGGCTGGCCGTTTCAAAGGGCGGGAAGGCGGCTGTTTATTTTCGTTATTTTCGTTATTTTCGTTATCTTCTCTCCGCAGATTCAGTTGGAAATTGTAAACTTTTGAGATAGGTGACGCGTCTAGTCACATGATGAAGGGAAAGTCGCTGCCTAATTTACAGCCTCAGTTTCTTTGTTTCAGTACATTTCATTACATATTAGATTACAACACATACTATCTACCCGTGGATCATTGGAGTTCAATGAGGAAAAAACCTGAATTAAAGTGATTGACCTGCAGCCCTAATGGTGGATCCTTCAGTGTACTTCCTTGTATACGGAGTACTCCGTATGGACTACTATGAAAATTGCCCGGGCACTAACACTTGTCCCAAAAGGAAAGTGTTAAGTCCCATTTGCCTGACCCACCCCGAGTCAGCCGAATTACTTTTAAACGGTTCTTCTACTTCACCTTCCTTTCTCCCTTTACATCAGGAGATCATAAGTCACATCTTTGAAAAAGATGTACTATCCACCTCAAGGTCCCCCTCCAGGACAAGGGTCACCCCCATGGGGAGGATATCAACAACCTCCCCAATGGCAACCCCCGCCTCAGCCCTATCCTCCTCAGCCCTATGGTTATCATCAACCACAATCATCTTATCCAGGTCCTAGCCATTCCCCCTACCCACCAGCGCCTTATCCTCAATATTCCCAATATCCTCCCCCTTCTACCCCGCCATATGGTCATACTCCACCTCCTCGCCATCCCTCCCACCATCATACTCTGAGTGCCCCTCAAAATGGTAAAGTTCTTAATATGCCAAAAAAAAAAAAAAAAAAAAAAAATCNTCACTAACCATCAAGCAGGACTTCCTCGTGCACATTCCCCGAATCTGCCTCCAACCCCACCCCAGAATTCTCAGCAATTCGGTGGAGGTGCTCCATCAAACTATAGATTCCAGTACTCAGCTTGTACCGGTCGCCGCCGGGCTTTGCTGATCGGAATCAACTACGCAGGACAACCCAATGCACTAAAAGGCTGTATCAACGATGTTACTAACATGTCCAACTTCCTGACTCAGCGATTTGGGTACAAGCGAGAGGACATGGTCATTCTCACCGACGATCAACGGAACCCTTTGAGCCTCCCTACCAAGGCCAACATTCTACGTGCCATGCAGTGGCTCGTTAAAGATGCTCAACCTAACGATTCCTTATTCATTCACTTCTCCGGCCACGGAGGTCGTACTCCCGATTTGGATGGAGATGAGGACGATGGATTCGACGATGTCATCTACCCACTGGACTACCGCCAAACCGGTCACATTGTCGACGATGATATGCATGCCATCATGGTGCGTCCACTGCGGCCCGGAGTACGATTGACAGCGATCTTCGATTCGTGCCACTCGGGCACTGCATTGGATCTACCGTACGTCTACTCGACGCAAGGTGTTCTCAAGGAGCCCAACCTGGCCAAGGAGGCCGCTCAGGATTTGTTCAGTGCATTCACTTCGTATGGACAAGGTGATTTCTCCAGTGTCGCCTCCACCGCCATCGGGTTCTTCAAAAAGGCAGTCAACGGCGACTCGGCCCGTGAGCGCACAATCATGACCAAGACCTCTCCAGCCGACGTGGTGATGTTTTCAGGGTCCAAGGACACACAGACCTCGTAAGTGGCGTAACTTTTAAATTTTTAAAATAAATAAGAATCCAAACTAACCCGGAAACAGGGCGGATACATTCCAGGACGGACAGGCGCGTGGTGCATTGAGTTGGGCGTTTATTAAATCACTGCAACAGTGGCCACAGCAGAGTTACCTGCAGCTGCTGAACACGATCCGAAATGAGCTCGAAGGCAAATACTCACAGAAGCCGCAATTGAGCTGCAGTCATCCCCTTGGTAAGTTAACTTTTTATTTTTTTCAGCGGTGTAACCCCAGCGCCCCAGCTGACTCGAGATCGACAGATACCAACCTCCGCTTTGTGATGTAATCGGAGAGTTTTCACCCTGGGCACCTGGGGTACTTATGACAGGCACGATCGAAATGTAGCAAATGAATCAGCTGAGATGATATTCCGAGTCCCGAATTACCGGTGCGGGGAAGAACCCGTAGGTTACAACATTGCGTAGTATTGTAGTTATTGTACGGAGTACGGAGTAATATGGCTAACTACATTATATATGTAACAATGTACAACATAATACCATCGAAAATAATAGAACCACATATGCTGTATAATATAGTTCAATAATAGCATCTATGGATGGAATACGATGCGCCATCTCTCAAACTTGTGGGCTCGTGTGTGGCTGTGGTTCTCTCCTGTGCTCCTGTGGATCTCTCGGCAAAACTCAATGGGGAAGTAGTTTTTCTCGGAGAACATATTAACTATGTACGGAGTATATAATTAGTTAGGTGGTACTCTGTATTCTTCCTACCTTTGCCTTCATGTGTTTAAATAGTAATTGTCTCTAATGTCTCGAATTTCTTGAATTTCTTGAATGTCTCCTTTGTCTATGATTCTGTTTCATTCCACGGTTTCTATAAAAAAGTATAGACCCATGGCGCCATTTTCCCCCTGAGCGGGAATCGGACCAATCAGAAATGAGGAATCCACAGTTCCCGGTGGGAACCGTGGATGCACTGTCTCTGCCCCTTGGTAAATGTCGCAATCCAGTGTTTTATGTTGTACGTTGCGTATGAGGGGGACGTGGAGGAGCTTTGGAATGGTTCTACTTGAAGAATGTAGCATTACGTCCACAGTCCACGGGTTATTATTTTGTATGTATACGAAAATCGTGGCTTTGTTCTGCCGCGTCATTGGATCGAAGACAACGTGTTGTCAGATCTTTGAGACATGATCTGATCACCCCACGGGTGTTTTTCCACATGGATAACCTTCTAGTTATCTGTACTTCCCGTACTCCGTACATGACTGTTTATACAGCAGATCATACTGCGTAAATAGTAATAGTCAAGACTCAAATAGCTAAGACCTGTAGAGCGCCATAACACTATAACACTAATAGGAGAAAAAATATAAATAAAGCAAAGCAAAATTACCAAGTCATCTAAGTGTTACGGGACTAAAATGTTGATGTCTCTGATCCACTTTTGGTCTTTTTCGGAATTTCATCAGAATACCCTTTTTTGGACTTTTTCTCTCTTTTCTTCTCTTTTCTTCTCTTTTCCTTTTGTAAAAGATCATAGCCTTTGAAAGCCATGTTGATTTCATCTGCAACAAACAGTTCCTACTCCTCCAGCGTCTCATCCGAGTCTCATTCTTCTCCATACCAACATCCCCCCACATCCACACTTTCACTGAACACCCGCCGAGTCCCGATGGCTGTCAAGTACCCTCGGTTTTACTCGTCCCCCGTGGATCAAGAAACCGACTCAACCCCTCTAGAAGTATACGGCCTAGAGCAGCGAGAACCCTCCATCTACGCCAAACCTCCCAAACTACTCCGCCGAGTCTCACATGTCCTAGGCGATATCCGCGAAGACTTCTCAATGGACGCTCGCCAAACCACCGAAAAGCTCAAGCGCCGCTCAACCATGTTCTACGACGGACCTGGTTACACTGCTCCCCCATCTCGCCCAGAGGCTCCGAGGACATCTCACGGACCCCCGCGATCGCGGCCAATGTCCATCATCTCTTTCGATAATTGGTCTTCTCCGACACGAGGAATGAGCCAGCGGATCTCCCGCCGGTTATCGGTTTTCTCTTCGCGAGGCAAGCCTACTAGCTCCAAGGAGGCCAGCATATCTTCGCCGAATCTGATCGGTTCATCAACTCAATACGCGAACAGGAGCCAAGCTTCGTTCATTTAATGGCCGGAAACACCATATGACGATCACCAAAAAAAATTAAAGAAAAGAAAAGAAATCATTATCACCCATCTATGAGCACGGCATCGATGCTCAAATTGTCGCAATACACGGCTATTCATACATACATGCGCAAGGGGTGTTCTGGTTTAACACTCTCATTTTTTGCATTTCCTTTTTCTTGCGCCTGCTATATCCATCAATTTTTTGGGGTGGACAGCGATCATTTTCATTTTATTAATCGCTAGTTCTTGTTTTGAGGTTTCATTGTTTCCACTTCTCTCTCCTTGACTTGCGCATAGCTCGGTGTTTGGGATTATAAATTTTTGGATTTCTGGTTTATTTGGAATATTGGCATTTTTTTTTCTCCCTTGATATATCAGAATAATATATCATATACTGAACCCCTTGAAGAGACTACGGACTATATCTCGAGTTCAATAAATAACACGCTAATTGCGCCACCATGCAGTTGGCATTTTACTCTAAACTAAGCAATTGCCGGTAGGCTAACGTCAGCCCGTTATCCAACGCCTAAAAATAAAGACCGAAAACGTCCGATATTACGTATTCCAAATGTGACTGAGGAATATGAAACAAATATAAAAGAAATAAATGCGAAATTTCAAGTATGTACCCGTGACCGCAACGAAGATGCCAAGGTAGGAAGAATGAACTGGGACGGTAAATTGGCTGTGTTGGGAATGGCCCTGCATTGTCATTTGGGGATCGCTAAAAAAAAAAGGGATTGCACCTAGAATAGGGATCTTGCAGAATAGACTATGATCAGAACTCAAGGAGTAATTAGTTCCAGTACCGATTCTAGGGTAGATTCTTTGCTAGGACTTGCATTCACTTTGTTATTGATGCTATATCATTAGTTAGATCTGAAACAGCCAATCAGCTGTTACTGTATACTTGCATATCCCGAGTCATATGCTCCGCTGGACGTTAAATAAAACAAACAAAATCCCTCCACGATATACTCATGGCTTTGCAAAGTCTATCATCAACGACAGTTTAATACTCACCTCTTCCTCTCTGCGTCTGTCCATTCCACATGCTCTGCGGTCTCAATAGGCAAAACACCCTTGCCAACAGCCGTTCTCTCAAGTGGGAATCGCCAGGATACAGAGCCGCCTGCAAATGCTAGTCCATAGTTGATCCAATTGACGAGGCAGAAGCCGGCGATGTTCATCATCATATCTAGGATTACTAGTTTTCCGCGCCATTTAGTTTGGGATGTTTCGGTCTGCCAGATTGGGGCTGTAGCAGTGTTGATACCCATTGCTTATTAGAATAGTGTATTTAAATTGAGTCCAAATAATCTTGTTTACCGTTTCCAACACTATCAGGGATGTTAGAAGATGATAAAGCGTTCTGAAGACAAGGTCACTTACCCTAACACGATACGACCAACGAACATCTACGCCAAAGTAAACGAACTGGTCTGAAGGATAGCGCCAACTGCCATGATAGTAGTTCCCAGCAAGATAGCTTTCTTGCGGCCCAGACGCTCACCAATAGTGAAGGCGACTAGAGCCCCAAAGAAACAACTAATATCATATATCGCAGTCACCGTGGATAGGGCCGTTGTCTTCGTAGGTCCGACCAGATCGTGGATTTCGAGAAAATCTTGCGTAATTACGACGCCGCCTGGATTTAAATAGGTTAATTCAAGATTTCATACGTAGTCTCCAGATCACTCACTGAACACTCCTTGGTCGTAACCAAACAAAGTCATATCGGTTGCGCATACCACCTAGGACAAAACATGTCAATTGATTCCAATCAAAGAAAAGAAAACTGGTACAAGCTATGTGATGGAGGAAGATGATGGATTGGTCTACTGCAACAGTAGGCCCTGTGAAATATCTTGTCCCGAGATCTGGCTTGTATCACTGTGAAGTCTACGGGGAAGGAGCGTGTAGATGGTGCTAGGTGGTCAGGCTTCAACCCTTTTTTTTTGTGTTTTTGTAAACATCAACACCGAGCTCCCACACGAACTTGATTTCACTAAGCATAGCCAAAATGTCTATTCCCATTACCAGCACTGATCTACTGCAACATGCACTGCCTGATATCAATATTGGACCGAACTTTACGCGATCGAATGCTATTCACGATATTCGATACGTCGGACCCCTACGTCGTTGGGCGACCTTTAATAATGAGGTCACTGCGACATTTCAAAATACGAATTGGAGCCCAGTCCCTCTCTCGTCAAGTCTCGTCAATTTTCCTACCCTTGGACCACTAGCAAACGAGCATATTCGATGCGGTGATGAGACAGGATTACAGGGGCGTTTTGACGAACGTGTAGGACAAGCTTTGGGCGCTGTATTCGATGTCAATCATATTGATTTGGTGTTCGGCGACTTTAAATGCACGACAAACGCGCTGAAATACCGAAAAACACCCGATGTCATGATTATGCGACCTAATGGCAGTTCTCATGTCGTTGGTGAGATGAAGACGTTTTGGGTGTACGACCACCAGTTGGAGAGAATTGTTTCGCAATTCGACCTTGGTGAGGACAAATTGCTTCGCCAAGTCTTAGGTAAGATCTCTCACCTATATACAGTCATGAACGCTGGCTTAGATAGAAAGTTCTGTGCGCTAACGTAAAATGTAAACACAGGACAAATTGCCCAGTACATGGAAGACTTGGATCTCAAGTTCGGGTTTATAAGCAATTACAATGAGACTCTGTTTTTACGTCAGGTCCTTTTTGGTAGAATTAGGGGCTTGGAATTCTCTCCTTTGATCTACCATGATGATGTGTATACCGGGCAAGGGGATGTTACTCTCCGTCAGGGGATGATGCACTTGGCCCTGTGCTCACTCGTAAACCCTCGCCCTGACACTGGGTTGCGAGGTGTTTGGACTGTTGATACCTAGTTCTGAGTTTTGTGTTTGTTCTATATGTATTTCTCGATATGAATCATACTGTCCGCACATCGTCTGTGCCCGACTATCGAAACAAGGATTTGCAAAGTAACATAAAGCCAAGGTAGCTATACTAAATATGTCTGGTCCCGAGACTAGCAAGATCTGACCTGGTTATATGACAATGGCCAAATTGATGACTAGTATATCTGTAACCTTAAATTGCGGTATGTACATATTTGATATTTATAATTATTTTTATGGGTGGCATTATTAAGAAAGCATAGGCGTGATGTATACCTTCTATAAGATAGTTGTGCCTCGCACAGCTGCTATTCCGATCGACTGGAGTGGATACTGCTCTCAATAGTGCTGTAGTGTCTCTGTATAATGTCAGACAAGCTCTTAGTACTTTCGGTGCAGCCATTCGGCCAATAAGTATAGTAGACGATGGACTATTTGCGGCGATATGGTCAATAGGAGTAAAGAAGGAAATAAACAAAGAAGAAGACCAATAGCAATAGAGGATGAAGGAACAAAAGAAATAAATAGACCTATAGGAATATCACATGCCAAAAATAAAGTTCACCATTCTCTTGCATCACTTAGCTATCAACTTTCTCCCTCTTCGCCATGTCGTCATTTTGTTTCCGTACCCTGCTCCTTCAATCTTATCAATCGAAATGACTTCGCAGCATTCCTGGTTCCGGGGCCCCGAGCTCCGTAGTATTGTCTTCGATGCCCCTACGCCCTCCACCTGGATTGTCCTCAAGCGCGTTAACGAACACGAGCACCGAAAGGATCCCGACCACTCCGCTGTCTCCTATGCCTCCGTTAAGTACCAGTGCAAGAAACACGGAGATGCTAGCAAAATCGCGTTCGTTAGGATATATAAGCAACTGCCCCACCTCGGCACAGAGTTTGACGATCATGCTACCCGCGCTAAGCAAGCTAGGGCGTGGACTCCGCCCGAGCTAGTAGCATACAAGACTCTTACCGATAAGCAGTCGAAAGTCACCCCCCGCCTCCTAGGATATAGGGAACAGGAGCAAGAGAGCTCTGCTCTTGTACCCGCTGGCTTCCTGGTCTCGTTTGCGTGGGAGCAAGTGCCTGGTGTTCAGCTAGGGGATAGCCTTGGCGCAAAGGTCTTCTGGGATATGAGTGATGATCAACGCCACAATATTCGGGAAGCCTTTAAGAACAAGACAATCCGGTGAGTTAACGCCTCTATTCTACGTTGCTTATAATAGATGTGTACTAACATCGGCCCCTTTTAGTGAGACCGAAACTATTGGCTTTCGCCCTTTGTTCTCTGGTCCCTCGCATTTAGTTTGGGATTCCGCCTCCGGTAATCTGTACGACCCTCCTTAGCAGTTGCACTGTGCTTGCTCCAAAGGGATTTACTAATTTATAACCTATAGTTTTATGGTCGGCTTCCGTCAGTGGATTGAGGTTAAGCCAACACCCTGGAGTGAGGCAAAGTCCTACTGGTTCGACCTAGCTAAGCCACCCAAAAAGGTCAACTGGTCTGAATGGAGTAACAACCCTGATACTTCTAATTGGAAGTTTTAGATAGCCTATTTTCTTTCTTTATGATGCTTTGCTGCTCTGGAAACAATCCAATAAACCCAAATCCTAAATTTGTGACCATCTAGACTTATATCTAGACTTATAAGGTGTCGAAATATGATAGAATTCAGGGTATAAAGCGAGTTATGGTAAGATCGCTTAGTTTAGATCCGTGACGAGCAAAGGCAAAGAGGTAAACAATGTCTATTTGCTAATATACTAAGCAAAAAATGAAGTCTGAACTCAGATCGCAAACAACATCCTCTAAGTAGTAAAATTTTTTGGTTAGTTCAGCTAGTATGTTTAGGAGTATTTTCTCCTTCTTCTATATTGTAGTTAGGGAATCGGTTCGAAATAGATCACCGCAAAGTATAGAATAAGACTATCGGCGACACTCCTGTATCTGAATTAGAATAAAGATATGGAATATATGTCGAGTCAATGATGAGAAAGTGGTCATTTCAAGAGCTATAAAGTGCTTCTAGAAATCAATATCGATCTATAAAAGTACTTTGGACTATCTTACAGATTTATAATCTATATTGATACCTAGGTAGTATATAAGATTGTATGACGGCGAGGCATCGCTATCTACCCCACTATATCTCTTACCCGTATACTCCAGCTATTATGTACATCTCTTTCATTATCTTAATCAAAAATCAAAAATTGAGATTTAGCCTAGGCTGAGGAATTCCACAAGCATGAAAACCCCAGCCTATTGCAAAAATATTAGAGTAAAAACATTGGAAGACACTATACTTCTACTCATACCGTAATCTAGAAGGTCAGCCATCCACCTGTTAGCCCGAAGTAGGGCTTTTTCTTTTGCGAGACTGTAGTCATATCGGAACTATAGTAAATCAAACATATGAAATCTCCACTATCCACGTATCAGTGGGACATTACCCCTTATAGACCAGTGTAGAAATAGCCTAAATACACAGTTTTATCTTGGATATACATGTAAGGGACTTGCCTATTCAAAAGATTACGGGGAATCATCTCCCGAGGTCGGCTCCGCTCCGATGTCCGGGGCAAAACGCGGGGAAAAGGATCTGCAATAACTTTGGAATAAGGACATTATCCCAAAAGGGTATCCCGTAGGGCCTGATCACCTAATTTCCATACCGGATCTAGTAGATTGGATTTGCTCAGATTCAGGGAAGAAAAACCGAGGTCCTTGCGTCACTGGTCAGCTGAGGGGTTGGAAGAGGAGAGTAGATCGTCGGTTATTATTGCCTTCGGTTCTATAGACTCTAATAGGGTAGAATATATTTCGCATGAGCATAGAGAAAACAATATCCAATTTATAGATCTTCAAACGGGTCATTGTTGTTAAGTAGAGGGAGTATTCATCTTCAAGGCTAAGACTGGGCTAACTAGCCTGTAATTGGTATCTTTAACATCTTTTCTAGAGGCATTCTAAAGGCATCATTCTGACCTATTCCATCTTTTAGCAGAGCGAGAATAACCAACCCAAAGCAAATTCCATAATGACAAAACTAGTACTAATTTCATTTCCACAGAACTGGAGAAAAATTACCGCATAAACCCCGAAAAGCACATGTGTGCAGACTATTTCGACGTGAAAGAGATATAGATTAGAAGTGGAGTCACTTCTGTACACAGAGCCTCTATATTTCTAGGCAAGTATCATAATTCGGAATACTACGCCTCTATCTCCTAATCCCTGATATCCATGTTATTGCACAGGTATTTTTTTAACGGATGATATTGCATGTCTCGTGAGTGGATGGTATAGGGGCTGTAAGCCATAAGGAAAATTTAAGCACCAGGGAAACACCGTCTGAAAATACCAGAATCAACCTGCAAAGCATCCAAATGAGACGAAATGCAAGGTCAAACGCAGCAACCTTCTGCTAGCAAGAAGGTGCGTCTGCAGAATCCAAAAGAAAATTCAAAATCCAAAGCCCACGTATAATACGCCATAGTAATCCCAACCCCGGCGTGTCTAGAAAATGGAGCCAGTCCATGCACCTCGGAGACGCACGTGCAGCCGGCACGGCGTCTCCATCCCCGACCTGGGTCCTGCCCTATCTAGCGGTGAAATCTCCAAATCATAGAGTCACGCTCTCGAGATCCCGCATGACAATACCCATTTGAGCACGCTTGGCTGCCTCGGCGACGAGATTGAAATCCTGCAGAAAGGGCGCTGTGGCAGTTGGACCCCCGAGACCATTTATCTGGTGGGGATAGGCATCGGAAGTGGGCGCCGGAGCGGGGGCTGCATTCATAGGTAATAATGCTTGGGTGTTGACTGCGGGGGCGATGGGAATGGTACTCGGGTTGGATGTGTTGCCAAATGCCTGTGACAAGGGTTGCATGGGAGGGGCGGAGGTCTGCGGGGAACAGGCAGATTGAAGCGAGGGTGAGAACACCTGGCTGGTCGCATTCGATGCGACTTCTAGGGTACTTTGAGCCTGGGCTGCCATGTTCGACTGCCCGGTTGAAGGGTTGGGGGTCGAGGAAGAGGGATGGAAGGAGGTGGTAGGCTGGACGAGAGGTGCTTGAGGGTTGTATGCTGTCCGCAGTGTCGAGTCCATGACGTGACTATAGCGGTCCGATCTTTAAGATGCAAGGAGAATGGGTCGCAGTGGATGTGGACTTGGGTAGATGGGTAGAATGGGGGAGAGATTTTGTTGCTATGGACAAAGAACAAAGATGCGATGGGAGATCAAGAGTGGAAAAGAAAGCAGAGTGGCAATGCAATCGAAGCCGTTTGATGCAAATTGCAGACTAAGACAAATCTAGCGGGCGGGGGTGATTTCCACTAAGCAGACGCTGGACGACCAAATCAAAGAGAAAAGAAGTGATGAAAAGAGAAAGATAGTCTAAGCTTTAGAGGTCAGAGATTTACATATCTCTCAGGGGTGCATACGACATTTGAAGGCAAACCGCAGGTTTTCCCTTGAGCCCGAGATTTGCCCGGGGTTTCGTCGGATATTACATGGTATTTTATGGTATTTTATGGTATTGTGACGGTATCTCCACGCTCTTCTCCGCATCATTTTACATACATCATGTATTACATCACGTGGTAGTATCATCCATGTGATCTCACAGTTACACTTTAGCCATATAATGTAACTGTCAATAGATTGGAGTTTTTTTTTTGGAGTTGTAGAGTGTTCTAAAATGACGAGCAGTCAGTTTAAAACACATTGTCTGATTGTGGAAATATGTGAATCTTCAATACCCGACCTCGGGAAGCCGAGAAATCCGCTATTAGCCCACACCTGCATGCACGTATATGTATTGATGCCTGAGGCGACAAAGAATATCCGATAAGAAATTGATAACCGATACCGATATTTTTTCCCCTCCATAGCTTGGAAGCATTAAAGTCATACATACTACCATGGCCGACGATTTTGATTCGGGGAATCTATTTCAGGACCCGGAAGGGTACTACCCTGAAGATGAGCCCCCCACTTTTGCCGAGCACACTATGCTATCGGGCCAGAAAGTGCGCGTCCGTCTTGTGGGCAGCCACCCCCTCTATGTATGATATCAATTGACATTGCTAGCCGAGGTGCCTACTTACAGACCTTGACAGGGAAATCTGCTATGGAACGCTGGCCGAACCAGCTCTCATTACATTGAGGAGCATACTGAGGCTCTCATCCGAAACAAGGATGTCCTCGAGATCGGTGCCGCCGCAGGCGTTCCCAGCATCGTGAGCGCCATTCAGGGTGCCCGGACAGTGGTATTGACCGACTATCCGGATCCAGATCTAGTTCAAAACATGAAGTACAACGCAGAGTTGGCGGCCAGTGCAATTCCCGCGAGGGAAGACGGAAAGCCCCGCCTTCACGTTGATGGCTACAAATGGGGCAGCGATGTGAGCCCACTGCGGGCCTATCTGCCTCCTGCTGCCGATGGCTCTCCATCCTTGTTTGACGTCCTGATCATGGCGGATGTGGTATACAGCCACCGTGAGCACCCGAATTTGATCAAAACCATGCAGCAAACCATGAAGAAGGACCCGAACTCTGTTGCTCTGGTTATTTTCACCCCCTACCAGCCCTGGCTATTGCCCAAGACCGAGCAATTCTTCCCTTTGGCCGAGGCGAGCGGCTTCACTGTCACCAAGATCTTTGAGAAGGTGATGGATGCGGTACTGTTTGAGAAAGATCCTGGTGTAAGTCTATATTCTAAGAATTCTCCTTTGCACTGCCATGATACTGACTCTTTACAGGATGAAAGACTCCGAAGAACCGTGTTCGGATATGAGATCCGATGGGCGCAGGATCAATTGGAGGATTCATCCAAAGCTGTTTGAGCCGTTGATTTGATACCCCCGGCCTACTTGGAACGATGACATGATTACATGACAAAAGTTCGATAAAATTTACATACATTGAGCTCGAGATCTGTTCTAGAAAATGGAAATACATTAACCATCTCTGTATAAAACACCCTTAACTAACCACACTTGAATTAAATATCTCTGCCTCATACTTCAGGCCTCAATCTCACTATTCAACAGCCTTTCACTCTTGCTTTTTCTCTCTCGTTCTGTATCCGCATTGGTGAATATTATTAAGTACAGCGATTTCAATTAAGAAAATAATACAATTTTCCATGGCAGAGCATATAGATGGTTCGTGGATGTAGATGCGGGTCACATGCCACCATCCCCCCGCAAAGAAAAAAAAAAGGTCCGCCTGAACAATCATCGCTACAACGCAACGATGCCGGTACGTCGAGAAACTTCTTATATTATTTAATCCAATCTGACAAATACATATTCAGCTCGTCGTTTTAACGGGATACCCGTGCTCCGGTCTTACCCACCGCGCCAATCAACTCGCATCTCTGTTCGAGAAACACCAAGATGAAGTATTCGCAGCAGCCGAAGCAGGCGCGCAGGTCTCGTTGAAGTCTCGATACAAGGTCCATGTGGTCGCTTCACACGACTCCTCCCACCCACGGATCGTCTACGACCATGCCCGCACCGAGAAGGAGGCGCGCGGCGTCGCCTACGCAAGGGCCAAGCGTGTGCTCAAGCGGGACAGCATCGTCATCCTCGACGGAATGAACTATATCAAAGGATGGAGATACCAGCTGTGGTGCGAGGCGAAAGCCGCGCAAACGACATGCTGTGTGGTATGAGATTGGAACATCCAAAATGAATTGCGACACCCAATAGCTGACAGGTCTGCTATAGGTTCACGTCGGTACACCCGTCGACCAGTGCGTCGCCAACAATGACGCTCGACTGCGCCGAGACGCCAGGAAGGAAGCAGACTCGAAGACATCGGATGCGCAGACCTCCGAAACCCAAGATACCCCCGCACCCGACTCCGCGGAGTCTACCGAGGACACTGAGGAGGCATACCCATCTGACCTGCTCAACAACCTCATCTTCCGCTACGAAGAACCAAGCACCCACAGCCGCTGGGATAAGCCCCTATTCACAGTCCCCTGGGCCGACGCAGAACCCCCGGTAGCAGACATCTTCGCAGCCTTGACAGGCGTAGTCCTCCCATCAACCGATGCTCCCACGGAAACAGCCCTCCCAAGCCTAATGGATTCCCTCGCATCCACCACCATCTCAGACGCTGCCAGCACAGCAACCGGCACTCGAGGTGGCGGCCGCGGCGGGCTCTCAACACGCGCCCGACTCATCCCGCATCAAGCCACCGTGCAAGCAGCGGCAACAGACTCGAACGCAATGTACGCAATGGAAAAGCGCACATCAGCAGTTGTGACTGCAATCCGCAATTTCACGCAGACCTGCCCATCCGCAGAAGTAGCACTTGCGCAGAGCAATCGCGCCGATGCAATCGCCATTGAAATTCCCGATACAACTATTCCTATCCTTGTCCCGTCCCATGTCGCCATGACTGGAACGACGGATGAACTCGCCGCTGCTGGTGGAATTTTGGCTCTACCGCGGCTGCAGAGGCTACGCAGACAGTGGATTAGCTTGAACAGATCGTATATTGGTCGGGGTCATGGTCCTGGAGGTGGTTCGTTGTCGGCTGATCAGATTGGAAATGCGTTTGTGCGGTTTCTCAATGCTGAGTTCTCAGGTGTGGTTGCGGAGACTTCTGAAGAATAGATACTTTGCATTTGAGTAGGATCAGATAGACTAGATGTCTTTTTCATTACCAGGAAAAGTCGGTTGGTAGTTATGAGATAACGAGGTTATGACTTTGCATACATAGGACGATTTAGATCTACAGATGTACGTGTTTTTAAGAATTGCAAAAGTAAAAAAGTCATTTGAAACAAACAAGAACGCAACACTATCTCTATCAATATCAACAAATCAAAAATCCAACCAATTGTTGGACAATACATGGCTATATCTCTCTTCACTGTCATTCTTCTTCCCCTTTTGAGACACCGTATCCCGCTTTGCTGTTTCCTCCGCATAAGTTTCGGGTCTTTTGTGTCATTGGGATGGTTTTATCCATGGATCTGGAGTGCAGCCCAAGAAGCTCAGAAGCCCTTGGTACTAAATCCAGATCCCCATGTGGTGAGCAGCCTGTGATCGGGGGCAGATCAACAAACTCTCAAGCGTGGGGTGGGGTACCACGCTGTTCCTATCCAGTTCCTGGCCGTAATATCCATTTTGGAATCGGATTGTCTTTGACCGATGATGGGATCAGGCTGAGACAATCCTTTGGCCGAAGTCCACTTGTGTACTCGCGAGCGATCGCACTGGGTTCCTCCATGTATCGAAAGTGCCTGGCCAGCAAGCAGCACGGTCTAGCCGTGGAGTAAAAAGGAAATCAAGAAAAAAGTTCTCCGTGAAGTTTGTCCGTGTCGTTTAAATGAAAACCGCTGTTCTCCTCCAGGACGGAGGCCTACAGCTTCTTGATCATTCAAGGCAATCCGTTAGGCATGTGGGAAACAGCCCGGCTGGCCTCAATATGGCGGTAGTTCAAACCCAAGGTGAACAGTTCCTGGAAACTGGCGTTGACCTTCTCGTGCATGGTGGTATCCTGAGGGGAAATGTTGCCAAGCTCCTCCAGCAGACGCGAGCGGCACTTGAAGAAGTTCTGCTCGGCATTCTGGAGGCGCTGTCCAAGGCTAGCGGAAGTCTGGGTGGCCTTAATGGAGCTGGCCTGGGAGTGGACGGAGCGAGTGCGCTTCATGGTGGGAGCTGGAGTGGCACCGGTGACTCTTCTCTTGCGGCCAGTGGGTTCCTTCTTCTTGATCTGACCAGCGCCGGGCGAGGTCTCGGGCGAGCTGTGGCGTTCGGAAGTGGCATAGTCATGCACGCGACGCATGTGGTCGTAAAGGTTCCATCTCCTTGGGAATCCATTTCCTGGAACTGCGCGTTCGCAGCCCTCCCACAGGCAGAGGTGGGGGTTATCTCCATGGCCGTGTAGCCCGTGGGCTTCACGCTCGTGGCGGAACAGACAGGCGTTGGAAGAGAAGCGCAGCTGGGCATCAATGCAGGCGGGGACCTTGCAACGGTATGGCTTCAGATGGGAATCCAGGTACTTGCTGTTAGTTGATATCGGTTAGCTGGGTTCAGATTACACCAAAGATTTTCATCATGGGAGGACTTGCTGGTAAGCGCATTTTTGCGTGGTGGGTGGGTGGTTGCAGGGTTTCTCTCCGGTGGCAAATGGGCAGTAATACTTTCCATCGCTGTGGGTGGACATGGAATAATACTGGTGCTCTCGCGGGTTGCGAGCCTCGACACCTTCCTTGGATCTCTGGCGGGTTGGCTCTCTCACTGGCAGGGTTGGGAAGAAATCGGGATCAGTTTTTCCTTGATGCTGAGAAACCGCCGACAATGCTGAACGACGGGATGGCTTTGAAGGTCTGATAGTCCTACGATATAGTGGTTAGATTTATGATCAAATGGTTTGTCTTCTGGCGTATCGGTTCTTGTCTGACACTCACCTGTTGAGGTCCCTGTCGTTAAGAGAAGAGCTGGGGAACAAGGGCTCCGCTGGGTGAAGTCCATGGGTCGTTCCAATGGGCGATGTGGTGAAGTCTCCGAGGAGTGAATCATCAGGGGCCATGAATGAGGTGTATCCCGCGTGTGAGCAAGAAGAAGTAACAGACATATCATTGCTAGCGTCGGTCAGTGGTGGAGAGACCGGGGCGGTCTGGAAAAGACCCGACGAATATTGCTCCATGGTGGTTCCTGGGTAATGGGCATCATGCATCATTGGGGTCCATGACTCTGGGCCTGTGATATAGTGGCCGTCCTCGGTACTGTGAGAGCTGTGTCCGATAGAAAGAGCATCATCTGGTGTGCCATTTCCGACACAGACATCATTTTCAACAGAAGAGAAATCCAGGAAAGAGTTATAAAGATCCCGGGACATTTCATGGTCATTCATGTCAGGGACTGCTGGGAAGTCCATGCCTGGGTACATAACATCATTTGGTCCGACCGTGGGGGTCATCAGCTGCTGAGACAGCGAGAAAGAAAGCATGTGCACCTCGGATGAGTCTGGTTTTGAGATAGCCTGGTCAAGGGATTCTTGGTGGTTCATTGTCCAGTCTTTCATATCCTGTGGATTTCCATGGGCTGTACGGATACTTGAGCACAACGAGGAGTTGTCATGGCTCGACATTTCATCATCCTGGATAGATCTTGAGGCCATATTTGAGATTCCTGAAACCATGGAGGTATGCATGGACTGTGAGATAGAGACTCGGTCAGAGTCGCTGGTGGTCCTTGGAGACATTGTGTGTGGTTGTATGATATAAGAAAAACACTGTAAACCAAGAGTTAGTCTCTACTACTCGTCATAGAACAATGAATTAAGCAAAGCAAAAAAAAACAAAAAGAAACCAAAAAAAGAACAGGAGCTCCATGGTCCAGAAGTGATTGAAAACCTAGTGAAAGTCAGTAATGAGAGCAGGGGTCGCGTCACGATTACTTATACGCACCAAAGTCGCATTTGTAGGGTTGAAATGTCCTTGGCCGACCAGGAATTATCGTGAGGTCCTGGTCAAAGTTGCCGTGTCTATGTTCGGGTCCAGGTCTGTTGTCAATCCAATGGAGTAGGCTAAGTGGTGCCAGGGCGAGAGAAACAGTTTCATCATGACCAGAATTACTATTTGGTTGAAGCATCATCATCCAGGTGAGTCCAGGTAAGTAAAAGAAAGTCGTTCATTTTTGTGGCCAGGTCAAGTAGGTACACAATGGCCGGGTCCCATAAAGCACTAGCTTAAGCAAGGTTGAAAGCGGATGCTTTAGAAGGCCATAATTGACAGGAAGCAAGCACATTAGCTTGAAAGATTCCTTGGTTGATTCCTTGGGGTCAAATGGATCCATTATTGTTGAGAGAGAACGTGGCCATAGTAGCATCAGATTTCCAGGCAAAGAGTCATAATTTCAAGTCCTTTAAGTGGTTCATATGGTTCATTCCATGGGCGTTGTTTCCAGAGGCAGTGGGGTCCAAGGGTATATCAAAAACCGCACTCAAAACTCCGGTCTTAGAGCAGAGGCAACGTGAAAAGAAGAAACATCCATGGCAGAAGTCCAGTGGCAGTAGAAGTCAGGCGATTTTTTGAGTGTGCAACATTAAACACATCTCAAAGAGATTCACTCAGCAGGTGCTGAAGGCAAACATCCTTGGCAGTGGTTCCCTATTTTCATGGTCGCCAAAATAAAATAAAAAGCAATTGGCCAAAAGTCCGGGAGTGGGAGCAGGTCTAAGGTCCTTGGGTCCTGGGAAATAGGCTGTCGATATCCTTGGCAAGCACAGTTGATAGCGGTACAGGTCCGGAAGAGAGTAAGGAAAAGAAAACAACGCATAGGAGAACCAATTGTAAAGAAAATGTGACGGGAGCTACCTATTGTGTTTGTCGAGATGTGTGGGCAGACTAAAGAAAAGCCTGGGAGATAACAAGAAAACAAATCCTGTCCGGGGAAGTATGTGGCAGAGAGAAATCCTTGTGGCAGTGATTGTATCAAAAACCAGGGAGTCTTAGGTTAAGAAAGAAGTTGTCCTTGGTCCAGGGACTGAGTTTGTTGTGTTGAAGAGGAGTATATATAAAAGTGATACACAAGGTATTGGTTGCAGAAAAAGGGGTATTCAGAGTTAAGAAATAAAAAAGAAGAATCAGGATGAAGGAGGGGGATCAGCGGCCTTTTTAGCACACACAAAAAATGAAAGCTTGGACATTAGGGGGTCTGTGGGCCATCAGACATGGCGTGTGCCAGTCTCGCATCGTGCAGGAGATGAGTGCGCTGTTGGCACTCTGAGAGCCAGTGCTGCAAACTGGCGGTGATGGCATCTGCAGATTAGGGGGGGTGTTCGTTGGACTGAGTGGAGGGATATTTACTAGCGGTGAGACGGGCTCGGCGTCTGGAGTGCTTGGCGAGAAGTATGATTGGTGATAAAGAGACAGGCTGACCCTGTATGATGATGTCCGCATTAAACGATCGGCAGGTTCACTCGCGTGGTCGATGAGATGTACAACTCAGTTGCACTGGGGCAAGTAATCGTATGGAGGGGAGAATCCCACGTCGAGAGTGCCACGCGAAATATACCTGCAGCATGAGGTCACCTTGTACTCGCATAGCGGTTAGGGCTTTGAACTTATAATACAGTGAAACAAGAATTAAATAATATAAATGATAAATGTGATTGTAAATGTGATTTATCCAAAACAGAAATCAATGCTAGTATAACTAAGATTACTGGACAACGGGACGGGGCGAGCCAGGGAGCCAGACCCACGTTGGGCAGCAATGCAGGCATTTTTTCCTATTTTCGGGTCTCCTTTTTTTCAGTTAGCCAAGTTCAAAAGAAGTGTTGTATGAGAAAAAAAATAGATCAAGTTTGATAAGATCAGAAAATGAAAGATGGAATATGTTTTCGTTCAGCAATCCGAAGATCTCAGGTGAACTATGCTTTAAATATTGTTTGTTCATCACAAAAGGCAAATGCCCTTGGGAAACAGTGGGAAAAAAATGTAAATAAAAAAAATAATGGGCTTACCTGTTAGCGGGAATTGTCGGAAGAGCAAGGGATGAGTTGTCATGAAACACAAGTCATATTCGAGGGCTGTGGCAGTCTGGGATATGATTGACGGAGAAAAGGAAGAAGAAAAGGAAGAAAATATTTTTTTGTAGGCGCTGAGATCACGTGCTGTCTATACGTTTGTATGATTTACACTGTTTGTGTCTGTCCTGAGCAAACACCCCACATCCTCAACTGACGTTAGAGGCCCATTAAAGGTTTATCCACTCTCCACTCTCTATTCCTTGGCATGATGAATTGGACAGGCGGCCAACTGCAGCGTCATCACAATCGCTCAGGCCTGTTGACCAAAGCTCAGAAGCAGAATTTTGCCAGGGCGAGACTCCAAAATGGCACGGTCATTCCCCCGCCTTCGCCATTCCGAAACTTCCCTGATATTGGATTCAAGGGCTCGAGCACTAGGGACAAGGATGAGACAGAGACAAATGGAAATCAGTCAGTCAAGAACTGTTGATTGCTTTGCCTTTACTTCCGCCAATCCGTGTGGGCGTTATCTTACTGACCCGTGTGAGCGCTGATTCTAGAGTTGCGGAAGAGCCGGTCTCACATTCAACTGGTGGTCAGTCCACTCATAGTGGCAATGACTTGACCGAGGTCAAGCGCCAGCTGCTGAAAGAACCTGATTGGGCAGCCGTGTCTGCTACACGTCCACTCGAGCTTGAATTCACATCTGTGGAGGAAGTCGAGCGGTTTGGGAAGCGACGAAAGCTAAATGGCAAGGACAGGAAACGGCTTGACAACAATGGGTCTACTCTTTTTGAGCGGCCTAGACCTCTACGAAGAGCCAGAAATTCTTCCTCGGTAATCGACACCATTGAAGAAGACATCCAGTTTGAGTTCAGCGGACGACCCGTGGTGCAATCCAATGATAGCTCAAGGGTGACCATGAACAGCATGTCATCACAGTCAATGCTACTTGATCACGAGGGATCTCCTGTTGTGGAACAGGACCTGGGGAAAGAGAACCTGACAGCTACCTGGATTACCAATCTCTTTCCCCGTTCACAATTACCTTAGCGCGGGGCTATGTCCAGCAGTCTATAATGTTCAACGCTCATTTTCATTCAGAAAGTCAGATAAAGTCAGATAAATGGGACATGTTCTCGGAGCCATATATCAGATGGGTGCATCTATATCTCTCACTCCGTCCGGAAATCGCCTTCCCTGGGGTAGCATGCTCGCTACATCGTAGACCAACAGTATCATGGGAATGTCGTTAGATCTCTCCGAGGTCCGCAGGCTGAAGCACCTAGAAGGACAACGATCAATACACCATACCAACAAATGAAATGGACTACTATATTTCTTCATCCAACCAATCCCACTACCTAGGCTATTATATATGTACGTTTTAATCGTTCATGCTCCTGTACATCGGATATTGTACCTGTTTTATGTTCCGATAGATCTAAATTACCGCATTCGGTCATCACATGATTGGTACCTGCCTTCAGAGGCAACGTCATTTCCGTCTCCACCACCATCTCCAATTATCAACAACACTGACATCTCAAAGATCTCTCGTCAGGTCCATCATTCCAACATGCGTTCTATCACCCTTTTAGCCGCACTAGCCACCAATGCCCTCTCAATCGCGCTCCCGTGGCAATCCGCCACATATGCAGCCAGCGAAACCCAGCTCCCTCTCGTGATCTGGCACGGTCTGGGCGATGACTTCGAACGCGAAGGGCTCGCTGAAGTTGCTAAACTAGCCGAATCTACCAATCCCGGCACATACATTCACGTCATCCGACTAGCCAACGACGGCAGCGGGGACCGCTCCGCAACCTTCTTTGGCAACGTAACGGAGCAAATCGCCCTAGTCTGCGAACAGCTCGCCGCAGACCCCATCCTCAGCACGGCACCCGCCATCAACGCACTGGGCTTCTCGCAGGGTGGCCAATTCCTACGCGGGTACATCGAGCGCTGCAACACCCCACCCGTCCACAACCTCGTTACATTCGGCAGTCAGCACAACGGCATCTCGGCGTTTGAGTCGTGCGCCATTGACAACTGGTTCTGTAAGGGGGCCGAGCAACTACTACGATCGGGACGGTGGACGAGTTTTGCGCAGTCGCGCGTCGTGCCGGCGCAGTACTTCCGCGACCCGGAAGAGCTGGATGTGTATCTAGAGTATAGTAATTTCCTGGCGGATATTAACAACGAGCGCGCGGTCAAGAACCAGACTTACAAGAAGAATCTGGCGTCGTTGAATCGGTTTGCGATGTTCATGTTTGAGGAGGATACTGTTGCTGTTCCTAAGCAGAGTGCTTTGTTCTCCGAGGTTAATGCCACTAGTGGCGAGGTGACACCTCTACGCGAGAGGCCGATCTACAAGGAGGATTGGCTGGGACTGAAGCAGCTTGATGAGCAAGGGAAGCTGGACTTCAATACTGCCCCTGGAGAGCATATGCAACTGTCTGAAAAGACCCTGCGCAAGGCTTTTAGTCAGTACTTTGCTCCGCTGGAGAAGGAGTCGCGTCCTACGACACCGGGTCTTGTTGTGCAGCGTGGGCTTTGATTGTTTTCTCTTCTCTTGTGCGTTTTCCTTTCTCGTATGATATCCCAACTGCGTGTGCTTCGTCGTTTAGATACTAGCTTCAAATTCGAAGTCCAATCCAATACTGCATATGGCTAGTTAGTTACACATTTACCAAACTACGATGTCTTGCCATGTTCGTTTTGGCATCGTCTATTTTATGTTTATCGACAATATAGCTAGATACATCACGCTGCGATTATCCATCGCAAGCTAACAAATAGAAAAAATGTGAGTGCCGACAGACAAAAAAAAGGAGTCCGAAGTTTCGAAGTAAAATATGCAAGTGGAAAGGAAAAGGATAACAAGGATAGACACCGAATGGGGGCAAAAAAAAATGGCAAAACAGAATGGACATGCGTATCTCGAACAGGTTGGGATTTTACCAGCCAGCAACTCAACATTCGACATGAGCCAAGACAAGATCCATGCAAGGCAAGGCAGGGCTGGTAAAAAAAAAAAGAAGAAACAGCTATAACAGAGAAAAAAAATTATATAAACATATGAGTGGCCAGGAAATGGAAATGGCTGCAAAGATGCCTGGAGAATGATGCAAAAGTGCAAATCAAACAGAAAGATCAATAGGGTGGCCGACCAAGCCCTCCGCTAACCTGTCGTTTGCTGTGGGATCCGCTCAGCGGAGCCTTAGAAGCAGGTTTGACAATTGTCGAGCGGTTTCCATTCGTCCGCGTGGTCTCACCGGGCGCGAGGAACCCATCCAAGAGCTTCCTCAGTTGATCTTGGTGACTACCATCTAGGGCATCGGAGTCATAGTCGGTTGGGAGTTCAGGGATTCCAGCAGTGGCAAGGCTATGGTTTGACCGGCTCTTGTTGCGGTTTAGAGGCTTGTTGTTCAAAGCACTGGCTTCAGCCCTGTCCCTCACTGCTGAGGGACCCGGCGCGGTGTATGGGCGATCATATGAGGGCAGCGAGCGCTGTGAGTCATTCTGGAAACCACCCGGGATTGACAAGCCGGCTGGGATCGGTGGGACGGGAGGGATCTCTGCGTCTGAATCAACACGATTCAGGGGTGGTGGAGTCGGAGCTTCGCCAGTTGTGGCTTTATCCCCTGTTGGAAAAAATCCCGCAGCCGAAGCACGGGGTGTCTCCGTTCCCTCTTCATCGGGTAATCGTTGACTCTCTGGCCGTATTGAGGTAGCCTCTCCATCTATCTCGGAAACTGAGAAGTTGCCGCTGACCATGCTATCGCTCCCGGAAGAGATCATACTAGCATTTGATGCGTCAAGTCGTCCACGCAGTGGGCTGAGGCGTCGAGCATGGGAGTCGTTCGTAACCGAAAGCACGCGTCGAAGCTCATTGACACGAACGGGCGAGCCTCTGCTCGAGCCTTGGGATGACGACGCTGATATCTCCGGGACGCTCATGCGGCGATTATATTGGGAGCCGGTAGGTGAGCCATTTGTAGCCCCATTGGTTTGATTTTGGCTGTTGCGAGCATTTGGAGTAGCCCGAGAGCCATTGATCGATGATGTTCCAGTGCTTTCCTTATCGACAGCTGCCAAACACGCCTCGCGAGACCACGGCGACAACATCTGTTCTTTCACGACAGGTGGGAGGCCGCCCTCGACTTGGGATTTCACTGTTGTTGAGGTTTGCCCAAGGACCGGGAATGTGAATCCTCGTGCTGGAGAAGAGGTCGAAGGGCTTTGTGGAGGAGACGATACCGATTTGCGATAAGACTCTTCAATCATATAGACAAGTCCGTCGACATTACGGAAGGGTGTCAATGGAGGTGGGGAGGTGGAGTCATTGTCAGACCTCTTCTCGCTGTCAAAAACAATGGCATAAAGATCGACTGGGGGCAGGCGGATTTTGGAAAGCCAATCACCCTTGCCCTGTCGCTCTTGAATCTCATTACTGATCTCAAGACCCACGGGGGAGGACTGCATATCGAAATGCTCAGACAGCGCAAGAAGGTATCCATGTATCAAGCTTCCAATATTAACGCGAGCTGCGACGGAACTCAGATCTATAGATGTAAACAAGTCGTCTTGTAATTTCAGGACCATAGGAACACCGAATTGAGCGGCATTAACACCGAGGTTCTCGACAAGATTTGCAAGAAGTAGGTGTAGTAGGAGAATCTCAGCTTCCTCTGTAGCTGCCTCGAGTGCAGCATCGTAGATAGCCAGGTGGAGAAGACGGAGGAAGTTCGACTGTGCCACCAGCGCCACTTTGTCCCTCTGGTTCGCAGGGGCCGAGTTACCTCGTCGACTCGATCTATCCGCTTGCTCGGTGTCTCTTTTGGGGGTCGTCTTGACGTACTTGGGTGAATCCAATTTGATCTTGAGGTCGTTCCCGTTGGTCTCAGTCCGCAGCCATGATAGGAATGCATCGGTGTATGCATAGCGAACATCACGATCCGCATCACGAAGAAGTACTTGGGTTCCTTCCCACACATGGATACCGACTGGCTGTCTAGATTCGGCGCCGGACATAGTTGCTAGCGTCTTTGAATTGGCCACAACCAAGATAGCCTTGACGGCTCGGAGAGCAGTCAGTTTAGAAGCAGCATGCGAGAAGCTTTCTGCGCTTGCTTTCTCTCCATATGTCTCAGATCCGGAATTTGTTGAGCCCTCATGTGCCACTCCAGATTCATGAACGGTTGCCAATGTGGATGGCGCAGAACTATCATTGTGGGAAATAGGCTTGAAACGCTTGAGAATAGCACGCATCATGTCTGCGACTTGGTCTCCATAGTAGATGTGCGTTGCAAGATCTCCAATACACTGCTCTAGTAGCGTAAGAAGATCCTGTCGTCGGGGAGAGATTTGAACCACGGTGTCAGTTTGTCGATTTGACCTTTTCTCTGATCCTGCGGAGCCAGTACGCTCTGGCGGTGATAGTATATCAGAAGCGTAGTGCATCAGTCCAAAGAGGATGTCCATGACGCTGAGACCAATCATGTTCACAGAAGACCTGAGGAGCCAATCTACCACAGAGAGAATGGTGAATGACGACTCCAAAGCATCCTCCTGGGGGCTCGTATCGTGGAGAGTCTCCATCGCTGTGCTCAAGATGATAAAACGAACTTGCACCGGACACCAGTTCGCAATGAGTTCGATCAGAGATGTTGCCCAGTTGCCACTTTTGCCCTCAATAATCTGCGGCATGCCCTTGCTTGAGATGAACTGTAGAATGACCGTTACTGCAATACGGATCTGGCCCCGATTACTTCCCGAGACGATGGTTTGCTCGAGACAGCGGAGGGCCAAGAGGCGAGCGCCCAGTTCCGCCTTGAGATCCGCTTCAGCGGCTGACTGCGCTGCCAGCTCGGGGTCACCCTCTGCCGTGTCCACTGTGTGGACCGTGTTGACACTCATTCGGCGGGGTTTGGGCCCCTCGCGATCATTCGGATCAGGTTCGGTTAGCTTAGCCTTCAGTGTCGTAAGAAGATCCTCATCTTCAGAATAGAGGTTCTTCAGAATCACCGGCAAACAGAGCTTCAGCGATATTCCTCCATCGGCGGCCAAGGTATCCGAGCTGACCACAGCTCTAATAGCTCGCAGTCCCGCATTTCTCCATCGGATGGCCACCTGCGGGCTGAAATCCGAGTTCGAGTTGGATGTAAATTCAGGGTCGGCAAGGCTGGTGTAAGTTCGCACAACTTCTCGGTATTGATGTGCGAGGCCCTGGTCAGCCGCGATGGCCGCAATGTCCTGATGCCGGCAGAACATTTCAAATGTCACAATCGACTCCTCCACCATATTGATGTCATTGGATCGGAGAACGGTATCGATTACCGTCATGACGGATCGGGCGTAGATAGGAAGGTCGCGGGGAACTTTTTCAATGAGCGCAGCCAGGATATGCAGCGCCACCTGAACATTCCTATTCAATGGGATCGGTCAGCCATTCGTCTTGTTAAGTTCAATTATTCGATCAATCTGCGCTCACCCTATTCTGCGTCTCCAGACATCCCGGGCAACTCTCTTCTCCAGGAAACCGCCGACCTTGGTCAGCTTGCTGCGGCGCGTGCTCGTATAGTACAGCAGGTAGGAGAGTTCACTGGAATTCGGCCGGACCTCCGACACCCCCTTCTGGTATTTTGGATAACATTTCAAGGTCAAAACCTGGTGCTTTGGCCGACAAGACTGGCGAACGGACTCCATTGGTAACCTAATGCCACATGCAGTTCCAGGTGGCGGGGGTCCACGGAAGAGCGCAACAGTCTTGGAAGTACGTGTGGAAGATAAATTGGAGTCAACCCGGGTGCTTGAAGGAGGACTAGTTAATGGCCATGAGAAAGTCGTGGGGATGTCCGAACGGCGCAACGTGGACGATAACGGGTTAAGGTGGTAGTTCAGGCCCGATTACCAGGGGGTGGGGCTCTGTTGTAACGGGGTCTGAAAAGGCACAGGAACACTTCGAAAATGGACTTTTGTACTAAGTAAAAACGAATGAAAGTTGGAAAGGGGAGATGATTGAAGAAGAAAAGAGAGAAGGAAAAAAAAAAAAAAAAAAAAAAAATTGGGCTCTCGGGATGTTCGGGCTTATTCGACCTGTTTATCTTGCCTGGTCTTACAAGTATAAGTATAGGTCCTTTAGGGCTTGTCCTTTCATATTTCAGAGAATTTGCTTAATTTGAGGTAATACTGCTAATTGTAATTGCCACGGTCACTTTCATTGAACGCCTAGGAGAGTGTGGCGATAACCCCAATGACATATCGTCTTCGAGAGGTATATTCCAGCCACAATAGTACAGGAGAGAAATTTCCCAACGCCGCTTGGTCCTTTTCCCCGCAATTCTCTGCCACCGGCGTCAGAGTGAATGGGGGACCCTTGAAAAGTTGGGGGTTTGCTGGAGGGTTCGATTGACAACTTCGGAGCCTCGGTCGCACATGAAGCGCGTTCACGCAACTCTCATACTCAACTTTGTCAAAAGCCGAGTTCGGTGGGGATGGGATCGCCAGAGCCAGAGTGTAAATTTCGTGTACAACTTAAAACTGGCAGGGCACGATCTGTTCGTATGTTTTGTACCCAGGAAACAAGCTCTCGGTCGCATCGAGCGTAGTCGAAATTGAAGCCCATCATGTCTTTCCATTTTGATCGTCTTCCTGCTTTTCATCTGCTGTATCGGCCTCGGTCTGGGCTGGCTCAGGGACACTGACCCCTGCCAGGCCTTCAATGACCTGGGGTAGAATAATGTCACGGCGGAAGGTATCCTCCTGGAGCAGTCGAAGCGCTCGAAGTGTGGGACCCGGGTGGGTGAGGAACTGAGAATACTCCGGTGTCTTCCAGTAGGAGTAGAGATAGGCTAGGTAGGCTGCAAATGCCTCGGCGTCTGGCGAGGGGGAATCATCGTCATCGTCAGCACGAGAGATACCCAGGAGATTGGGATAGGTGACTGCCAGGTGTGACAGATAGTAAGGATTGGCGAGAGATGAGACGAATTCAAGCTCGAGAGTGAATCGCGGGTTGGTCAAGGTTGGTCGATCCTCCATGGTGGTGATGTAGAGAAGCTTGAGGTGAAATGGCAGAAGCTGGTGAGAGCTTCAAAGGTGAGGTTGTACGGAAAGCGATAGCGTCCATCAAGGTTAAAAATGTGCAAACATCCAAGTATAAATAGCTATCGGATATATTTCTTATTTCTAATGTCTACTTTTCAGGAATAAAATGTTTGTCAGTTTCAAAAATCGAGTTGAAGTATATGTCTATCTCATTCTGGTATACAATACATACTTCCGCTTTCATAGAATGTCTATATACACAGAACTAACAATTCAGCACCTCTTCTCCCCTGCCCTTAACTCATATCCTCAAACCATATACCCTTCTTCTTCTCGTTGCCTTTTTTTTCTTCTTCTTCTTCTTCTTCTTCTTCTTCTTCTTCTTCTCTCACTTCTCTCTTCATCCATATACCACCTCAAGTTCTAACGTGAAATGTAGTTGGAGCAGCTTCGATTTCCTTCAAGAGCCCAGCGTTCTTCAGCGTGGGCCTAGCCAGCTGAGTCCACTGGGAGACTTTCAGCGGCGAATCCAAGAGATTCAACATATCACGTTAATTAGACTCATTGGCTAACAAAAGAGGCAACTTCCCCATCACCTCAACCCAACTACCAGGATATTTCTGGGCAGGGGTAGTGCCTATTGGCATTAAGTTTTCTCCCATCTGGTTGATCTCATCAACGCGGATAGTCTGGTGCTGGTAGCTTAATCCAGAGACACTGGCATTGCCAGACTCAATGAAGTGAATGTCGCCGCTGTCTTCGCCTTCATTGGTGTAAACAAAGATGGCCAAACCGCCTTCAGGTGCAGAGGAACTGCATTCTTGTTTGACGAGGTAGACTGTGTATGTTGCACTGGCCAAAGCCACGTTATCCATGCTGCTAGTGATGTTCTCCATGGTATTTTTGGTTCTGTTTATGGTACAGAGTCGCTTTCGAGGGTTTGCTTTGTAGGACTAGAGAGATAAAGAGAGGACGATGATCAGTACATACAAACTAGACTTGGGGATATTAGAGAGACAGGTTTACATGGCGAACGTTCCCTCTTAAATACCCTTTGTCCCTTGTTTAATTCTTAATTCTATTTCTGTTTCTTTATTTCAAAGAAAACACAAAGCGCCTCTCCATTGTTTAAGGTCTATTTCAGTCTCCCAAGCCAACGCTAAGGCTTCAATATTACTCTATCTATAGAAGCTAAGCTGTAAGCCTATGAATACCAATAGATTCAACAACACAGACTATATGTATACACAACAAACAACAGAACCAACAGAACCAACAGACAAGTCTCCCTACTTCAACCAATCAAACCACGGGAGCGCATCAAGACACGCTTTCTTTCCAACTGGATCAAAACCTTCTCAGAATAAGACATCCCCTGTTGACTCTCCTCCTTTACATCGACGAGAGCTGTAGCGCTCATAATCGGTTCGCTGTCCGGGCCTAGGTGAGGCAGATACTGCAGGGAACAATCCCAACTTCCAGGATAGCCCTTAACAGGAGTAGTCCCAATGAATTTCAGTTCACGAGAATTGTAACTTGCATTTGAACGCCGATGAAGAACACCCGATGAGGTGTTATTGTCGGCAACAAAGAAGTGGAGATCGCCTTTTATCTTTCTATTCTTCTCACTGGACTGAACGAATAGGCATGAGTAGGCTTGGGCGAGGGCGGATGGGGTGTGTACGATGTATACATTGAGGGGTTTCGACGAATATTGGCCCATGGTGATATATATGATTGTGATTTTGGAGGGATAGAGAGCTCAATGATTGATGGGCTTGAAGATGATAGAGACTGATTCTCACGGCAAATGTTGCTTTTTAAATATCTTGAGATCCCTCATCATTTTAGAGCATCTTAATATACATACAAAGTCACAGCTATAGTAAGTACTGGTTTCTATCACCAGTCTAAATGGCCGTGAGCCCAACAACGATGTATCGTCTGGGACGCCATCCATAGAGAACAATGCATTGTCTTTTAATGAAGGACCGAGGTAATGAGAGAACAAAAACTATATCGCATGAAATTTATATGCATGGCGCTTAGCTTAATGGTCAGTGCGCACCAGGAACCTCCACGGTTGGACGTTTCATTGCAATGAAATATATAAAATCCAACAATAAAAGCATAGTCATCGATCCCCATATCTAAGCCATAGGTTGTACGGTGCTCATTCGCCGGCAGGGTGATGATATCACACATGACTTGGTCTCATGAAACTCAAAGAATTTTCACAACGAGGGTCAAGGGCATGACACAGTCATTAAATGTCATGTGTGAGATATGGCTGTCCAGTACTTTTATCAACGGATATACTAGGGATGAAACCATGTTGGAAGCAACTAGTTCAATTATCATGTCCTATTCAAAGATACTGATACGGGAAACAGCAATCGGTAAAAAAAAATACATGTTTCTTTTCTGAAAGCAAGGCTGAAGTGAGATACAAGAAGAGAATAAACCTTTAAAAACTCCGAATCATAGCCATGGTCTGAAGATCAGGGCATTGTGTTTCATGGCGGTCTGGAATCAGAAGCATTTTGAAGCATGCTCTTCCGAAATATATGAACGCCATGGTGAGCACCATGTGTTCATCGGTGCTCGATGCTGGGTATTAACGCGTGGAATCATCTCTCCTCATTGAGGAGTTAGATGGTGAGATGGTGAGAGAATCATGGGATTGATGCATCCCGAAGGTGCATCCGAGTGAGAAAGGCCCGCTTGCTACATCGATATAATTCCAGGACAGGCTCAATGTGTGACTGCTAGGTGACTTAATCACTGGTCCGTCTCTCCGGCTTGGGTTTGCGGAGACTCTTCATACGGTTCAAGAACCCACTACCACCACCAGGGTTAAGCTTCGACTCTTCGTAGGGTCGGTCGTTGGTGATCTTGCGCTCCATTTGCTTGGGACTGCTAGACGATCGAACTCGGCCGCCCTCAAGGCGAGCTTCGATACTCGATCCCTTCCTGTCCCACTCTTCCTCGTATTCTTCTTCTTGGAAGTAGGGATTTCTCTCATTGGCCCGGGCAGATCCAGAATGACTGGAACCCATCTGTGGCGGAGCGGGGTAATAGTTGTCGGTTGGAGAAGCAATGCGGCCAGGTCCAGCACCTCGTCCACGGAGTCGCTGAGCCAAACTCTTCTTTCGTGCAAGGCCACCACCATTCACTGCCAGACTGCTTTCATTCTCGCTCTGACGGCGTGCCATGGCAGATCGACTAGCGGGAGCTCCATCGAGGAAGGTGCTGGTTCCCAGTCCCATACTCTGTGGTCCATGAATCGGGTCCACTCGGGCAGTGGGATCTATGACGGCCGTTTCAGCAGTGCTGCGAGCAGCGGTGGAAAAGTCGTTGTGGCCTTCCTCCATTCTGCCGTGGAAAAGATTGAGATCGATGTTAGAGTTGTTGGGGCCTGAGCCGCCCAGAGCCATGTTGCTAGAACCTTTAGGGAAGGCTTGCATTGGCGCGGTACGCACGCCGCGGCGATTGCGATGGGGGTTGCAGGCATCAAAGGGACCATCGTGATGGAACACTATTATAATCGTTAGCATATGAGTCGTATACTCGAAAGTGGGAAAAAGGAAAATAAAAGCCGAGACACTTACTTCCAGTGCCGTAGATGCTCGTCACATCCAACTTGTCAATGATATCAAGTCGTCGATCCTTGCGGCCCGAGCGCGATTTGCCATCTTTGCTACGACTCTCGCGCTCACGGCGCCGTTCGCGTCGGCGCTTCTCGTCATCATCAACATCCAACAACTTTGAGCTTCGGTCCATTACCGACGACTCCGAGTTCCGTCGGGGACGACGGGGTGCCTTGTCTTTGGCAGTTTGGGACGAAGTAGGGGGATCGGCAAATATGTCGAGGAGGTCTTTCTCTTTCGGCGCCGATCGCCCTGGTGGACGCTCCGGGCGCTGGCTTGAAGGTCTGTTGCGGTTGGAGGAATTGCGTTGGGTGGCATCAGATGGCGCGGGCGGAGCAGGCTTGAGGGAGAGGGCCTCCTGTTAAAAAGATTAGACCTGATTTGAACACGTAGGTTATGCGAAACATACAAAAAGGTCCCGAGTGTTGCTCGACATATCGTTCTCAATAGGAGAGATCATGCTGACACCAGTCGACATGCCAGGGGCGGACTGCGGAGACATCGCCTCTGTATCGTCTAAAAATGGATTTGTAGAGCGTGGGCGTTCTGGACGGTTGTTCGATGAAATAGATCCAGCAACTGGGGGTGAAAGAGCGCGGTTTCGGAATGGGTTATTAGAGCCAAAGCTGGCCGCTGTTGGAGAGGCTTGATGTGCTGTTGCTCGCAAAGATGCTTGAAATCAGATACAGGTCTGAAAAGGGAATATTTTGGACCAGAAAGTCAAGGGAAGGTATCATTTTAAGGGTCAGGGGGGGGTTCAGACCATCCCCAGTGGTAACGCACGATATCCAGTCATCAGGGGAGGCGCTTCAGGTTACGTACCTTGCGGAGCCAGCGAGATGCCAGGCGCATATCCAAGCGCTGGAGTGGCATTCATTGTGATGGATATTTCGCCTCTGAAACAAGGTGTGGGTGGAGAGGCCGTTTGCGTTCAATGAGATGCCGCGTTAGGTGTCGCACGAATGCGGAAGAAAGTGGCAGGAGGTATTGCTGAAACAGTGATAATCAGGGGTAAAACAGTACAGACGATCACAGTTCAAAGTCAATAATGGAGAGGTTAACAGAATCAGAAACAAAGAGGACAGAAAGAAAAGAAAAGAAAGTCTTAAGGGGAGAAAGGAGGGGGGGCAAGGGGAATAGGGAACACGGGAGAGGCGAGCATACGTAAAATGCCCAGTGATCGTCTCCTGGGGGGGAATTATTCTTCTTTTACATGACCCTGTCGATCTTTCTATTTTCTTTCTTCTCTTCTGCTCTTACATGTATTGTCTACTGTCTATGATTGTTATGCTATTATCGCTTGTGATTCAGCTTTTTTTTTTTTTTTTTTTTTTTTTTTTNGACAGTATTTAATATAGCCTCAGGGGGCCAATGTAGACCATCGGCAAGGTTCCACTTTGATATGTTGTGATAGTTACGAGGTACTAACTGCTATGTACGGAGTACTCCGTACAGTGACTTCGAATAGATATCTATAGATATCTATGGACATCTACGGACCAGAATCTCAGCTAATCAGGCACCTACATAAAGGGATTGAAGATTCCTCGGTTACCAAAAATAGCCAACACCCGGAATGACGTTGGCATTCCAGATTGATGTCATCCTTTATCCTAGAATGTAGACATATCTACAGATACAACCATATCTTATCTTCAAAGGTTCATTTTTGAACATCTCCAGATCTCACACGGTCCAGAAGAAATCCGGAATGATCCATCTATCGAGGGAGAAGATCATAGTCCCCGTAGATACTAACTGAAGATTGGTCATGATAACCGGTGCCTGGATATGACCAATCCAAATGATAGTATTCGCTCGATTTACATATAACATCTCGAATTTCGAGTATTATGCCAAGCTCTCCAGACGGTCTAACCGGCATCTAGTAGGCGAAGCAGGACTCGGTACTCCGTACTCCGTAGATATCGAACATTCCTCGGCTTGGAATGCGATCTCAAATGAGGTCATAATCCGAACAAAATATATCATTGAACTTGCATAAGAGAATTAGCTTGCAACTATATAGATTGTTCGAATTGGATGGTAATTAGACCGTTAAACCCCTACAACATAGCTCCCTCGATGAGATATCACAAGGTAACTACGACCACGTCAGATTTAAATCTAGGAACCACCTAATAGACCGGTATCGGATTACCACGTTGTACTGCCGCGTGTCACGCTGACCCGCAACCCTAGGGTTCGATGCAGTCTCGGGTTATGCCCGGATGTGGACGGAGAGCCCTGTTTTTTCGGTCTGTAAGCTATGTTGTAGTTGTGATATATATAAGAGTTTACATGCAAGAAAGTAAAACAAGTATTGGGTGCTATAACGCATCATCTATATGTAGACCTGCAAATATAAAAGTCATCATAGCTTACAATGCCGTGTTCCAGAGTGGTGAGGAGCGAGTCCAACCCAGCATATGCTTCCAGGAAACTACATAGAGCTGACGTTAGACAGTGCAGCCTGCTATCTTACAATATAAGTCGATCTTAAATATGTAAACTCAAAATATCATTCATTGGTTTTCCATTCATTACCGTATCATGGCCCAATCCGAGAACGGAACCCCTATCATAAACGCCACACACATAAAATGCAAACAAGATGGTATATGACACAAAAGAAACCATGCAACTGAAGCACCCCAACCCTTCCTTTAGAAGGCTGTTTAATGGGCGGTTGACTGAGCCCGTGGCAGGTGAGGGTTTGAGACGGGGATACCCGCACGGCGCTTGGATTGGGGCTTGGGCCTGGAGAGTGTATATCTGAGAGGTATATATTAGTACAAGATTCCACTGGATTCAAGGATTGAAGTAAACATACTTGGCAAATGCACGCGAGAGTGCCTTCTTGCAGCTGACCTTTTGGCTGCCGATGAACGAATCCACAGTAACAGCGATGGCGCGGTCAATATCCAGCGAGGAGCAGTATTCTGACAGGCGCATCTTGCAGAAAGATTCGGCAATACGCATGATGGCTTCAAGGTGACGAACCTAGACATTTGGAGTAAGAAAATGGTCAATGTATGGAAAGTGGGCAGATAACTTACTGTGATGGGGTACGCTCCAGTAGCAAGGGACTCGCGGCGCATGTCTGCGAAGAGACGGGCAACCTTGTCCTGGTCGATCTGATAAAGCTTGGGGTGGCAACGTTCTCGGGCATACATAATGTACTTCCGCAGGAGCTCCTGCGGGATCTCGCCCTCCTTCTCCTCTTCGGCTCTTTGTTTCTCTGCCGCGCGTTTGGCGACCTCCTCCTGTGACGGGGGAAGTCTCTGGCCGTCTCTGTTGATGCGGTAACCCTCATTGTCAATGAGATTGCCGTCAGTATCAACCAAGTCGCCCTTTTCGTTGCGGAGGGGACGGGCAGGGTTGGAACGGTGGTGCGACTCAATCACGAAATTGGCCAAGCGCTCATCCTCGGCAGGGTCAACCAAATCACGCACCACACAGAGAATATCGAAACGAGACAAGATAGGGTCCGTCAAGTCGACATTCTCCGAGAAGGGGATTGAGCTGTTGTACCGACCACCCTTGGGGTTAGCGGCGGACACGACAGCACAGCGAGCCTGCAATGTTGTGACAATACCGGCCTTGGAGATAGAAATGGTTTGCTGTTCCATGGCTTCGTGAATAGATGTCCGATCCTGGTCGTTCATTTTGTCAAACTCATCGATAAGACAAACACCCCGATCAGCCAACACAAGCGCACCACCTTCCAACGTCCATTCGCTGGTGAGAGGATCGCGGCGAACACTGGCCGTGAGACCGACGGCACTAGCACCCTGACCAGTGGCAAACACAGCGCGGTGGGCAGTCTTCTCAACGAACTTGAGCACCTGAGACTTGGCGGTACCGGGGTCACCGAGAAGAAGGACGTTGATATCACCACGAATATTCATCTTGCCCTGGGCCTGTTTGCTAACACCTCCGAATAGCGAAAGCGCAACAGCAGTCTTGACATCCTGGTGGCCGTAAATACTGGGTGCCATAGAGCGAACAATCTTGTCCACAATATCGGGGTCACGGGAGAGGGCGCGGATTTCGCGCTCATCCTCTTCAGTCAGGTTGAAACCAGCCAGCTGGTCGTGTGCCTTGACTACATGATTGGCCTCAATTACGGTGGCGAAAACTGGGAAGCCGTTTTTGTTGTTCAGTTGGGCATCGTAGCTGTTGCGGTAGACACCGGTAATCTCAATCTCATCACCAGGCTTGGCACTGTCGATCAGATCGGCAAGCAAAACGACCTCACGCTGCCGGGGCAGACGACCTGCGGGAACCGAGCCGGGCGACTCCTGCAAAGTCAACTTCTGGTAGTTGCGGTAGACTGTCTTTTCCGAATTCACAGTGAAGGGACCACGCGACTGGCAGTTCTGGCAGAACGAGATCTTCACCTCCGCACTAGCTTCTTGCTGGAATGGACCCAAGGTGATACCACACTTCTGGCAGAGGAACATGACATACTTCAACTGCGGGAAGACACCAGTTCGACGGGTAACGACACCACCGACACGGATCAGGCAGTTGAGGTGCGACTGGCGCAACTGGCGCAGGGTGTAAATGATCGGTACATCGGTGATGCGGACGTGAATCTCGTTGTGAATGTCGTGATATTGTGGGTAGTGGAATAGAGTAACGTCGAGCGCGACCTGATCAAATACCTTCAGGACTTCTGTGGGCTCGTTGGCGAGGAAGTATGACAGGGCTGCCTTGGTCTCGCTGAGGTGGGCGTAGGAAACTTCAAGTGAAGCGGAGTTCACCTCACCCAGTGTCTTGATTCGATTACCGTAAACAGACTGACCGGTAGGGTCGATGAACTCTGTCAGGAAGGCTTTGAATTCACGATAGATGGAGCGAAGGACCTGGGGCTGGGTCACCCAGTCCGTAATGTTGGCTGCCTTGACATCTGCCAGTTCCTCCAATGACAGCTCTTCCATGCCCTCGTCGGCCATGTCAATATCTTCACGGTCCTCGTCGTAATGGTGTCTGCGTCGTCGGGGTTGGCGCGAGAGGTCCAATTCCATATCGTCATCATCTTGCAAAAAGGCCGCAGGCATGCGGCGCCGACGTGCTAGTTCACGATCTCTCTGGTTCAGGCGAGCATCTAGCTGCCGACGAGTTGCGGCATCGATTTCATCATGGTCTTCGTCATCGTCGATGTATCCTTCATTTTCATAGCGATCTTGCGCTGCATCACGATAGTCCCGCTCAAAGTTGTCACCGAAGAGGTCAATGCCATCCTCGTCTTCAGCCAATTCATCAATATCATCAATATCTTGCACAAGACCTCTATCCTCGTCCTCGTCCTCATCTCCCATGTCAAAGGGGATTGGGGGAGGGGATGATCCCAAAGCGGTGGCTGCACATAACCTTTGTCAGTCTCAAATTGACGCAGCTCGGACAAAGAAGCAAACATACGACTGGAAGGAGGCAATGGCGCCGGGGAGGACATGTCATCCTCTCTGTCTCTTTTACGAGTATTGGCCCCTCGGCCACGGTTTGCGGCCGAGTCGCTGGCTCGGAGCGGACTGTATTATTGCATTAGCTTTTTGAGCGCAGAAAATTCAGGAGGCACACTCACTCCATTGTGTGGGTGTTTCAACTGGGAAATTTCAAAGAAAAAATGGGCAATGGCCAGAAAATTATGAGTATGGATGAGTGGTGTGTATGTTTCGGGGGTTTTTTTTCCTCGAATGTGTGGTAGCGTGGTTGATAGAATAATGAAGGGAGGGAGAAGGGGCGGCAAAGTCGAGTTGTGCAGCAAGTCGCGTGTTGGACGCGACGCGTTTCAATTAAGCCCCGATTGGGAAGGTGGGCCTTCCACTTTCTACATTCTCATTCACACAACGCCTTCCTGGTTTCTTTTGATCCTCCATATCTTAATTTGAAATGTTAGAAATATAGAAATAAAGAAATAAAAATTAAACCGTAACTGAAGGCAAAAATTGAAATTGCAAAAAGTCAATGATCGACGCAGGGATCGAACCTGCGACCTTCTGTGAAACTCCAACATATGAAATGTAAGACAGACGCCTTAACCACTTGGCCAGTCGATCATGAATGATGAAAGTTTGTAACAAGTACGATTCGTCGAGGCAATCATTTTTTACGGGTTTCAGGTAGCAGGTAGCAGGTAGATGGAGGCTTGAATTCCTGCAACACAGCACATGAGCTTTGGAACCTTGGAAGTATTTCCAGATTTAGACTAATGAAGAGTCGCTAAGCTTTAGCTGGGGGCTTTGACTGAGTCCCTGGTTATACACAAATTAAGACTTTCCTGCCTTCTGCTGCCTATTTATGCAACTGAGAAGGACGGCAAAGTACCTAAAAAAAGATGTTTAATAAGACATCACACGGCCGCATAAGTGGTTGATTATTCTTGTGATGATATAGGGAATAATGCAGGCATATTTTATTTGAGATAGATCCACAAAGCTATCAAAGGCCAAGGTAATAATGAGATTAAAAAGCAAGAAATGGTCAAACATCCAACATCCAAATTCGCTATATATTTAGTGAGAATTCGTATTCGCTCTGCAGTACCTAGAGCTTATCGAACACTTCAATAGCAGCCTTAGCAGTAGAGGTGGAGCTGGCAGGGTTCTGACCAGTGACGAGTCGACCATCAACGACATGGAAGTCGTCCCAGATTCCAGCAGATCGCTCATCTTTAAATAATGTTAGTACAAGTCAATAATTTTAGAAGTTGTTAGTGACTTACACTTAGCACCAAGGCGCTCAGCAAGCTCCTCCACCATCTCAGATCCAAATCCTCTCAGCTCAGCCATAATTCCCATAGTATTCTCCGCCTCAGTAGTAAAGCCAGTAATCTTCTTTCCCTGAATCAAAGGCTTTCCAGTGGTTCGGTCAAGTAGGTTGGTAAAGATCGCAGGGCCATGGCAGACAGATGCAACAACACCACCGTTGGCCCAGACTTGCTCGGCAATGTTCTGCAAAGCACTGGCAGTGGGATAGTCGATCAGAGAAGCATGGCCGGCGGAAGCGAAGAACAAGCCATACTTGGATCCGTCGAGCTCAGAGGCCTTGGGCATATTGTCGAGCTTCTTGCGGAACTCGCTGTCGAGGTTGTTCCAGATCTCAAGGTCCTCACCGTTCAGGAAGTCGGGCTGCTGGGAGAGCCAGTCAGGAGTATAGCTTCCTGACTCGGAGGCGAGGTCGACTTCGAAGCCTGCCGCAGTGAGGACCTTGTAGGGGTGCAGGGCTTCGACGATGAAAAGGCCGGTAGTCTCCTTACCATCGAAGAGAGTGGCACTGGCGGAGGTGATAGAGATGAGGGCTTTACGGGCAGGCATTTTGTTTGAGTTGGTTGATGAAGTGTTGAATGGAGTAAGTCACTCTGAAGGTGGGAGTAGATATAGAAGAAGAAGAAGATCTTTTACTTTCGAGGCTGATGCTTTGAATGTTTTGGAAGCTGCTGTGTGATGAGAAATATTTGCTAGAGAATTGTTCATATATTTATACGAGGCTCTAGAAGAGCTGAAGAGCAGAGGATCAGCATAGTCTCCGGAGGTCCGCTTGCACACATGCTGCGGACGTCTAGGGGCCAAAATCTGGAGTAGACGGAGTTGAGCTATCGGTAAGCACTAGACGGTCAGTGCTAGCGTTCCAGGCTCATGCGTCAGCGAAGAATGTGAATGCTTGAAACGTCAAACGTGAAGACGGAGTTCCGGAGTCGCGGAGTCGCGGAGTCATGGAGGATCGGAGTGTCGGAGAGGTGGGGCTCTTAGTGAGCCACTCAATTAGGGCAACTGGAAGCTCCTCCTGCTCCATCTTACGCTGCGATTGATAACTTTTCGGAGACATTCTAGTATTTTGGTGGGATTCGGTGCGAAGCTAACCCGTTACTGATTATTTAACGATAACTTCCAGCATGTTGCATGTTCCTAGTCACCAAAAGACCCGTCTAGCTGCCAATCTAACAATAGATCTGGCTACACATTCCAATACTTCTATATTTCCACCAACGATCTCTACACATTGAATCAGAATGAGTCCACACGTTGTGTCCGAATACGTTCCCTCCGAGACCAGACTCTACAAGCCGTTGAAGGTCGGCAACGTCATACTGCAAAACCGAATCGCCTTTCCTCCCTTGACCAGGCTTCGCAATGATGACGACCATACCCCGCTTCCTTTGATGGAGAAATATTATGCGGATCGTGGCTCTGTTCCCGGAACCCTTGTTATTTCCGAGGCAACAGGGATTTCCCATGTTGAGGAAGGCCAGGCCAACAACCCGGGCTTTGTGAGTGATGCCCAGGTGAAGGCCTGGAGCAAGATCATCGATGCAGTTCACGCCAATGGCTCTTTCTATTTCCAGCAAATCTGGGGTATGGGAAGAGCATCTGATTCGAAACATCTTGCTGAGCGCGGTTTCCCATACCGGTCTAGCAGTGCGGTGCCTATGGAGGGTGTTGATGCTACCCCAGCTGCTCTGACTGAAGATGAGATATTGGAGACCATTCAAAGTTTTGTCGAGACTTCTAAGCGTGTCATCGCTGCTGGTGCAGATGGAGTTGAGATCCACTCTGCTCACGGCTATCTGCTCGACCAGTTCCTCACATCTAGTGTGAACCAGCGCACGGATAAGTGGGGCGGATCTATCGAGAACCGATCCAGATTGACACTTGAAGTTGTAAAGGCCGTAGTCAAGGCTATCGGTGCAGAGAAGGTAGCTGTCCGCTTCTCCCCTTACGCCGGATTCCAAGGTTCCGAGAAGACAGACTCAGTTGAGCTGTACACTCACCTCATCACCGAGCTTAAAAAGATGGACGTCAAGTTTGCCTACTTATCTCTGGTCGAAGCGACTGGCGACCCCGGGGTTTTGATTCGAGGCGACAAGGCAATAAATGCTGGCAAGACACTGGACTTTATCCTTGATGCCTGGGACAATCACTCGCCTGTGATGGTAGCAGGTGGCTACACGCCTGAATCTGCCGCTCGAGCAGTGGAGACGCATTACAAGAATTGGGATGTGATGGTTGCCTTTGGTCGCTATTTCATTTCCAACCCGGACCTGGTCTTCAGGATTCAAAACGGTATTCCTCTTGCCCACTACAATCGCGCATCATTTTACTACCCCAAGCAGTGGGAAGGCTATAATGATTATCCCTTCAGCCTTGAATTTTTGAAGGCTCACCCGAACACCGTTCACCCTATGACTGAGTGAATATGAATTGACAGCATGAAAGCATTTTGGTCAAGGCAACGACTGGTACAAAGCGGCTGCAACAATTGTATATAGAATCATTTTCAAACAGCATTGTATACCTAGATCGCAGTCTTGCATTTTAAAAAAAATATACAACTTGGCCAAAACTTCATAATTGCTAGTGGTCAATTGTTTATTGTATACATTCATCACAGGCCCAACATCGAATGAACATCAAATTTAGAATTTCATGTGTTGATTCATAGGTTACTCTTTTACATTAGATACTCAAGTTCAAGTGCATTCTATTAGGTCATCTAGAGCTTGATCGATCCGATGGATCCTCGTAGAGACGGAAGTACCTGGATCGACGTAATATATCAATTTAAGATACACAAGAATAGTCGGCGGCTTATGCGGCCTTGTGATGTACTTTTTCGATTTGTTCGTCTTCAAGTTGTTACCTGTTCTTATTAAGTGTGTTTTTAGATATATTTCAAGGTGATACAAATCAAGTTTCCATATATGACGTTTGACTTTTACCAAGCAGAAGAACATTGTAGAAAGAAAGGAAGAAAAAGAGGAAGATCTGCTGAACAATCTACAACATGCGTCGGACCTCGGGAGGATTAGTGGTGACATCGGACCAATCACTGTTGGCTTTAATAAGAAGCCCCACAATTCCGACTCCCCTTTTGAGACAATCTCACGACAATTCCAGGCCAAGGCCATTCACGTGTGACTCAATTGCCCATGGATACCACCCATTCGAGAAAAGATCACAACTGCCGGCGCATGTGGATTTATCATGAATACCTCTTCGCCGCGAAACAAGCCGGTCTCAGCCGGCACAGGTGCCGGAGTGAAACCCCTTCGAAAGCAAGTCTCTCGGGCTTGCGACTGGTGTCGCGCTAGAAGATCCAAGTGCGATAACCAGCGACCATGTAGATCATGTATTCAAAGAGATGAGCCATGTACCCAGACAGGCGTGGATGAAACGAAGACATCGCCACAAGCGACAAGGTATGAAGATACGTGAACAGCCAGTTGTGAATTTATGAGGTAACATGATCACGGTTATAGAGAAGCTGAGAGACTTAAGCTACGTGTCAGAGATCTAGAAAATGAGCTGGACTGGTATAAAACCCAGTATCAAGCAAGCTCCACCGAGAGCTCATCTTGGAGTCCACCCGAGCAAACCTCTTTAGGTGGCTCTCCATATGTGCCTAACCGCACGAATACTTCCCCACCAGAGCCTCAATTAGAGAAAAAAAGGTCAGGTGAAAGTGATCTTATGGCTCAGAAGCCATGGGAAGGAATCGAGATCGGCACCGCCCGCTCTCCGAATGTATCATGGTACGGGCCGTCATCGCTCTTTTACTTCATCGGACGTATGAATAGCTACATAGACTCGAGTCTTCACCAGGGACAGTCCGGGGCGACCAAAGAAATGGTTCTTCATGGAACTGTAAATACCTTGCTTGGCTTTGACACCATCAAAACTCCGGAGGACTCAACACACCCGGCTCTTTCAGGCGACTCCCCATTACCCAAAGAGAAAATTTTGAGTCCGACACAGGAAGAATACTTCCTTGAATACTTCTGGAAGTCCTATCACACATCTTTATTCCCAGCAATTAATGAAACCGAATTCATGGATCACTATCGCTCTCTATGGAACGATTCCGGAGATTCAAGGACACCATGCGCGCTCGTGGACATTGTCCTCGCTTTGTCCATGCAATACGGAGTATCACGCTTGACACCAGAGAAGCAAAAGCCCATCGCTGACGGTGACCCCAGCATTGCTGGTCGATGGTATTTCCGACGGGCCCAGATGATGTTAACCTATCATCTAGAAAGCCCAACAGTATCAACCGTGCAGTGCTTCCTACTCAGCGCTATCTACTTGTGCAATGGATCATTCCAAAACATGTCAGCGGATGCTTGCGGTAGTGCAACTCGAGCTGCCTATACTGCCGGGCTTCATCTGGATCCTCCCTCGTCGATGCCCGAACCAGAGCGTGAATTGCGCAGGCGCTTATGGTGGGCTCTGTACCAGCTGGATGCCAAAATTGGAATGAAACTTGGACGTCCATTTACTCTTCATCGGTCCTCTATCGAGCCTAGACTTCCTGATGACAGGCCTGAGACTGCCATGCAGTCAGGATCCCGCTTTACTCCCCTTGGGGGAAATAAGACTTGGCTTAGTTTCCATCTCCACAACGTCGAGCTTTTTACCATTGCCAAGGAGATTCACGTGGCTTTCTATGCCAAAGAACTAAATCTTCCGGATGGTCAATCTATCTGGCACAGCCCGGAGACACTCGAGTCTCACGCTGGGTATCTGCAATCTCAGACGTCCAAAATGGATCAATGGCGAGAGGAAGTGCCTAATTCACTCAAGACGAAAAGAAAAGGGAACGGTGCGACTTTCTCGACAGACGGCTCTCAGATGGAGTTTGAGCAATTTGCGCCCGAATGGCTCCAGCGCCAGCGCTTAAATTTGGAGCTTCTATACCACACACTATGCCTAAACGTTTATCGTCCCTTCATCTCCTTCTTTCCAGGGCGCCAGCCAGCTTTGACTCGTGAGCTGGCCACTAAGTGCGCTCTCCACGCAGTTACACTTACCAGCATCACACATCAAGCGCTTTCATCGACAACGATTTTGAATGGCTGGCATGAATCATTTCAATGGCAATGGAACGCATCTATGACCATCGTAGGGTTCGTCCTCGCAAATCCGCACAGCGAGTTAGTCTCCGATGCCCGCCAAGCCGTTGATCTCTCAATTGACATATTCGATATGTTCGGCGAATGCTTCGCAGTCGCGACTAGCGCTGGCAGAATCCTTCGTAACCTAGCCCCCAAAATAGACTTTCTCTTGCAATCCTATTCAGCTTCGCGAGGTTCAATCGCAGGCCCTGATGGCCTGGACGAAGCGCCTATCGAGAACTTGAAGTCAAATGAGATCGGATCAGAGTGGCTTGATAGTCTCATGTCGGATGCGTCTGCTTTTGATCCTTCTTATGTGATGCCGATGCAGGAGATGTTCCAAATGGCTTATTCGATCGAGCAGTGGAGTGGGTTGGGTTCGTTGATGCCGAGTATGGGGGATGATCAGTGGATTATATAGAGTTAAGTTTTTAGACTATTAGTTTTTGAAATCATACCCCGCGGCAGGCGTTTTATATTGTGCATGTCAAGATTTGTGAGCATTTGACGCTTATCCTAAACTCATTGGATGTATCCAAAGATAGAATGCCCATGCGAACATTTCAAATGTTGAAAAGAAATCGGGTGGGATAATTCCGGTCAATTCGGCGAACGACACCCGAACGCTAGCTAATTGTGAGCATGAGAACGGGCAGGTTTACGATAGGGACTGTATTCTGATGGTTACATGGTAGAGAGAAACGGAATTGGCGTCAGGAAGCTTCATCGGTCGATTTTTGCCGCCACGAAGAATCTCAACTTTGACCACATCGTTATTATACATACAAACCGGGTCTAGGACAAGTAGGTACTTGGACCAGCAGTTTTCGGACATTGGACGGGTATGCATCAATGAGGATATCAACTTCCTAGTTAAAATTAGCTCGGGTGATTATGCAAAGGGTTCGTCACACTCCATTGACAAGAGGTACCACATATCCACCAATGAAGCCATGGCGACAGTTGGCGCGAGCGAGAGCAGCCGTAATCTCCTTGGTTGTTGCATTGAGATGGGTCGAATGGCTAGGGACTGCTCATGTGCTACATGCAAGTACGTAGTAGGAAGATGAGGCAAGAACAAGCAATAAGATTACATGGAGGGAAGGTGCCACGGTAATCTCACTACCCAAATAAGTATGTATGTTTAGTAGTCTTTCCAGTAGTTCTTTTGAGTCTTTTTATGTGTCTTTTTGCATATATTTCTCCCTTGTTGTTGTATAATCCTCATAGCTTTGCTCGGAGATGTGGTCCCGATATTATGACCCGTGCTCCTACAAGAGCTAATACTCCCACGAGTAAGGTTGACCCTGTCCATATTTGCCCAGCCAAATAGCCACCTCCCGTGCGTGCTATCAACGCCCCCGCCACGGATGGGCCGGTCAAGGGCCCGAAGCTTATCATGGAGAGTGACATGCCGACTCGAGTTCCAATCTTGTCCAGATCTTTAGTCAGTGACGGAATAGTGCCAGCGAACAAAGCCATAGCCGCCGCCGATGCCAGTCCATAAAACACAGCAAATACATATAGTTCGGCCACAGTATGAACGGCGGCTCAGCAGAACATCAGAATACCGCATAGTGCTACCCAAGGAATTAGTAAATTGAGTGGGCCGGTATAACGATCGGCCAGATAGCCACAAGGGGCGCGGACTGGTATTCTAAGGGCATTGGTGACGATGATCAGATTGACTCCCGCTTCTTGGGACAAACCGAGCTTTTATGTTGCATAGACTTGCACCTAGGATATGTTCAGCCCAATAAATCATAGATATTTGTTTGGTAGCATACGTAGAAGAAGGCAAAATAAAGGGTCCAGTATAGAAGGAAGACTCCCAAGGTAAAAAGCATGTAGGCCGGCTCCTTGAAGGCGCTCCATTCAACCAGTGGTCCTGCCTTTCGTGGTGGTAGTCGAGGGCGTAAATGTGCCAGGGTTATTATGACCATAAAGAGAACAACAAATCCCATGCATCTGACGGCCCATGGAAACCCTGAAGATTTATTTATCCAATTAGCTATAGAACCCCGGAGTGACTGAAGTAGACTTACCAATATGTGGGGTTAGATACTGGATCATTGCGGGGAAAATCATGCCTCCTGTACTCGTTCCTGTGGCAGCAGCTGTGAGGGCAAATACTCGGTAGCGCACAAAGTATGTCGAGATCAATGTCACAGTAGGCAGCCACAGAGACCCTGACCGATGCCAATGCAAAGTCCCTGGGCCAGGAAGATCTGCCAGTATTCCACGGCCAGACTTGTCATAAAGGTCCCGATAACCAACAGCAGCCCGCCTAGGGCTACCACTGGTCTTGCCAATCCAGCATCTGTCGCGCGGCCAGAGAGAGTCGAGATGAACAAAAGACAGAAGACTTGAAATCCACCAATCCACGAAATATCGGAGGGTATTCGTGGTAGCGTAGATTCATAATGATTTTGGAATACCCCGAAACTGGAGGCGTAGCCCCAAGTCAGGGCTACCACCAAGTGTCCCGCAACGACCTGAGCCCAGGCGTGAAATCCGCCGTCGGGAGGTGGTGATAGTGGTGCATTTGACGTATTCCTCATGGGCGCACTGGTCATCTGGCTATTGTTCTCTTTCTCTTCGTCAGTCACAATTGTTCCAGACGCATATGCTGGCATCTTTCCTAGTAATTGTTGACAAGCCAGGCAAGTGTTACTCTCGGTAGAAAGAGAAAAAAGCACCCTTAACAAGAGTAGATTAAACCGGACTTAATGTCGTTCGATGAATTCATCCTATCTCGTGAACTGGAAAAGAAAATCTGGCTTATTCCGGCGTACCATATGGCTGATAGAGCAACTCGAATAAACCTGCTGCGTGTAGTATGTTACATAGACTTTACACGGCTATTATGAGATCATTTTATGGAGGGTGTCAAGTTAATACTAGAGAAGCTGGTAATTAGATAGATAGATGATTGGAGGTTTTGGAATCGTTTGAGTAAAATATCTGTCCTCAGTCACAGAAATACAGTCGAGTCCTTTCTCTACGGTTGTTGCCTCTAAATTAGTAGCATATTCCGATTTATACGACCTGCATTGCCTGCTTTCACCTATCATAGTGTGGTTTTGAGACAGTGGGCCGACATCGACCGTTGATACTGTGATCACAGTGCTAGTAAATCGAGCGATATCAACAGCTAGGAATACTTCTAGCTGTATGACTGGCGTACTAGTCTAATGTTAGAGGAAACACACGAGGGGGGTTGCATGCGGTAGTTCAGAGGCGGAGATTATCGGGCGATGGTCATCTTAAGCCCGCGGGCGGTGTATGAGATGATGTGAAGCAAGTTAGAAGAGATAAGGTATCTCGACTGCTAAATATGTCCCTTTAGCCTCACTTTCCCGTTATAATTATCGTACATTAAGCTTGCATTTATTAATGAACGAAGGAGGAGATTCTAAACTTGGAAATGTTGAGGTGATATTGGAAAATGCCTACTGTATTTAGACCGCCCTTCTTGTGTTGGAATCTGCCGGCAGAAACTCTAAGTTATTCGCGACTCTTATCCGTCGCGTCGTTGTCCAACCCATCGCCTCGACACTCATGACTCTTGGACCTTTCGTTATTTGCCAATTTTTACGATAAAGACACTGAAAAATCTCCCAACAATGGATGCCCCGCACCCGGTTGTTGCTCAGCTCGCTGAGGATGCTCGTAGTGAGAGCATGGGCTCCCAGAATTCCCAGACTGCGAAGGAGTAGGCGCATTCCCCCAATACTATCCCCCACATAAGGAAAGTGATCATACTAACCGAATCCAGATTTATTGAGTCCCAGCTCCAACTAGAGGCAGATGCGCGCGAGGCTCTTCCTTATGTGAGTATCTCGACAAAACAGGTGGCGCGCGACTTGTTCCACAGCTGACCCATTGACTTTAGGCCTTTGACTCTTGCACATATGATCTCGGACCATTGCGACAGGTGCTCTTTGCCTGCCTCACCTGTAATCCTCCCCCTAACGACCCCAACGAATCCTACACTGCCGCGGCTGTCTGTTACTCGTGTTCGATCGCTTGTCACGGCGAGCATACCCTAGTCGAGCTCTTCAACAAGCGCAACTTTGTCTGCGACTGTGGAACCACCCGTTTGCCATCATCTTCCTGCTGCACACTCCGTGAAGATCCCACAACCGGCAAGAAGGGTGTACACTCCCAAAAGGCTGCAGCAGGCAACACATACAACCACAACTTTCGCAATCAGTTCTGTGGCTGCGGCGAACAGTACGATGCGTATTCAGAAAAGGGCACAATGTACCAGTGCCTTGGACTTGGCACCGTCGAGACCGGAGGCTGTGGCGAGGACTGGTGGCACCCGGAGTGTCTCATCGGCTTGTCGCGTGATTGGAACAAGGCTGCCCCCAAGGTCAATGGACTCGGCGGCGGTGATGCCACAAATGACGCTTCAGTCGAGGAAGAAGAAGACCTCCTCCCACCTGGGTTTCCCGCAGAGGATGATTTCGACCATCTGATCTGTTTCAAGTGCATCGACTCTAACCCCTGGATCAAGCCCTATGCGGGCACTCCTGGATTCTTGCCGCCAGTCTTCCGGGAAGGTGGACTCAAGAAGGCCGCAAATGTGACTGAGGATCCCTCTGTACCAGCCACTGAGCCCAAGGAGACCGAACACAAGGTGACTGAACACAAGGAGACCGAATCTAAGAATCCGGAGAAGGCTGAACACTCAAAGAAGCGCAAGGCAGATGATGAGGGGCCCACTGAAGGAGAGCCTGTTGCTAAGCGAACCAAAGAAGAAGAAGAAGGAGCTCCTGTCGAGGAACAGCTATCGAAGGTCGTGAAAGAAGAGGAGCCTACTAAGGAAGAAAATGACACTCCTACCAAGCCCTCTCCCCCTAAGCACACCGAGCTCCCCGAATCCACTCCAATGGAGTCGTTCTCTCTTTTTGCCTTGGATGATTTCCATAGTCAACTGTGCCGCTGCGCAGAGTGCTTCCCCAAGCTTGTTCCCCACCCTCAGCTTCGTGAAGAAGAAGATACATATGAGCCTCCCATGTCTGACGACGGCCAAGATAATGGTGCCGCAAGTGTTGGTACGGGAAGCATTTACGACCGCGGCGAGGCAGCACTCAACAACATGGACCGGGTGCGCGCGATCGAGGGCGCAATGGCATACAACCATCTGCGTGACAAACTCAAGGTGTTCTTGCAGCCCTTTGCGGAGAGCGGACAGGCTGTCAGTGCGGAAGATATCAAAGGCTACTTTGAGGCGCTGCGTGGTGATGAGCAGGGCATCAAAGATGCCGCTAACCACGCTTCTACTGTGGGTGGTGATGGCAAGGATGATACCAGCGGAGACAAGCGATGCGAACAGAACGGTAAGTGACTATCAATCCCTTGTCTTATTTTCCGACAATGATCACTAACTCTTCGCTTCAATGACAGGGCACTGATTATCTTTTTACGCAATCCTTTTCATCTTCTCGGCGTTATCATCATCGGGTCCTATCTGGGGGTTTTCGGGGATAGGTTCAACATGTACGATATTTTGCAAATATGGGATTGGAAATGGGCAATGATGGGAGGGGAGTGGGTATGAGTACAAATGGCGCATCTAAGGCAATTGAAATGATTATTATCTAGCAGAGCTCGAATGACTCCTCGAAATTGGGAACAATCCACATTTATAATACAAAATACATAGTGGTCTTATAGCCCCCAGGGCTGAATGGCCACCAAATCCCGCGTAAATCATCATGATGCAATTTTGCTAATTATCGTAACGCTAACACCGAATTAAATGTATGATGTGGATATCATGGCCAGCCTGTCCACGCGCCGCAAAATATGATCAACACAGATATGCAGCAAGCAAATGAAAAGATTACTCCTTGAGGCGCTTGGAAGCCCTCATAATCGAATCATCTGGTAGTCCACTCCGTTTGGTGCCCGGTAGACTGCCGGTGCGAATATCATTGTCATCTTGGGTGACCCGACGGTGTGGGTATTTGCCCTCGATACCCTCGAAGCAGTTGCCACTGATGGGGCCGCCATTGGTAAAGTATGGGTGCTCAAGGGCTTGCTCGGCGGTGATGCGTTTTACCGGGTCATATTCAAGCATACGCGATAGAAGATCGAATCCATCTGCACCGGGAGTGCCGGCACTGGAGGTGGACGCGTATCCACCGTTTTTCAAACAGCTTTGGTACCAGCCCTCCAGATTAGAGCCGCGATGGAAATGTGAAGGTTGGCGGTGGAGCACAAGGGACTGGAGTTGGGAATATTCAGGCATGGAGGCTAGACCTGGCCAGGATTCTTTGCGAGGAAGACCGAGGATTTCGACAATCTTCATCATTTGGTTGCGTTGGAAGGGGACTGTTTTCTTGCTATCCATTTTGGCTTCTTCACCTTTGAAAATTGGACGTAGCGAGAGTAGTTCGGCGAAGATGCATCCTATTGCCCACATATCGACGGCAGGAGTATAGTGCCGGCTCCCCATGAGCAGCTCGGGTGCACGGTACCAGATTGTGACGACGACTTTGTCGCCCGAGAACAGTGAGTTGAGTGGCTTGTAGAACAGACGTGCTAAACCCAAGTCGCCGATGCGAATAGCACCGCTTGAGGTGACGAGGATATTGGCTGGTTTCAAATCACGATGCAGGACCCAGTTGGTATGAAGATAGAGCAGTCCATTCAACAACTGGAACATGATAGACCGGACCATGGGTGCTGGAATAGCATGTCGTTGAGGCTGGGTGTGATGATGAATGATCTGCAGCAAATCATGCTCCGTGTATTCAAATACCATGAAGATGCATTTATCCTCTAGAATGATCTCTTCTAGTTGGACAACATTGGCATGTGAGAGTTCAGTACACAATGCCATTTCACGGATAGCTGACTGCGACAGACCCGTGTACTGGATAGTTTCACCTTCCTTGTCGGGCTTGAATCTGGACGAGGTTAGAATGAAGAAGAAATCAAATGCTGGAGGACTTTTTACTTCTTGATTGCAAACTCTCCTTTCTTGCCATTTTTGCCAACGGCCTTGTATACTCGGCCGTAGGTACCGCTGCTGATGAAGCCTACTATATTATACCGATCTCGGACCCGGACTTTGCTGGTATACCCACCGGGTCTTCTTGCTTCAATGGCATCTGTATAAATACCCGGTTAGCATATTTTAGTTGCCAGATTGAGAATCGAATGCGTTGGCGAGAATCCATTCCAATTGCAAACTAGCACCACAGAGACAAAATCACCACAAAGAATCAAAGGGAAAGAGTTACCACGAGAATAGAATCCTCCAGAATTCAAGAAAGGGAAACCTTTTCCAAACATGATGGAAAGACAGAAAACGACAAGGCGTTACACCAAGGAATCACGAGTAACCAGATTCAAGGAAGATATATAATTACCATCGACAGTAGCCTGGAGACTCCGTTTCAAGTTACCGACTCTGGTTCGCGAGAGAGAGCCGGAGGAAGAGGGCGGGTTTGTCAGACTCATTTGTGGATCAGAATGGGCCGGTGATGTTGTCACTCCATTGGTGGAGAGATACCTTCTCCACGGTTTCCAGTTCTTTGAATATAAAAAAGAAAACGAAAAGATCAGAGAGGTATTCAAAGGTATTGTCTGAAATGTACAACGCGATAAGTTCAGTCGAGTCAACGCTTAGTCAGATCACATGTCGGTTCTGTGCCCAGGTGGAAAGGTTGTAGCTTCGACTTCTTGTAGCTTTCAACTCCTCAACTCAACTGGTTCAAGTCATTTCTAAATCGTGAAGGACCCTATGTGCTAAATTCAATGTGAAATTTGACTACCTAGGCAGACATTTCTCGTCTGACCAACCTGTCCTCAGATCATCTTATCTCTACCTACTGCGATCGGCAAACGTCATCTTGAGCACCAGATCTCCTCTTAACGTACCTTCAATCCGTCCCGGGGTCGCCCATTGACCTAGAATTTGTCCCAGAATGGTTTTGGGTGCATCGACCCAGTCGAGGGTTACACCATACCTGATATATCTCGTGTTTGTTGTCACGCTTGGCCCCCTTCAATTTGGCTTCCATCTGGTACGATACCGCCCCCTCCATTTGTACAGAATATTACTGATACATGGATTCCCCAGGCAGAGCTTAATGCCCCCAAAGCCGTGATAACATGCGAACGTCAAGGAATTCATTCTTCGGGCATCACTTTTCATGGTCTACCGCAATGCTTCCCTATGACCCCATCACAATTCGGCCTCGTCTCTTCAATCTACACGCTCGGTGGCTTACTTGGAGCCCTGCTGGCAGGACCCATCGCGACCAAATACGGACGTCTGGTTGCATTACGAGCAACCACGATATTCTTTATTCTGGGACCTGTGGCGGAGACACTTGCGCCGGTGATTTCCGTCTTGAGTCTTGGTAGATTCCTCTCTGGAATTGGCTCTGGTGCTGCAATTGTGGTTGGCCCTATCTACATTTCGGAAATCGCTCCACCCAGTGCTCGGGGCCTCTTCGGTGCTTTCACTCAGATTATGACCAATGTCGGTATTCTGTTAACACAATCCCTGGGATACTTCTGGAGCGAAGCAAGCCTCTGGAGACTCATATTGGCTGTGGCCGGAATCGTTGGTGCTCTGGAGCTTTTGGGGCTTTTCTTGGTACCGGAAAGTCCTCCATGGCTCGCGGAAAACGAAAAGATCAGTCAGGCACGCCGGGTCCTGCAGCGGATCCGTGGTCGGGATGCCGACATTGAAGCGGAGATTGCGAGCTGGAGGACCACGGATGCGCCTGTATCTGGCGAGGAAGAGTCCTTGCTCTCTCCATCTGGCGAGACGCCGCCTAACAAGCCTGTAGTCACATTTATGCAGGTTGTGAAAGATCCCTACTACCGCCCAGCTATTATTGCTGTGGTTGGTGTGATGGTCGCTCAGCAACTCACCGGGATGAACAGCATTGTTATGTACAGCGTGTCATTATTACAAAGTATCTTACCAACGACCGCTGCACTACTCACGGTAATGATATCTGCGGTTAATCTCGTGATCACGCTGGCGTGCTCTCCACTGCCCGACCGCATTGGCCGAAAGTTGTGCCTGATTTTGAGTATCTGCGGTATGGGCTGCAGTTCTGTACTTCTCGCGATAAGTATCTACATGAACGCTAAGATCTTGACGGCGATCGCTGCCTTACTTTTTGTGGCATGTTTTGCGGTCGGACTGGGCCCGGTCCCCTTCATCCTAGCCTCCGAGCTTGTTGGGCCCGAGGCTGTCGGTGCGGCACAAAGCTGGGCGCTGGGCGCCAACTGGATCGCAACCTTTGTGGTGGCACAATTCTTCCCAGTGCTTGATAATGTCCTTGGTGGTCGTGGACAGGTATACTGGGTGTTTGCAGCTATGGCCGGGTTGCTTGGGGCCTTCATCTATCAATTTGTACCGGAAACCAAGGGCAAAGCTAATGCCGATGAGGTTTGGGGACGAACAGACCGACGACAAGACTGACTTTAGATTTTGTCTTCTTCTAGAACGTTCATAGCACCGTAATATCTAAAGAATTTCCTACAATATACATGTTGTATACGATGCGGGGTACTGCATTTCGTGCAGCCTTACGGAGTACATTGCATACAGGGTGTTTTTTTAAATTAAAGAGATACATGTATCCAGGGCATCGCCAAGTATACAATAGGCATCCATTTTTTCTCATTCTCCTACCCTGTAATAACTTGCGGTGTGGAGTTCTCTTTTGATATCGACCCCCCAGTTGCCCCCAATTCGCAGTGTTTCTCCCACTTTTCCCCTCAAGTTTCCCTAAATTTCCATTAAAATCTTATGATCTAACGATCTAACCTTCAACAATTTGAACCAATCCCTGTTTATGAAAATACCGGTCAGAACTTGGAAATTACAGTGGGTAATTCCGTTTCTTGGCCTGTGATCGACCCGGAACACAACCAGCGGATCGTCGATCGACGTCTGGGGTCTCTTCGACGTCAACAATTGTGTTGACCAGGGGGGGGGCAAGCCACCCGCCCAACACTTTTTTTGTCTTTCTTTTCTTCTTCTTTTAATTTATTTTCACTTTTGTGTACATCCGCAATGGTCCGGTTGGCATTACCCCAACGGTTGAGCTCGCACCTTTCCGCGAGGAGCGCGTCGTCGACTCCCGGACAGAGCAGAAGCACCAGTCCTCTACGATCAGCCGAAACCAAACCTCTGCTCCTCAAGGTTTCAGTGATCCGGGTAAGTATTGAGCAATCGTGTAACCTTCTTATAACCTCATGGGCTCCTTGGCTGATTTCAATGGTTTCATTAGGGACGCAACCTCGCAGCCAAAGATCGAGGTGGCACGAGCGACCCAGTGAGCACCATTCCAACAAAGACAATTCGAACCGCGACCGCTTACATGTTGTACAGTATTTGGTGGTGACATTAGGAGATGCGAGGCAATCGACACCGACCATATTCAAGACTCTGAACCCGGAATGGAACGTCTCGTTCGACATGCCCGTGATGGGCGTGCCACTGTTGGAAGCTATATGCTGGGATCATGATCGGTTCGGCAAGGATTACCTGGGCGAATTTGATATTGCATTGGAGGACATCTTTGCCGATGGCCAGGTGAACCAACAGGTGAGTGAAGGGACACGTTGCTCGGACAATTGGGGCTCCTGCTAACTTGGATTCCATAGCCCAAATGGTACACTTTAAATTCCAAGCGGAAGACGTCCAAAAGGAAAGACAGCACTGTGTCGGGCGAGATCCTGTTGCAGTTCTCGCTCGCCGATTCTGCGAACCCCATTGCCACGCCGCCGGACATATTCGGCAAGTTCAAGAAATTGGTATACTCGGGTGATGAGGATGATCAAATCCCTCAGATCCCTCCCGCCGATTTTGATGACTTGGAACGGGACGATGAAACCTCTGATGAGGCCGATGATCAGGCAGGTGGTCCAGAAGGGGGGGAAAAGCGTCGCCGGCGACTCCGGCTGGCTCGCTTGAGACGCAAGTCCCTAGCAGCTCGTGCCTACCAATTCTCAGGCTCGGGGACTGGGGTGCAGGGTATCGTTTTCATGGAAATTGTGAAGGTGACCGATCTGCCTCCTGAACGAAATGGTATGGATCATCCTCCTGCATGCAAAACGCTAGATGTTAATTGATGTTCTAGTAACACGGACATCGTTCGATATGGATCCTTTTGTCGTGACCTCTCTCGGAAGGAAGACCTTGAGAACCCCTGTCATCCGCCATAACCTGAACCCGGTGTATCATGAGAAAATGGTGTTCCAGGTGATGCGGCATGAACAGTCTTATACCATCAGCTTCACTGTGATAGATCGAGACAAGTTTTCGGGGAATGACTTTGTTGCCTCTGCAGGTTTCCCTCTACAAAATCTCGTTCAGTCTGGCCCAGAAGCAGACCCCGAGACGGGATTATATCAGTTTGTAGACGAGATGGAGGAAGCTGGTCCAACTACAGCTGCCAATTTTGGTACGCGATCTGGAGTTAGTCCCTCGCGATCCGGTACTAGCTCTTCACGATCTGGAGTCCGCCCTTCACACTCTTCCTCAAGTCTCTCCAAACTGGCTCGGCCTATAATAAAGACACGTCACTCCGCGACTTCAGTCTCAAGCCAATCGATGCTCGAAGCGCCAGCGCCAACTCTCCTTGCGCCCTCCTCCCTCCCAGAAGAAGGAATTTCAGAGACGGATAGTGCTGGCTCAATGCAGCCCTCCACGCTGAATATGTATGATGGCGAGTCGGCTCCTCCGCCTGACGAAGACGGCTTCAGATCTTATACTATTCCCCTCATGCTCAAGAATAGAGAACGGTGGGAAGACAAACATTCACCAGAGCTGCATGTCAAGGCAAAGTACCTGCCATACAGTGCTCTCCGACAGCAGTTCTGGAGGTTGATGCTTAGGCAATATGACGCTGATGATAGTGGTCGCATTGACAAGGTGGAGATGACGACAATGCTCGACACTCTCGGCTCAACGCTGAAGGAGTCAACGATTGACAGCTTCTTCGAGCGCTACAGCGCAGAGAATGAGGCTAATGAAACCGATGATCTGACATTCGACCAGGCAGTGGTTTGTCTCGAGGATACGCTTCAAGCCCTGCAGAAGAGAAATTCGATGGCTGCCCCCAGAGTGCCTTCACTTCCTCTGTCAAATGCTGGAAGTCAAGACAGTGAGCCATCAAGCAGCGACGAGAACATCCTGGAAACCAACACCGTTGCTGCCTCCAATACCGATCCGCAGAGAACATCTATTCCAACCCTGTCCAACGAAGAACAATCTAGCTCCGCTGATGAGTACCTACAGCCCGATGATCTCGCAGACGAGCGGGGTGAGGAGCACGTCGTCGAGATTCGTGAGTGCCCACTGTGCCACCAGCCACGTCTGGCGAAACGCTCTGATGCGGATATCATCACGCACATTGCCACGTGCGCAAGTCAGGACTGGCGTCAGGTTGACAACTTAGTCATGGGTGGCTTTGTGACTTCCAGCCAGGCACAGCGCAAGTGGTACTCCAAAGTCATCACAAAGATTTCATACGGCGGATACAAACTCGGAGCGAACTCGGCCAATATCCTTGTACAAGATCGCATCACAGGTCAGATCAACGAGGAACGCATGAGTGTATATGTACGACTTGGAATCCGGTTGTTGTATAAGGGCATTAAAAGTCGTGATATGGAAAAGAAGCGAAGTATGCAGCCCTTGGAGCTCAAGCTTACTTGTCTGACGAAGAGATATATTTACTAACAAATTCTACTAGTCCGCCGTGTGCTGCGCTCTTTGAGTGTCAAGCAGGGTCGCAAATATGACGACCCAGCCTCGGCATCTCAGATCAAAGACTTTATCAATTTCCACCAGTTGGACATGTCCGAAGTCCTGATGCCCCTGGAGAAGTTCCGCAATTTCAACGAATTTTTCTACCGTGCCCTCAAGCCTGAGGCCCGTCCATGCTCCGCTCCCGATGAGCCTAGGATCGTTGTGTCTCCCGCCGACTGTCGCTCAGTGGTATTTGACCGCTTGAGCGATGCAACCAGCATCTGGGTCAAGGGTCGCGAGTTCTCAATTGAAAGATTGTTGGGTAATGCTTACCCAGAGGATGCTGCTCGATACCGAAACGGTGGTGTTGGAGTGTTCCGTCTGGCACCTCAGGATTACCACCGTTTCCACATCCCCGTAGATGGTATCATGGGTGAACCCAAGACCATTGAGGGTGAATACTATACGGTGAATCCCATGGCGATCCGATCCGCCTTGGATGTCTACGGTGAAAACGTTCGCATTCTGGTCCCCATTGACTCTGTTGAGCATGGCCGAGTTATGGTTGTCTGCGTTGGTGCCATGATGGTCGGTAGCACAGTCATCACCCGGAAAGCCGGCGAGAAGGTTTCACGGGCTGAAGAGCTGGGCTACTTCAAATTCGGTGGTAGCACCCTTTTAGTGCTCTTTGAAGATGGCAGAGTCAATTTCGACAGGGACCTGGCAGACAACTCCAAGGGTGCCCTGGAAACTTTGGTAAGAGGTGACCCCTTTTTTATACTTGATCAATTGTATACTAACATCCCCTTCTCATTAGATCCGAGTTGGCATGTCCGTCGGACACAGCCCGGATATTCCTCAGTATGAGCCTGACATGCCCAAGAAGTCGGAGAATGTCACTGCCGAAGAGATGCAAGAAGCCAAGCGGCGCATCGAGGGCAGCCTGGCACCACCAAGCAAGACCTCCACCTTACTCAAGTCGATCCAATGATCTGTCTTTCTTTTTCTCTGGAGTGGACAGGGCTCAACTCCCACCGCTTTTTCTCACTGAACATATTGTTTTTCAACATCGGTGTCGGGGTGTTATTTGTATTCTGGTGAAAACATCATAGCGTTTATCTAGCAGCATCTGCGCATTGCGAGGATTGGGGGTAGAAGAGATGAGAGAGAGAGAGTTGCATTTTAGAGCCAGTCATACATTAACAGCGCTTCAATGGTTTTTATCATACGGATGAAAGTAGTAAAACAATAAAGTAGTGAAGTAGTCCAATTAGTCAAAGTAGAGGAGCATTGAAGTATAACGGTTAGTCCCAAAACAGACTAGCGCGGTCCCCACGCGCCCGACCAAAACAACCGCGTGCGAGAATCCAACCCACCACTCACACCCTAACCCGCCGCTCCCTTGCGTGTCTTTTTCGCGATTGAATTGAATAGGTCGCCTAATCTGCTGCTCTGTAGCTGCAGTTCTGAATTGGGATGCGACCCGCGCCTAACATTCCGCGAGCCGACTGACCCGACCTCAACTCAATCGTGCCACAACCTTATACACACACCAAGTACGCCATTGATTAGCATACCGTCTGGTTCGATAACCCCGTGTCAGACTCGATTAGCTGTTTAGGGGGATTATTTCGAGTCCGGCATTCATAACCACACGGGAATCGCGCTTGTTGTTTCTCCGGGAAGCCCTTTTTAACAGGGGTATTTGACTGGAGGACAGGACACCACAAGGCGATTAGTTGACACCAGAACGGGGGTGCTTGTTTTGCCACCCCTGTGTTTATTCCCAACCACAATAACCCCGCGTGAACCCCTCCTGACATGACAGTCACGGTCGTGGCGACCACAACGACCAAGACAAAGCGTCGCGAACCGCTGGGGACGATTGCAATGGCCGCTCCGAAGACACAATCGCGCTCTGCGAACGCGTCCAGCGGGACTGGAAAAGTCAAGGAACGAAGGACTACGCGACTCAGCGCAAGTAAACAAGAACTCGAGGAGAGCACAAACAAGCTAGGAAAGCGGCCAGCTGGTGAGTAATTTTCCAGGGTGAAAGCCGTTGAGCGAAGGTTGGAATAGATATTCTAATTTGTCTGTTTAGTGGCATACGAGGAGGATGCAGAAGGGTTCCAGTTCTCTCTACTACCATCAAAGAAGCCCAGGCCGTCAATCGAAGCGGTTCCAGAAAATCCCCGTTCAGATGTGGAAAATGCGCCTCCCAAGTCAACACCGAAAAGAGGACGGCCACGAAAAAAGCAAAGGGACGACGAGACCCCTTCAAGCGCGGTACCAGCAAAGGGGAAAAGCGTGGAGCTTCCAAGTAGGAGACCTACGAGGGGGCCTGCACAGACTACACACACAGAACCTGAATCTCAACCGACAAACACGATCCGCTCATCACGAGCCCGTAACAGCCCAGAGCACCAGCCCGAGACAAAGAAACCGAAGAAAGCAGGACGACCACCAAAAGCCAAACAGCAAGTGCAAGTGTCTGAGTCAAATGGATATAATTCTCCAGCACAACCGCCAGAGGGTACAAAGGTGGCGCTGCCGGTAGCCGATACTCCGGTGATTCAGCGAAATAAAGAGTTCAGAGGTGGAAAGGGTGATAAAAGCGATAAAGGGCGACGGCGAAGCAGTTTGAGTATGCGAGGGCGAAGGGCCAGTTTTTTAATCGACTCAGGGACATCAAATGGTAGGGTTCTTGGTCTGAGAGTGGCTATAAATGGCTGAATGCTGATTTTTTGACTCTTTTCCCGTACAGCGTTACCTCATCGAGAAGTTGGTACAGCGGATTTCTACAAACACATCGCCGATGACGGAATTCCGGAACCGCGAAGGATGCGGCAACTGTTGATTTGGTGTGCGACTCGTGCAATAGGGGAGAAGCCCTCAGGAGGCTCAAATTCGGACGATCAAAGTGCGCGCTTAGCAGGTACGTGGAAACCGTTGATTTGTGTGAGGGAGATTGCTTATCTGACCTTTTCCAGCGCGTGTAATTCAAGAGGAGCTTCTCCAGGATTTCTCGAGCAACTCGGAGCTTTCCAACTGGCTCGGCCGCGAAGATTTGAACCCTCCAGCCGTGGTTGTTAAAAAGCCGAACCCGCGAAACGTGCAAAATACAGAGAAGATCAAGGAATTGGAGGAGCATATACAGAAGTAAGTGCATCGCCGAGAGCTGTCACAGGTGTATAGGACTAACGAGCGCCCAGATTACACAAAGAAAGGCAATCTCTTAATGCGCTTCTTCGACAACCAGCGATCCCAAATGTCAAGGCTAAACCACAATCCGACAACCAACAAAAAGATAAGCAACCTTCACGTAAATCACAACGCGAAGAAATCGACCCCTCTCTCCTCGACCCCTCACAACAAGCCATACTTGAGTCTCTCAATCCCTCGAGTCAACCAGAAGGCGAATCCTCTACCCCATCCTCAACCCGACCACCTATCACTCCATCTGCCGTCTCTGCTCAATTATCGCGCATCACATCTGGGCTGGCACCGACTCTCGATGCCTTCGCAGCGGGTGTGCATGACATCGAACTATACCGCGCATCCGCAGATAATGTTTCATCCCGAATATTACGCATCTGCTCACAGCGACTGGAAGAGCGCGATACGCAGAATACGCAACGTCGTCTTGCAATGGAAGGCAACGATGACAAACACCCACCACCAACGAGAATTAAGGAGGATCTGGGTCTCATTCTGGGAGCACTTAGTCGAGTGGAAAGACGATAGAAAATACTATCCATATGTTTTCCCTGGGGGATTCCTCCTACGTATATTCTCAATAATCTGTTTTTCGGCGATTCGGCATCTGTTTTCCTTCTTTTTTTCTGTTTCCTACGGGAATTCACCATGAATGACTTGATTGATAGCGACGATCTTGATGAAACCCAGCCCAACAGCTTGGGATGGGGAAAGGCGCATTTACGGTGGCATTTCAATCGTTTGACAAGCTCGGAGTTTGGGGTTTGGGATTTGCAATTCTGAGATATCTGGTGCTCCATAAGGTGCATTCATTGAAACTGGATTTGAGACAGAGATTCGAGATGGGGTAAATAGGTAGTCAAGTACCTAATGCATGCCATCAATCATTGAACTGCTTTCTGTCATCCATAATACACGAAAGGCTTGATTTTATCTATAGACCTTCCAAGCTCCACTTAGCAGGATCTTGGGAGTCTTTACACCAAAGGACAGAAGGATTACCAATGAACCTGACTTAGATGATCAGAGGTCGCATCGGTTAGTACAATATCGCCAAGTAGCTTCATGGTAGTGTCCTGGGGGTATATATGTATTGGTTAGTCTACTCCATTTCTAAGAAAACATTGGTCGATTTCTCTTAAATTTTGAGTAAACAGATATCAAGCCTAGTAATATACTAGTAAACCATGGAAATACCGAATCGCGGACTTTGGAAGCACAGTGCGTGGCTTACATGCTATCGTTTCGGCTGGTGTATATAGTAAACCAAACCAAATTGCACACAAAATGACAAAAAGATCACATTGCTACTTTAGTCAATTGATATTTCAATATTTCGCTAAGATAAAAACACACAACGAGAAAGCTTAGACAATGCAGTTTTGTTCTTCCATCTCGATATTCAGATATGACACCCAGGATGAAGGATTAAGAGCATAAAAGGACAGGCACACGCGAAAAGACCTCGATGATTTTAGTCGTGACTCGTGAGAATCGTAGCTTCTATATATGTCCAGACGGAGAAGGTCGGGATAGTGAGTCAATATAGACTTGATCGGCGAGGACAATAGAGGGAATAAAAAATCGAGACGCAGCAAAGAGGCCAGTAGTCTTTGCATTCGCCAGTCTCATAAAACAGAAAACAATTAGAATACAACAAGTGAAATCCCGTTCCTTAGATTCGGGGTTCACGTATGCGAAATGTCCAAAAACCTCGATAGTCGAGCATGACGACAAAGCAATGCACGCAACACAAAAGAGAGATAAATGCAATAGAGGATAGAGAGTGGAAGATAGGAAATAGAGAATGGAGGTTGAAGGAAGAGACGATGGGGAGCTCCATGGACTAGAAACTGAACAATCCGCTTCGCTTCTTGCCCAGAGGATAAACCACCAAAGCAGCTAGGAAGAGGCCAACCGTCGTGCCGATAGCAACTTGGACCATGCCATATCCAATATCGAAAACGACCCCGTAGCTTTGGTTCCTGGCCTCGTCGGCTGATAGCTTCTTTGCCGCGTCGACAAATCCTTGTGTTCCATTATTCACAACCGCATAGGGAGACCGGGTCATTTCCTCCGCAGAAGTAATGCCCGATATCAGAGACCCGCTGGCCGCCAGACCGGACGGAACAAGAACAAAGATCGCCGGCAGCATTGCCGCAGCGGCGAGCCCATGTCGTAGACGGCTGTAGAAATTTCCCATTACACCAATAACAAAGGCGCCCAGGGCATTGGACACCTGGGTGTTGGAATAGAAGCGCTTGGCACTGAAGTAGTTGGTCACATAGCCAGCCAGAGAGATCACTATCATAATCGGCATTTGTTTCCACTTGGCGCGGTTGACGATCGCCAGACACACAGTGAAGAGGATCACGAACGGAAACCGCTGCAGGTACTCGTTGCGGATGGGGCTGGCAGGACATGTATACGCTGTTGAGGCCTGAGAGTCAAGAAGTCCGTAAACTGCAGTACCAATAGTAATACCAAACCCGAGGAACAGCGAGTATATGATAGCATAGACCATGCGAACAGACCCTGCAACTATACTGCGTGACTGGAGTTCCAGACTAGCACATAGTACGGTGTATCCTGGAAGGATGAGGGCGATAGCCGACTGTGCCAGGGCAGAAAAGCAGAACAGAGGTTCCCCATGGAATCTGATGCTTCCGAAGGCACGAGCAAGGAAAGATGTCAGGACTGCGGCAGAGATCTCAAACACATTCGAATATAAGCTCGATTTGGTTGACAGGATCAATTGTAACACTCCGAGAAGACACCCCAGTAGAAACGCCACGGGGATATCAACCGGTCGGGCATTGAAGGCAAATGGCCCAACAGATGCACTAGCACAGCCATGGGCGAAGATGAGGAACAGAATGTGAAATTTGCTCTGCTTCTTCGTAACCTCATCGAGCCGTTGTATTGCCTCTTCAACCCCGATGACATCGTGAATGACCTCCTTATAAATCTCATGCACATCGGCCAGCTTACCCAGGTCAATGCCTTGACTGGATCGGACGACCTTGACCTCTGTTGTGTGCGTGGAGGCATCGTCAAAGGAGATGATCATGCAGCCGGGTATATACAAAAACTGGCCATCAATCTGGATGACACGAGCTGTCATACGCATATATTCCTCCAATCGATGTGTTGGAGCTCCATACTTCATCAAAGCACGACAAAGCTGGATCAAATACCGTTGCCGAGACAGAAGCTCGGCGATATGAACAGTGATATGGATTTCGTCCTCAAGCGGAGGCTTGGGACGTGAGCGGCCTAGGCTCGGAATGGCAGCACCACTGCTGCGGGAGCGCGTGAGCATGGTAAAAGGAGAGCCAGAGCGGCGGGATGATCCGGCCATGGAAATGCTAGATCGAGCGGTTGATTTGTCGTACCACTTTCTTTGTGGTTTCCAAACAGAGTCTGGGGACATGCCGCGTCCGCTGAACTCAGAAGAGCTCCCCTGTCGAGAGCGCCCATAACGTCCTCGACCTTGGCGCTGGCTATAATGTGGCTGGTCGTAAAGCTTGAGCAGCGATGAAAGAATGCCTCCGCGGTGATTTGTTGTCCGTTCAGCAGACTCGAATGAGTTTGTGTCCTCACTGGTGGTGTCTTGGTCACTGGAGTGCAGACCAGGAGACTGAGGGCGAAGGCGAGTCAGGAAGTTGAGGTCTCGAGGTGACATTTGATGCACTAGATAATGGGCTTCGGAGGTGCGCGGTGTTGATCGCCCGTCTAAGATGTCCGCTTCATGTTCATCTATTAAGTTGTCGAAGAGTTGTTGTTTCTCGGGGAAGCTTATCACAGGGAATTTATCTCCATCTTCAGTCTGGTACACCACTTCAGCGGGGTTGGAGCCAATCGAAGACACTGAGCTGCATCGAGGGCTTTGCTTCGGAGAATTCTGGGGGTAATTGAGAAGGGATGCGAGCCTGTGGGCCCTTTCATGTGCGAAACAGATGGCACGCCCCTTGTCATGCGTACCCTGACCAAGCTCATATCCTCCTGACGTTCCTGGGGAGCTAGTCCTGGTGTTGATCGTCAAACCGGTAACACCTACTGACGCGCTAGTGTGATCATCTTTCACCTGTGGTACCAATTGGGAACTTGAGGAGATTTTTTCCTGGAACCCTGGAATGCTGGCAGTGGGTAATGGTCTTTGCGGCAGCTCGGTGCCCCTTTGATCCAGTCGGAATTCAATCATGGACCCAGTGGGTTGGTCTCTCGCCTCGGATTCGCTGGCCGTAAGCTTGATACGATTCGTGCTTTTCAGAATTCCTGCATTCCGATACTTGTCCTGTGCGCTAGCGTCACTGAAGCTTCGCACCTGAGACACTGACTGGCCTTGAAAGCTATCACTAAGCAGTGATGATGTAAAGAAATGCGACCTTGATAGGCTTGACGATCCTTCATCAGAGGCGCTGCGGGAGATCGGAAGGTCAAAATAACCTCCCGCCATTTTGGTGTAATCCTTTCTCTTCAAATTGGCATCTACTTCTTGGTTACTCAGTAGAGCTCACAGACCCCCTGGGTGACCGAGCTCTTGAATAAAAGCACGGGTAGTGCGGTTCATGTGCCCAAATGGTCAACTGTAACCCAGCAACAGTCAGCTATGTGAGATAACATGGGGAGAGCTCTTGTTGCTGGGACTTTGCGAGCTTCAACAATAGAACAGATAATGAGCTCACCTCGTTCAAAGCAGAAGCAACAAAAAAAGAGAAAAACACACTGTCACCAGCACAAAAAAGAACTGCATGCCAGGTCTAGAGCTTCTCGTGAAGGGGGGTTGAGGTCGGAGGAAGTCCCACCAGGAATGACAACTATGTCATGTGTACATAATTTAGACATAGGACATTGTATCGGAAAATAAGGACATATGCAACCTCGGAGGAAGGGGTAGGGAGAAAAGAAACCAGGCAAGGCAATTCAATATAAAAGAGACAGTGGACACGAAGTCTGGGATGCAGGAGTTCCCTCTATTTACGAGGATCCTCTCGGTCAATGACAGGACTAAAATAAAAAGAGAAATAAAGTCTTTTCCGGTTTGCTGGGCAGCACACGGACCATATCAAGAAGAGTCAGAAGCCCAATGAGACTGCATTGGAGGGGGATTTCTTTTTGGCCATGATTTCCCCGTGTAGCCGTAGAGGCGCCATCCCCCATGCCAGGTTCTCTCACGGGTTTTGCCATTTTGCCACGATGATCAATCAACTGGCAAGGTCCATGAGCAAGAGTGGAGGATAGGCCGGAATATGGAACTGACAGTCAGAATGGCGAATAGATACGGTACATTCCCCCTTGGCGGGTATTGCGGGAGATTAGCACATTAGTTGAGTGAGATCCGGTTCTCTGGCCTGAAATGGGATAGATTGTCATCACAGCCGACGTTCTGGGTCGTATATCATCGAACCTCACGGAATCTCGACCGTTGGCTGAGCAGAAGATCCCCCCCAAAGGAGAGAGGGACAGGGGGACCGAGCTCATTGTCAAAAAGACCAGGGGTTTCACAAGCCCATGAGGTCCCACAAATCTGCAGAGTCAAAAAGAATCTGATGGCCGCGTCAGGTCAAAGGGGTGTGTGTGTGGGTATCGAGACATTGGCTGAAGAGTGATCTTCACTATCCGAGATTGAAGAAGATCAGTGGAGCAACTCTTGTTTTTTTAGCGTGGATTTACCTTCTCATGTTGGCTAAGAAGTGATATCTGGTCTTATCTCTCTCCCCTTCTTTTTCTGTTTTCGTCCACATTGACGTATGAAAATGCGATTACGAACCAGTCCAAGTCATCCCTTGTGTGTCTTTGACATCATGGGAAATCACCCGACAGGCGAGACATTTCCGTCATGCAAGATACCTGCTCTTCACTAGTTCCTGGTTGATTTGACCAGTCAATAACTAACTACATAGAGATTCTAACCTATCTTATTACCCACCTGCATACTATAATTCTACATCAATACTCGGGGCTTGAAGACACCTATCACACCATCGGGAAGAATCTCACTGATGTTGATGGCCCCCCTCCCTTCCGGCCGGGATCTCCGATCTCCACCGAGAAGCTGATGAGTATTCATACCGTGGATCGACACCCGAAAGACTTCCGAGACCCGACTCAGTATCCATTCTCAGAGGGGATGTCAGAGGTTTCTGATCTATCCCGGCAATGTACAGGGTACCACAGATAAAAGCTTGCACAAATATCTGAGGGAAATGTTTGCTCTTCCTACTTTTCCGAGTGCTGGGACCACTTCTACTACCCATAGGAGAGTTCAACAAGCACACATGCACTCCTGAGAGGGTTTGAAACGCCCCCTTTCATGATCAACCAATATCCCAACCATGAGCTCCTCGCTCGTCATTGTGCCACCTAAAGATGTGAGATGCTTATCTAGGCAATGATCATTACCCAAAATATGCTGCCCAAAAACCTACGTCAGGGGAGCTTGGGTGATTTAAGCTTACAGATGTGGCTGCTGACTAGTTCTGGATCCGTGCTAGTCATGGTTATCAGTCAGGGGGAAACAACCAGGGCCCGACTTGTTTTTCGGGTGTGGCAATCAAACGGTACTTCTAATTTGGTACCGTGTAAGGTGACTATTAAAAGCTCTGAGAGGATATCAGATGGGACTAGGATGGTCTCTTCCGATGTGCTTTTTATCAAACGTAAATTATACTCGGTATGATCTCCCTTTTTTCCCTTCCTAGACAAGATCGACATCTTACGCTATTAAGATCAAAGAGGCTCGACTAAATATGTCTTGCTTCACCTCTATCTCATCTTTTCATGCAACAATGCGACCGCACAACTATCCGTGCCACCCTCTCCCTCCCTCTTAGTCACACGGCCCTCTTCCCCGACCAGCCGTACCGAGAATAATGGTGTGACCTGCAAGGACGCAGGGACCAATACTTAAGCTTAGACTGCAGAGCTGACATAAATACTTATCCTGTCTATGTAAGACGCATATGCCACGGAGGTCCGGCTGCTCTATCCTCGGGTAGATACAGATAAAGCTGCTTTGATTCCAGGATTCCTGCGTGGCGTAGGAGTAAAAATTTTGTCTTCTACAATTACCTTTTGTGACATTAGACTTTCCGCTTGTTAAGAAAACGGAAATCTCCTAAGCTTATACCCTTGACTGAAGTATATGTTTTGCCCATGGCAAGCGTCTTGTCTTGCGTATGTTTTGGTATTCTCTTTTATGATATTATATTATCGACGTTGCTGAGTTGTCTTGTGTATATGTAGAAATCTTGTCGACTTAGGGTTTGTGTCAAGAATGTAAGGCCGTGGTCGTACCATGGTTCTTGATATATAACGCAGGCCCGAAATCTCACGTACTGCAAAGGTAAAAATGTATAAGCACATGCATAGTAGCCAATATGTTCTAGGTTGCCTAAGTGCAACACCACAGCATACCAAGGTTTGTTTGATGCGGGCAAGGCAACCAGCTAAGTAGATTAGAAACGAGTTGTCTTTATACTCACGCGGAATACTATTAATCGGGCCCACTCTACAGCCCAATATATGACCCCCCTATTCATTGTGTAGATAGACATGAAGATATATATATGATCAAAAGCTAAGAGCTCCTAAACAGCTAGCAACATTCACCCTCTTCCGCCGTACGACCTCCGCATCCTATGCTTTCTGATAATCGCCTTACTAAACCCCTCGTTTTGGGGTAAATTCTCACCTTCCTCACCGGGGTGGCCGTCTAGGATGCGAGTCCATCGCAGTGGATTGTACAACAACCACATCTGATTTTGGCTTTCCACAAAAAGTGTAAATAGAAAACCGAAATAGTTATGCAGCTAGTGTAAGCTCAGGGCTACCCTCCATAATCATCAGCATACACCCCGGCTCTGCAACTCTGTAACCATCAGACTAAGCATGAGGTGCATGGTGCATGAAGACCACAGATCTTAGAATGTGGTGTAGCGAGATTCACGCTAGCTCGTCTCTCATCTTGATATAAAACTCTCGAGCAATTATGGTGACCTCTGATGTCCTTTCTTAGTGTATCTTATAATGACCTCTTGATCCATGTTCTATCCCAAGGTTCTTGCTTCCTAGTTACAAATATAAACACCAAACCCAACGGAGGTATCAATATAGAGGACGCTTTCTCTACATATGACTTTCGAGCAATACCTACCTAGGACTCTCCAATAGACCGAGTAATCTGGTGTTCCACGTGGGTCATTGTAGGATGACATCAGTATTATCGTAGGACCTACGAAGCATATCTGCATAATCCGAATAAGTTGTTGGATTTGTTCCACCAAAAAGACTACTTAGATACTAGAGACGTTCACGGAGTATGATCAACATAGCCAAAACAAGATAGATACTTCAAACAAGATCAGACATTTTCTAAGATATGTATTCACCAAGGTGATCTGAGCTCAAAGAATGCACCGGGGAGAGCTGTCTGTACATAACCAGATGTACATCAAAAGCCAAATGGAGAACAGAAGAGACGACAACTTGCGATGGCAGGTGCCTCTCTTCCAGTCTCAAGCTCATCCTGGCTTTTCCGAGAAAATAGAGCCGATCTGCCGAGCCTCGGCTGTAATCAAAATGCGAGAACGTAGTGGATAAAGATGAAGATAAGCAAAAAGAAAACAAATAAGAATAGAGTCATTTCAGACCAATCAAGGTCTTTCGTCACAAAAACATAAACCTTGGCATGAGTTGCCAGTAATAGAGTGGTGATGAGAAAAGGAATGGCAGAGGGTCAGCCGCTGTCAAGACCCTTTGATCAGGACTCGATAGTGAGAGAAAGACAAAAGCCAACCCATTTGGCAAAAAGAAAGAACATAAAAGAAAAGGTCATACGTCGCTGTCACGTGGTGTTCGGCATTACATGAAGGGTGTCTTGCGTTTTTCAGCGCTGGACAACACCAGCATCGGCGTCTTGCGCCGTTCTGGTGCCTGAATTGCCGGCCCCTGGCCAGCAACAACGTCCGCCACCGAGGGCGACGACGTGCCACTGGCACTAGGCGAGGGAGCATAGTCCCCGTGAGCATCAACAAACTTTGAGTAAAAGTAGCCACCGTCCTCGCTAGTCGGGGTGGCGCTGTGAAAGGGACTATCTGGGGACTTGCGATCCCGGCCAGATTTCTCCCTTCTCTCGGACCCAATGGCACCATTAGCAACTGCTCGCAAGCTGCCTAGACTGGGCTTGCTCGAGAGACTTCCGCCGCTGCGCACCGTGGCATCATCGCCATCCGAGAAGGTAAACTCCTTCTCACTTGCAGGTGTGTTAGTGCCCCCGCTGCTATGGTATCCATTACTGCGGGTGTCGCTACGACGCTCAATCCCTGCGCGAACAAGATTGTGAACAGCACGACGTCGCTGACGGGTCGCAAAATTCTTGCTACCTTCGTGCTTGGAGGTGGGCTTGGCCACGAGGTCCTCAAGCGAAGGGGGACCGCGGGGCTGACGCATCGGATGCTCACCAGCACGACTTTGACCGGGTCCAAATGTTCCAGTGGCCGGTGTCGGCGGCAGGACAGCAGACCTAGGACCGGGTCCTACATTGGCCTTGATAGTATCAATGTTCGTCTTGATACTGGGGTTAAACGAAAGATTCTTGCGGTGGCCTCGGCGGGCAGCATTCACGGACGATTCGTGAGGCGGAGAAGGGGTGCCAACCGGAGGGGAAATTGGCTGCGAGAATTGCATTGCAGAGTGTGTGGCGTCTGCAGGAGGAGAAATCTCTGCGCGGAACTGGGGTACTTGATGGCCAATGTGGGACTGGGTATCTTGATAAAACTGTTGCTGGCGCTCTTCCTGGGAGTTATTGTCCATGATGTAGCTTTGTTGGCCAGTCAGAGGGTTATAGACGCAGAACATTCCAGGTTGACCAGGAACCGGCTGCACAATGGGTTGAACGCCTTGCTGGAGCTGCTGTTGATAAAATCCCATGCCAGGGATGGAGAGCGAAGGAAGCTGTTGCTGCCGAGGAACGGACATCCCAAGGTTGAGGCCTTGGAATTGCTGGGCTGCAGCAGTCACACTGATCAACTGCTGTTGCAAGCGTTGCTGCTGCGCAGCAAGGAACAGGTTGGTTGACATCAATTCTGCGTACATGTTCTCATCGATTGGAATATCGCCACCCGCCATTTCAAGCGTCGGAGGTGCAAGTACCTGCTCCGGCGTAGTGTACATCATGCGGTTGTGGTGCGAGTTGTTACGGTGCGAGTTCGCGTTTTGACTCGTGGTGTAATTGTGCTGTGGGAATCCAGTTCCGGTCGCAGTTTGGGGGACCCGGTCGGTCCCTCGGTTGGAATACCCAGTGAATTGAGCACCTTCCATTCCACCCCGCTGCTGATGTCCAGAGGGGATTGTCGCAGACTTGGGAGCAGTGCGCAGTCCAGCCAAAAGATGAGAGCGACTGGTACGCGGAGTAGAGACAGATGTCGATGTTTGGGACTCGTCGATGGTAGCAACCTGGGGAGGCATACTCAGGCGCTTGATGTGAGAGCCTTTGCCACGCGAAGCGAAGCCAGAGCCCGGCACACCCAGGGAATTGCCATTATTGAAGGAAGAATTGTAAGACATTTGAGCAAGACTGCCAGCGTCCATACTCATATTCGTTTGGTAGGAGTAGATTGTAGGTATGTGCAATAGAATGCAAGCGAGACAAGTGGTATCTTTTGACGTCCGGATTCGACGTGAGCGTTTGGGGTCTACCACAAAGCTGAACTCACTTCCCGGCGATTAAGGAATTATGGTGTCTATGCAATACGCTGAAATAAGTCTGCGAGATCGAGATTCAACGACCGAAAAGAAAACGTAGGCGCGAGAGTCGGGTTTTCTGTATCCAGAAACTGGTCAGCAAGATCCAACGGATGGGGCGGAAGGCAACAACACGTACCAATCACAGGTGAAGATATGCAAAGCGAGCAAGTAGCTAGCAATAAAGATGGCAGATGATAGAGGAACCAAGCTGTACAAGGACTTGCTAGGTTTGAAAGTCGCGAAACCGAGGAATAGGTCTCGAGGAAGCCGAGGTGGAGGGAATTTGTTGACAGTCACCTCGAAAGGAAAAAGAAAAGAGAAAAAACAATTAAGAGGATATTTTTGAGAAGAAAAAGCCACGCGCGAAGCAAGACCACGAAGAAAAGATAAAATGTCCGGGGGAGTTGCTCTGCAAATCCTAGCCGAATAAGAAAAAGAAGAGTAGTTCACGCGATGCCGAAGATCGAAGACTTGGAGGTTGAAACACTAAAGGTCGCGACCAAACAACCCAGTGCTGTGCGAATAACCGAGGCGAAAACAACTTCAGGGATCCGGCCGAAGAGATGAACTTGTGCAGGCAATCAAAAAATGCAGTGAATTCGGGTCTCGGCCAAACACAGCGTTTTTCCTCAGGGGGGCGGAACTAATCGGGACTATTTGCAAAGTGGATAGATGCTTTTTTGAGTGTTTTCCATGAAACGAGAAGAGCTGCAGAGAAAGAAGGAATGCAGAGGGGAAGGGAAAGGGAAAAGAAAGAATCGAAGATTAGATGGAGGGTCGGATGTGAGAGGAAGAAGAAGAGAGATTGATGAAGACGGTGGATGGCCTTGGGCGGGGACTAATGCCTGGTCCTTAAGGCAGCAACCCAACACAATAGGCTCAAAGAGTACTAGCGTCTTTTCTTCAGACACAATTGCTTTGAGAAAGGAATATCAACAGAATATCAACAAAGACTCACTTTGCTATCTTTTTTTATTCTATTTCTCATGTTTGAGCAAAATTGGGTTGATTTAACCCTTTTCAGGTTTACGTATACTCTAGGCAATATCCTATTATTCTGCCTGACTGCCTGATCATAGTCGACAGCATCACAAGACAAGACCCATTGGGGAGATCTGACTGGCTCGTCCTTTTGACCAATAAGCAGCACACCCAGACCTGAAGTGATCTCCCATCACATCCCCACCCAAACCATTGGCTGTTGACCACTAGCGGCGCGACGTGGCTGTCATCTACGCCTGACAATGCCCCTAGAGCCGCTCGTCGCCGATGCCAAGCTGCCGGCGCCAGCCAATGGGTTTACCTGGACTTGGTTGCTTCTAGCTCATAACTCAATCGGATCTCATTATGATCATTCTTACAGCCTTGTTCATCATCTATTGTGATGACGATGAATCCTGGGATCTAGTTTAGCGTGTCTTTCCAGGATTCATCGTTCTTCTGCTTTTTAGCGCTCCGGGGTCCCTGGCTTTGCTCCCTCGTAGCCTCGCGCTCCCCCTAGAGCTATGAGATGGTCACGAAAGTAGCGATTTACCTCACAAATTTTAGGTGATTCTAGGCGGCTTTTGACCTACAAAATGCAACGGGGGCTTCAAGTTCAGCAGAATACCAACGAAACCCAAGCAAAACAAAGGAAGGCAGGGGATTCACAGAACATTGTCTGTCAAATTGGCATGGAGTAGAAAACTAAGTACTCTCTTTTTCTCTCCAATACGATTCTAATCACATGCTTTCTCGTGTGATACACTGCATATGATGATCATGTGATTGTCATGTATTATTGTACAACATAGAAAAGACCGCCCTCCCTGAATCATGAAACGAATAGAAAAAGGGCCCTGGTGCTTTTCGCTATGTCCCAAAAACAACGTCTTCTGCAAGGAATTGCGGAAATTAGAAATTCACTTCATGATTGCCTAGATGGGCATGTAAGTCCGACTAGCGAGAAATGGCACATCGAGTATTTTGTGGACGACCCTGAATGATCTTGAGCCCGGCTAACTGAGATGATGATCCCTCCCTATTGGCTTATGAATCAAGGCGTGGATGCATACTCCGTAGTTCCAATGAAATTGATCTCATAAATGACAATTCATAGATTTCTGAAAAGACTGGCTCTACTACAATAGCGCAACGATACTTATTGACTTGCGCGCTGTTGCGTCTTTCAGAGATTGACAAGACCCCAGATGATCAGGTGGAATCGCACAGACCAGGAAACTGTCCAGTGAGATCGTGCCCTGGGGGCTAGCGTGATTGTGATCTACAACGGTTCATGAAGATCTTGATTGTCAACTGTATGTTGTAGAATTCCACACAAAAGCTGGGGCAAACCACGTCTTTTGCCATCCTAAATGAATTATACATGTATAACGTACATATCCGCCCCTCCTGGTTTGGTATTTCGCATCTCGCCCGTTCGGGAGCCGCTGCCCCAATGTTGTATGTACAATGCACAAGCACTCTTACGGTCTGTACAGACACACATGAAAAAAAAAGAGTTAGACTGCCTGTGCCCGCATTGTCTGCTTGAAGGTCATAATGCTAGTCAGATGGAGAATGGGACCCAAAATCACAACTAGATGAGTTGTTGATGAGCCGTGAAAACATGAAGAAAAGATAAAACAATGGATATGAAGAAGGAGAAAAAGAAGAGATGAAGAAGCGGGGTATCTGCTGGCCGGGATAATGTGCCAGAGGAAGAAATTCAATGAGTCGTGAAATGTAATCAAACTTCGAGTCCATGGGTGCGACCTCGAGGTACTTAGGCATCCACCGGGACACCAGTTCCAGGGAGAGTGGTGGACTCATTCTGGGATGGTAATCGTCGATGACCTAGTTCCGGAGTGGTGCCCTTGCCGTTCATTCGGTCAAATTCCAACGTTTCAGCTAACTCCGCAGCCATAGGGTCCAAATCTTCTTCTTTGAGTCCGGTCGCCAAAGCCACCAGCTTGCGGTGCATATCGAACTTTGTGCTCACACCCGCATCCGCTGTTTGTTGGGCTAGATCCTTAATAGCATTACGACGTATCTTCTGCGCAGAGCAGAGCTCTTGAGCGAGTCGATACCGAGCCATTAATTCATCTTGCTCAAGGGACGCTGGCGTAGGTTTAGGTACCTCCGTAATGGCAAACTGTTCAGCCAACCGAGCATGCTGGATTTGCTCAAGAAGGGACTCATAGCTTGCCCGCAATTTTTCATACCGGCCAGCTTGGTCGTCATTGCGTTCATGCTCGGCCTCCTTAGCCGCCAATGCAGAGAGTTGCTTTTGAATCTTCTGACGGTCGGATTCCAATTGCTCGTGTAACGCTTCGGGATTGGCGACATCATTGGAATCTTGCTGGTTGATCTTTGAGTTTCCATAAGTCACGGCAAGCTTTTTATTAGCCTCGGCCATGATTGTTCCAATCTTAGAGAGGAGCTCAGAGGTTGCAGGGGCATCCGGGATTGGAGCAACAGACTGTCGATCCGTACCCACGAGACCAGCTGCTTCGGCATCAATATGTTCGTTAGCCATGGTGACGGAAGATGGGGCCGGCGGGATGTCATGGTCATGATGTTGAGAACGTTGTGCGATACTGCTAGCGGTTTCCCCCTTGTTATTCACCAGATCCCCAGCGCGGTGACAATGCACGAGAAGAATGTTCACCAGGCGGAACGCGCCGTTGCGAGCAGCGACCAAGACAGCGGTGTCTCCATTCTGATCCTGACAAGACAACAACATTTGTATCTCATCTTGCGAACATGTCTTGCATAACTTATCGAGAAGAATTTCGCAATAATAACGTGAGCTCTTCCACTTTCCCTTGCTCCGAGTATTCTCTGCAATGTGATGGAAGATAGTGGCACCGAACCAGTCTCGGAAAGAGACAGTGTCCAGAAGCATATCTAAGAGAGTCGGAAACGTTCTCTTTTCGTAATTATTGGTAAACAGGACAGCTCGGACTAGTGGGGTCTCTTCATGCTCCGAAAGTGCCTTGACATTAGCTCCTTTGTGCAGAAGATCTTGCACAATGCCCAAGTCACCCATCGCACATGCCCAGTGGAGTGCTGTGTTCCCCGAATCATCAATGGCTCGATCGACTTGGAAATGAGCAGGGGGTTCGGGAGGAGGAATGCGTGTTGCCTCTGGTGCATCACCCACGGTCATGAAATAGTCTAGAAGTTGATCGCCGTAGATTATGTGTTCTTGCTCGCTGATGGACATAGCGGTTGCTTCGTCCACTCCACGCTTCCGCTTCCGTCCGCCATGTGACATTTGAAGCATATCCTCATCTGCGACCATTGATGATGATTCAATTGTAGCGTGTCCGATTGACTCGTTATCATCGAACCCTGCATTCATTTCATAATGATCTTGGGGAATGGTTGGGGGACCCATGCTGCGCTGAGGTTGAACAACTTTTAGGGACTCTGAAGCTGCCACTGCGGCGGCTGCAGCTGCCGCAGCGGCAGCACGGTTTGCGGCAGCCGATTTCCTCGGTGCCCTAGGTTTAGACGGAGCTGATGTGTGCTTTGGCGCTGGTGGTGGACTGTGATCTCCAGCAACATAATCGAAAATCGGGGCTAGTTTTGTAAGGATATTGTTGCGTTCTGCAAGCTGGCGGCCTTCCGGAAGTGGAATCCATGTTCCTGTATCACCTGTCAGTAAGCTGAAGTTTTTCTTCGGGTTTCATAGACCCCAAGACATACCCTGATATTTGCCATAGCCTCCCTGGACTTTCTCATGTACCCCCTTCTGGACCTCTCGTTCGAGGATGCGCGTTCGTGCAGGCTTATCAAACCCTGCGGCTTTGAGGATGTGTGTTGCATTGACCCAATCATCCCCTCGCCTTCTCATGACACTGTCAGTGTCGAGCTTGAACTCGTACACAGGGACCTAGGAGTGAGAACGTCAGTTGTGGTCGCATTCAACACGGAAAACAATCCCATGCCGGGGAGGTGAAATTATCCAATTAGAAGTATACTTACACTGCTATAGGTAGCAGAGTAGATGGTGTCCATCCCCGCCATGATGTGCGTCGCCGTTGGCCGCTGCAATTCAGTAGGTTCCCGAAGAGCGATATAGCACCCACGCACGTTGGAGCCGAAACGTCACCGCTAGAAGATCCACAGTTTGATCGGGTTAAGAATTTTTCGGGACTCGATGCATTGCACGCAATAAAATCCGGGCCGAGAACACAGAGATACGACTCGATGGAGCTGGGGGTGCCATCCCAAATACGCGCTGGACGCGTAAAGTGCGCACTAGTCCCGTTTCGTAACAGAGTCACGTGGTTGTATGTCATGTGACCAATATCGGGCCAGCAGGAACCTCAAACGAGCGGGAATCGCCAACCACGCCGTCCTGCCTCTGTTTCCCCGCTCCTTGCCTTTCCACCCCTCAATATTCGAAAAAATGACTGTCATTGAAACAGTTAAGAGCGCCGTCGGCCTCTCGGAGACCTCCGGTGAGATTATAAGGCCATTGATCAACAATCAAAAGCTCTAGCAGGAAAGTTAACCAGATTCCAGCAACCCGCCAGGAGATGTCGGAAGCCCGTCTTCCTATGCAGTACAGAGATTCATGCGCGCACCTGCTGATCCCGTTGAACCGATGCCGGCAAGCAGAGTACTACCTTCCCTGGAAGTGCGAGGTACGAGATCCCTCATTTTGATGTTCCAACCCAAACGATTCGACCAAGGCACCTTCCAGAGCTAGTCGGCTAATGTCACTATCTTCTTTTCCTCTAGGATGAGCGACACTCATACGAGAAGTGCCAGTACGAGGAGTTCAAGAAGCGTGTGGCCAAGATGGACGAGCTACGTGCCGCCAAGGATGGCGCCCGGAGCAACTGAATTGTGGGACTGTTGGTATGCGCGGTCGGTGCCGCTGCTAAAGCAGCAGGATATGTAAATAAGAGATACACCGAAACTGCTTATGGATTGCCTTTTGGCGTTGGGACCTTTCATCAAAATCGGCCACTTTTTTTTCTCCGTCTATTTGCACAACGATTACATCCGCAACTTGGGGCTCTGTTTGAAATTGGCTATATTAATACCCAGCATGTTGCTCAGAGCTTCTCGGGTCAAGCGTGTGTCTATAGCAACTTGTCATTTGACATAGCTCGAGCGCATGTAGGCAGATCGTATAGCAGATCACTTATATGCAAAAAGAACTAAACCGCGCTAGAAGGTTGAGGAGTGTATTCCTCCGAGTTTCTTCGTGATGAAAAAACTAAGATTTCATAGTTCTTTTGACGAACTTAGACTGCACTGCTTTTCTTACCCAATCATGCATTGTTACGATCTACCAATGCATGCCTCATATAGCTCATTTGGGCTGCTTATTTTATAGATCCCCCCCTTATACCTACCTAAGTAAACCTCTCGACCTATGACCAAAGCATGTTGCCTAATTAAAGACCACCTACTCCTGCGTCCAATGATCATTCGCGGCTTTATAAGCTTGAGCTGCAGGTTCTATTGGCTGGAGTGCTGCCGATTTGCGGTATGCATGATATTACGCCTGTTATAGTAGTATGATAATATGATAATTCAAGCGCATGGATGCATGAACAAGCCCCAAGACTAGGTCTTCATTATAGCTCTTGGTGAAGAGCTGCCCAAATAGTTTCTCCCTAGACGAATATCTCACGTATATATCGTATGACATTACATTATAACGTGATACCTGCAGATTTGATGCCTAATTTCATATATTCGATGCAATTGTCATTGAGCCATATTACCAAGGTCCCCTTATGTTTTTGATATCTCTTATGCTCGTGATAGTTTCAAATTTAGATACTGACTTCCTGCCTATCCTGTAGGCAGTATCGTCTAACATAGTGTTTGTAAAATTAAATATTATTCACGTTTATTTTGACACTAACTACTAACTATCATATCTGCACTCCGTACCTACATGTACAACATATACAACGCTCAGGCCTATAATAGACGCTCCCATGGTGATCATTGAAGACGCAAGTGCAGGATCTCATGTCGCCATCTCTATCTCACCACCTCAAGCTCTTTCTATACCAAGACACTCCACGTTCAATATTTCCCCCAAATTGAGTGAGATGAGGATCTATATAAAAAGCCTTGAGAGGATAACCTTGGAAGTCTCTAGAGCTTCGGGACCTGTGACAAATCATGATTAATAATACCAAGGTTTCGCAGGTGGGCAGGTGGGAAATAAAACTCCCGCCGTTATCGCCGCCCCCGCCAGAAAATCGGCCGGCCTCCGAAAAATTGACCCCCCTCATTGCCATTTGCCAGGAATTACAGCGAATCAATTAGAAAGGGGACTATGCGCAGGTCTACATCTCTTTGATTACTCTTAGTTCTTTGACCTTCAGCTTTCCTATTCACTCTAGGAGTGTCTGGACTCTTGTTTTACCCTATACTTGTGAGCATTTTGTGTTTGCCAGCCTGATACCTACATCTTCGACGCAATGGGACTTCTGTATGTGTTTAGAGAGGCTTGATTTACTGTTGGGAATCCCTCTAATCTCAAACAGAGCACTTGGAACAGCGCTGGAATGGCCAGAAGCCAAGACAAAGGCGGGCCAGGTGCGCCAGTGGGGTATCGAGGTATGCCGCTTCTGTTCGATTTGCCTAGATCGGTAACGAAACAACCTCGAGGTGTCTGACTTGATTAGCAATTACTTGCCAATTGGCGCAGGGCACGAGGCAAAGAACGCGATGCTCTTCTTTGGGGCGACGAGGTATGTTCTTCTAGCCCACATGGTGTTTCCCGGTCGCAATCGCTAATCAATATCCTCTTTAATAGGTTGAATACCTCGTGGTAGCTCTCGACGATGCGGCGAAGAAATCACGGTTATCTCTAGCCCAGGCTGAGATCCTGAAATCACTTGCAAGAGACGAGGAGTTATGGAAGTCTGGTTCCGGCAAGGGCAGCGTGACTGGGGACCAGTGAGTGTGATTTGATGTCCAACAGGAATTAGCATATCTGACATCAACCAGTGTCGGAGAGGAGCCGCCTCATTTCCACCCCGAATTTGGAAGGTTCATGTTGGAGGCTACTCCTGGACAACCTTGGGGGATTGGGTTTAAAGACCTACTCAAGGTGGAGTCTAATATGAAGTGGAGGTGAGCTCTTTCAGCAACACAGCTTGGTATGAAAAACGCTAATGGCTCTCAAGACGAGAGGTCGCGAAAGCACACATGGCTCCGAATGAAGTTCCCATTACCTTAACAACCTTCCCTCGGTTGGGAACCAATGATGACTACATCCAGCCATATTACCCTCCATCTGGACCAGCTCTCCGCTCGCAGTTTGTTCCTGATGAGATTGCCAATCCTCATATCCGATTCCCTACCCTGGCTGCCAACATTCGATCCCGAAGAGGTCGGAAGGTCGAACTGAATGTACCTATTTTCCACGACATAAATACGCCTAGGCCATTCAAGGATCCAACAGTTAACTACGACCTTCATAATTGGCCGGAGGATGACGACGTCCGCAATGGCGCAGCTAAAGACGATCATGTTTACATGGACGCCATGGCATTCGGAATGGGCAGCTGTTGTCTGCAGATCACCTTTCAAGCAAAGAATATGACAGAAGGCAGAAGACTTTATGATCAACTGAGTCCTTTGGGGCCCATTCTTCTGGCCCTGACTGCCGCTACACCCATCTATAAAGGTTTCCTGGTGGACACAGATGTGCGATGGAACCAAATTGGCAATGCAGTCGATGACAGGACGCCCGAGGAACTTGGCGAAGCTGTAAGCTTTCCGGAATGATACCCTTGGCTCACCGAACTAACCTCTCGCAGCCTCTCAAGAATGACCGATGGAGAATTCCCAAATCGCGATATGCCTCTAATTCGACTTACATCTCTCAGGATCCTCGTCTCCGGAAAGAATACTTTGACCCTGATCTAGTTGTTGATGAGGATATTAAGAAGCGCCTTATGGATGGCGGAATGGATGATCTACTTGCGACGCATTTTGCACACTTGTTTATCCGTGATCCTTTGGTCATTTTCTCTGAGGATCTTGAAGAATTGGACCTTAACAAGAGTGATCACTTTGAGAATTTACAGTCCACTAATTGGCAGCACATGCGCTTCAAGCCGCCGCCACCTGATAAAGATGATATTGGCTGGAGGGTTGAGTTCCGGTCTATGGAGATCCAAATCACGGATTTCGAGAACGCTGCGTTTAGCATTTTCATCGTCCTGATCACTCGTGCCATCCTGAGCTTCGATCTCAACTTCTACATCCCGATCCAGCGTACTACAGAGAATATGGAGACAGCACACGCTCGCAACGCTGTTCTTGATCGGAAGTTCTGGTTCCGCAAGGACCCCTTCCCCCGCAGGGTCCCCAGAAGTGCACAGCAATCGACGAACGGCAGCACCTTCTCATCTACGACATCGTCGGCTGTGAACACTCCTCCTCCATCACCTCCTCTTGGTCCCGTCGAGACAGAGTTTGATCTCATGACCATCGACGATATTGTGAATGGGTGCGCAGACGGATCATTCCCGGGTCTCATTCCACTTGTGGAGTCCTACCTCAACAGCGTCAATGTTGACGTCGAGACGAGGTGTTTCCTGGCCAGCTATCTTGATTTGATCCGGAAGCGAGCCGATGGAACCCTCTGGACTGGGGCTCGTTGGATGCGCGAGTTTGTAGCTAAGCATCCGAGTTACAAGCAGGACAGTGTTGTGTCTGAGGAGATCACCTACGATCTAGTGAAGGCCGTTGAGGAGATGACTATCAAGGAAGGGAAGAAGGGATCAGTTGGATGGGAACTTCTTCGAGGCAAAAAGGTCTAGATCAGGGGTATCAGCACACACACCAACACACAACTAGATATCCAGAGTGTGAGCATATATGACGGAAACTTGAAATAATTTGCACATATTCATGACAACCGGAGCCAGCCCTTCTTGTCACAGCATCTGATGAATCTTAATTTTCTCATTCCCTAAATGTCTCTAATCAAAGTACTCATTCCAGCAGCATTTCCTCCTCGGTCGGCAACCGACACGAGTCCGCCAGTCCAGTCACCTTCCATTCGCCGTTGAGTTTATGCAAAACAAAAAGTTCAACGCCAACATGGTCCACAACGCCATTGATCTTCGCCCGGAATGGCGCCCACACAGCGGCCAAGTTTAGGCTTCCCGTATCGTGTACCTTCACCTCAGGATTCCAGATACGCTCATCGATGTCGTCTTCAAGCCCAGCGACATGTTCAACGAACGAACCAATCGTACAGAAGCGTAGTGAAGTCGGAGATGGAGGGGAGAGTGTCATTCCTCCTGCTCGGACACAGTGTTTCTCGAAATCAGCGCGCGACTTGGTGCTCAGTGCTGCAAGGAAACCCTGCGTGACTGCAATAATGGCGGCTGTTTCCTCGGATTCTAGTTGGATTGCTGCCCCGGTGCGAGAACGATTTGGTAATAACCAGCACATCGCTGATGGCATAACTTATGGAGGAAAGCATCAAGTCGTCAAATTATCATTATCGTGGGGTATCGTCTTGTTATATCCTTCTATCTTCTCTGGTTTCCAGGAGCAAAGAGCAAACAACTCGATGCACATGTGTACCTAATGTATACCGTCACTATTATTCGGATCACAGCTGTTACCGTTACAGTGTCCTTCGGTCTGTTGTTTCGGTCTGTTACACTCTGTCTAACTTAGTTCAATTTCAGGATTTCAGGAACCCTGCGATCTTGCTGTCATACAAGGATAAGTGCTTCGTGCCACACATCGACTTATTTGGCGTCTGGTCTGATTTTCATCCTACAATGTTCCCACGTCCACTCTTTTCATTGAATTTGGATTTTGTGTGACTATCAAGAGCATGTGGCAATTATGGTATATGATATACTGGGCTTTACATCTCCATTGACTACATTGCGAATCTATAAATCTCCAACACTTACCTCGGAAGCCGGCTTAAAAGCTTCGGTCAATCTTCGGAGTGATTAATATGGGCTATTACCAAAGAAGACAATCGTCCGTCAAACTTTGGAGAAACTGGTGGTGAAACTAGATGCTCCGGAACATCCTGAAGGTGTATTGGTGGATGAACAGGCTTACGCCATCCCACCTCTCCACTTCTTGTCATAATTTAAATACTACTCCAATAGTCTATTAATCCGACTTGCTATGTATCTTGTTTTGCTACACGACCGGAACTCATATCAGCCGTTCACATCTCCCGAATGTCGATCAAACCCCATTTAGGCGATTATAAGGTTTCCCCGCAACATGGACGTCCTCAGACTTTCGGTGATGGCAATATGTATAGTACTATAAATGAAGCTAAAACGGTACACAATGAGAGGACTAGAGTGGACAAGAGTGTGTCCCTTTATATCATTATGATTGGATTTGCGACCGGCTTTCTACTATGGACAGCAGTGCATGCTGTCCCTACAAAATCATCCCCCACAGTGGCAGTGCGCAACGGAACCTATAATGGGGTGCGAAGCTCAACCTACAACCAGGATTTCTTCCTAGGTATGCCTTATGCCCAGCAGCCAGTGGGTAATTTGCGCTTTACTGTGCCGCAGTCATTGAATGCGAGTTGGGATGATATACGCAATGCGACACAGTATTCGGATATTTGTGTTGGATACGGCGTGAGTATGACTCTTTCAATCACGTTCCAAGATGATTCTGACCAATGCGAAAATTAGACGGATTCAATTTGGTACCCTCAGTCAGAAGCATGTCTTACCCTGAACGTGATCCGGGGTTCATCTGCCAACACAGACTCCAAACTTCCTGTCGGGGTATGGATTCATGGCGGTGGATTTTATCAAGGCTCTGGGGCTGATGAGCGTTACAACATGTCTGCAATTGTGGAGAACTCGTATCAAATTGGTAGGGATTCCGCCCTCTCCTTGGATGCTTGGAATCCTTCTAACTAGGATTTAAGGCAAACCGTTCATCGCTGTGACGCTGAACTATAGACTGTCAGCATGGGGCTTTATAAGCTCCAGTCAAGTCTCCGGCAGCGGGAACACCAATCTTGGATTGAGAGATCAGAGGTTGGCGCTTCAATGGGTCCAGGAAAACATCGACGCCTTTGGCGGTGACCCCAAGAAAGTCACCATATGGGGCGAGTCAGCAGGTGCCATGTCAGTGGGATATCACCTTACAGCATACAATGGACGAGATGACAAGCTGTTTCGAGCTGGCATCATGCAGTCTGGGGGGTCGATAGCCGCCAGTCCGGGAAATTATACGACGTTCCAATCGAAGTACAATTCAATGGCCTCGAAGGTAGGCTGCTCGGACGTCGTGGATTCATTGCAGTGCCTTCGTGAAGTACCATTTGAGACGCTCAACACTGCTCTAAATGGCACAGAGGGCGACTCTGAATACAACTTCTCGCCAGTTGTAGATGGAGACTTGATTCGGAACTGGGGTAGTATTCAACTGAGCAAACATGCATTCGTGAAAGTCCCTATCATGGCTGGCACCAACACGGACGAAGGGACAGCATTCGGACCCACAGGAATCAACACCACAGAGCAATGGTATCAATACTTAACAGGTACATATACAAATCGTCTACCTACCAACTCAGCAGCTAACCCATTCAGATGGCGGATTGAACTTTCAAACACCTCCCTCTGTAGCCAAGCGCATCCTCGAACTCTACCCCGACGACCCATCGCAAGGTATTCCAGCGTATCTCGGAGACCAGCGCGTGCCTTCAAATGGCCAGCAATGGCGCCGCACCTCAGCCTTCGCAGGAGATCACTTCATGCATGCCAATCGCCGGCGACAATGCGAAGCATGGGCCGAGACATCAACCCCAGCATACTGCTACCGGTTCAACGTGCACTCGGCAGATGTGCCACTCCTTTCGGGTGTGACTCATTTCGAGGAGGTAGCATTTGTGTTCCACAACATTGCTGGACTGGGATATCACTACGGCAAACCGTTTGATGGGGTGCCGCAGTCGTACATTGATCTCAGTTCTATGATGACAAGCATGTGGGCATCTTTCATACACGACCTCGATCCAAACCCGGGTGTCGTGAAGACCCCTGTACATTGGGATTCTTATTCCACAAACAAGCCCGTTGATCTCTGTCTCGATGGTAATACTACCAGTCATATGGAGGCTGACACATGGCGCAAAGACGGGATCGACTATATCAACTCGGCAGCACGAGCCTTTTGGCGGTAGAATATGTGATTACAGTAATTATAGAAAATACAGAACCTACACCAAACTGACAAATAAGTCCACTGGTGGAAACCGGATCCGAGATCCAGGTCCGAATTAAAGCCATATTAAGCCATGGATCGCTCGTTCCAAATCCACTAGCCACGCGAGTATTGCATCACTGCCCGAGTGGATCGGAGCCAAATTGCGCCAAGAACACTAGTACATACCCAGTTAGATAAGGAACTCTCCATATATTAATATCAATTAAGACACGCAATCTATATGCTGCAGCCAAGTGAAGGAAAAGAGTGCCTTGGAATTTTAGCTAGTCGAAAGGGAGCCCCATGTAATCTATTGTATATGCCCCGTAAGGCTCACTTAAAACTTCAGATCGACATCGAGATTCAATTTCGCGGCTCAATTACAGATAGATAAGATTTGCAGAACAACTCGTAATCTGGAACCATGGTTTACCTGCCTCCCGAATCCCGCGAAGGATTCAATAATGTATTTTTGCCTTTCTACCTACGGAGTAGGTAGACCCACGATATGTCTCACCCCTAAAGTCGATCCGCAGTGAGACATACAGTTATACGGAGTATACATATTAACGCAGGCATTGATAGCGGGTCACCCCTAAAATGTCCATCCACAGCTAAATTAGGTGCATATCCCACCGTCGTCTAGATAACCCGCTCTAGGCGCTTATCGCGCGGATCCCATAAAAAAAGCAAATCCATGTTCGACAACCCCTGCCGTCTCCACCACAGGTACATGAACTAGTAGTTCTGATTTACCACGTATATTGGCTGTGTGTGAGATACTCACCGAACTCGCATGGAAAATAAGTATCTCAGAATAGATTAGACCCGTGACGTGTCCAGGGATTACAAATTCACTCAAGACACCTGGGCACACAGCCCTGGAAGATCTCACATGCCGACGACCTCGATACGATACCTGCCCAGCCTTTTTCTTTCATGGGAGGGGGGGGGGGGNNNNGGGGGGGGGGGGGGGTTACCAATTGTACATTATACATTCCAAAGCTCACCGCCACAATTTCAGAAATGGCGCTTTCCTTGGAGCCAATCGTAGATTGCAGGCGGGGGATACTTGCATTGAGTAAGGATCTCCTGCACCCGGGGACTGCATCATCAAGATCGGGGCGGGGCTGAAATTCTACGATTTGAAACTTTCATGCACGACTAGTGTTTTTTTTTTAAAATGGTTGCCTCCTTTTTCTAATACAACCTGGCCAAAACAAAATATGCATCCTCCTGCAAGCCATCTCCTGGAGGATCTCGGGCGCTCAATCTGGGGTTTCGAGCAGATGCAGCTGTTCGCTCGATCTCGGGGTGAAGACTTGAACTATCTAAAAACCTTGTATAGCCTGCAGCTTGCAGTGGAGTATACTCAGTACTAATAAAAATAACATGATTTAGATCTACCTATCTATGTTGTACCCAAGAAGTACGGAGTACATAGTAATGTTTTGTATAATACCAAATACACAGATGAGCAAAAAGTCAAAGAGAGTAAGCCAAGATTCAAATCAATAGTCGGTCCCAGTTGACGGGTAATTCGATTCGTCTCCACCCATCGCCCCACAATCTCATACGATTGGCCCCAACCAGATAGACTTTTCATCAAAAGGAGTATTTCCGTTCTACGGAGTAGGTATGTACATAATTTCAATATGAAGTCAGCCGCTAGATCCACGGGTCTCACCCGGGAACGACCGGTCGTTGGGAAATCAAAAGGTAAACGAGAGCGAAGGCATACCGGGGATTGCCTCCACCCAATCAGAACACGGTTAGTTGATCTGCGGGTCAATTAGGTTTCTATAATAGTTTGGTTTGTGTGAAGAAGATGATCGTGATATTCTGCAATGAATCGGTAGTACAGAATATACACCTACCATATGTTGTATAGTGTTGAACTTGGATGTTTCGGATAGATCCGCTGCAGTTGGTAATGTAATGTTTACTTTCAGAAAAATAAATAACAATGCAATAATAATTTATACTTGCATACTCCGTATACTCCGTATACTACAGATGTACTAATGCAAGTCCGTTTTTCCGGTACGTCTTCCACGGTCAAGTCCGAGAGTCTATATTGTACTCCCGGGATCCACGGGTATATACTAGTATACCTAAGCAATAGCGCGCTACCCTACTCGGTATACTCCGTACGTAGTATGCTCCAACCAACTAAGGCAGGGAAGACAGAAGAAGACCCAAAGAACAAGAACCTTACACTCCACTCTGGCTATCCCATCCCTAACTTGGCATGGTGCGGGAGGCTCGAGAGCCTGGGTTAAATACCGATCTACAACTGTGCGCTTTTTAACTCCTGACAATCTGCCACAAGTTTAGGTCGCGTGGACCTTCGCAGGGATACACCGACATTTATTCCAAACAGAGTTCTGACTGCAGGGAGAAAATGTCGCCGTCATCGCCGTCGCCGCCGCAACCCCCACAACGGACAGTTCGCAGTTCGCTGCAGCAAACTATTGAATGCGATCTACGGAGTACTCCCAACATGATCTCACAACAAGATAGAGTTTTGTGTCGGTCACCGATCCAAGGCTTATGGGCCGCCTGGCACAGGCCTATTGACGATCAACAGCGTCATTGGCATATTTCTCTAATACATACTTTGTACTATGTAACTAGGTCGGTGTGGCCAAAAGGGCGATCATAGCATGTCCGCACCGAAATTAATATTAGTTCGTGCAGATGGCTCCATATATAATATTGCTTCTCCGTATGTACTCCGTATACGGACCCCGGAAGTACAGAGTACGGAGTACGGAGCACGGGAGTACGATTTTCACTTTTTCGGTTATCTGCCGAATGGACTTCGGCAGTGTTGCCAGTGTTGCCAAGCGCCACGAATGGATACATCAAAGTTCGCTAGCCCTTTTTCATTCTCTACGATCCTCCGGTACGATATGGAGATTTTTACGGAGAACCGTAGGACCCGAAGCGCCACATGAGGGTTGTGGTGCCACCTATGTCTTTACCATAAGGAGTCTACTGCCTAGAACCAAATAGAACTCTTAGAAACAGTGTATAAAATTGACCGTGGATATGAGCGGCTTTCTCGGAGGCGCCTCGGGCGGGGCTCGGGGCGGTTCAAGACGGTGCTGGAAGACGGTGGAATTGAAATTTGCTGGGATGAGAAAAATTGGTTTGAGTCTAAATCCCGTTCTGTAGCAAGGAGTATCATGCCATACAACATATCGTTGTAGACTACTCCGTACGGAGAAACGAGTAAGGTGAAAAGCGGGCAGGTCCGGGGACTAATTGAATGAGTCAGCAAATCCTAAAACGGAATCTACGTTCCATGGCTCTTTCCAAGATTGGCTCTATGCCACGTTTTGCCTTTTCTAGTTTTGGTTTTTGTGTTTTTTTTCCTTCCCTATTTTCTTTTCCCTCTTTGGCCGATCTATAGAAATACATATACGTATTACACAAATATAAGAAGACAAAGGAGGTTTGTACGGCTAATCACATAGATCCACAGGGATAAGCGAACGTGGGATCTGGGATCTGGAATCTGGGATCTCGATCGATTCGATTTTACCAACCCCTACTAGCTCCTTTTCTTGAACTATTGGGGCAAATAATATTTTGTCATCGTCACTCGTTGAACCCCACCCGTTGCACTAGCAAAAGTAAACAAAAGGAATAAGGGAAAACAAAGAAACTACAAAAGCATCAACTACTTTTACGTATAATGAAGTAAAATGCTACTTCCTAACTGAGTATAGTTGAGTACAGGTCTGGACAGACTATGGAAACTCTCCAAGCCATCGGAATGCACTTGCAGATGCGATCGGTTCCTCCGAACATGGGTTCCCCATGTGGACTCACGAACTAAGCTGTCAATCTCAACAATGACAAATCTTGAGACGCGGCCTTTTTTTAATCCACTTACTCCGTACATATGTACATACCTAGGTACAGAGTACCTTACAGACAGCGGAATGTGGCGGTCTGTAAATAAGGCTACGATAAGATCAAATAAAGTAGTATATTTGATATACGTTACATTGTAGCTGTAATCTTACCTGTATATTACTTATATGCATTAAAAGATGTACTGCATGTATGTAGGTATACTCCGTATTTTTAATATGTATTTAATCTAAATCTAATTTGAGATCTCATGCCCGATCCCGCCCCCAATAGATCAGATCTGATTATCTGAACACAAATACTTGCAGCGAATGACCGCACTCCAACCCACTAGTCGAATCAACAAAATTAGCCTTAGTCTGGACAATCTACTAGTTGTCTTTTTTTTATTACGGAGTAGAAGATCTCTCTTTAGAAGGGATCGAGAGATAGATAAAATTCTGATAATCGAGTTCATTCAAACACTAGATCTGAAACCCGCTTCTAAATTAAATGAATAACAAATCTTAATCTCTCATACAATAGCCCCTGCACGTATAATATATTATATAGCGAATCAGGCCTTCTAAAAAAAGCCGAGGGATCATGCCATATTTTTTTTTATCGCCACAATGTGGTTAAGCCCATTAAAAGATCAAGTGTAACTTAGAAGAAATACGCGAGATCATGCCATATAGGCATAAAGTAAAAATACATAATTAGAACAAAGCAACTCTGGAACTAACTTCGGTACCAAGACATTACAGCCGAGACCACATAGATTGAGAGTTGAGATTTAGATGATATTCAATTGGTAGTGCCATCCCGCAAAACAATTCCGGGGATATCCACACCCACACATTGAGGGATAAAAGATGTCATAAAAACTCGAAAATCGAATATCAAATATCGATTAGGAAACCATAAATGAACCATAAATGTAACGCTGAATGAGACACGATCGTACACACATCATATCAGGGACATACTCGAACAGAATAGTTCAGGGGACAAAAAAAATGCAGGGTATAAATCAATAACGGTATTGAGAGATAAGAGGGTAACAGTGAGAAGATTCAAACGAGAAAGAAAAGAAAAACCCTAGAAAAGTAAAGAAACCAGTTTCAGACCAGGCCAATGGGTTATTGAATCATCAAAGGGGGGGATATCTATGCTAAAGCCGTTTTTCTCCCAGTACCTTGGAAGCTGTTGGGGGGGTATTATATAAGAGCACCGAGTAGGGAAGAGTCCCAAAAGAAAAGAAGAAGACAAAAAAAGATCACAAAGGGAAGACATAAAACCAGCAAAAAAAGATGCCGAATAGGGAAAGATAGCAGAAATTCCCAAAGAAGAAAATGGCCAGTAAACTCCGTTTCCTTCTATTTCCCACCTTTTTTTTTTCCAACGCCACATGAAAAAAAGAAGCTTAATGACTGGTTGGCGAGGCGGAGTCAAGAACCGACTTGGGTTTGAGATTCGAACCCAAGCTCGCCGCCTTGTGAGCGCCCATCTTGCGAGTCAGCTTGGCGTAATGTAGACCGCAGGCATTACACAACGTGCGGGCACCATCTGGACCCCGACGCCATTCTGGTGTTTCGGCTCGGTTACAGCTGTGGCAACGACCAGGAGGGGCCGCTTTCTGCAAAATGGGGTTAGCCAAACACATTCAGGGTGTGGGGTGAATGACATGGTTGTCGACCATTGCCGACCACCTTGTCAATCCAGGGGAAAGGAGAGGTCCAGAACTTACTCCACGCCGTTTCTTTGGGTCTGCGCCTGCAAAACCGCCCGTGCCTTTGAACTCTTCTTGGTACATCGCCATGTGATCATCTTCGGTCTTAAACGCCTTTCGCTGCGCCATTTGTTCGGCGAGAGCCTGTTCCTGGTTCACCACGGCTGTGCGTATCCGAATCAGGGCATCTTGGTTCCGCCGTTGCATATGAAGCATATCCTCTACCTCATTTAGCGAGGGGAGGGACCCTAATAGCGGGCCAGATCGCTGTGTCTGATGTGCGCGAGTCGCGTAGTGCCGGGAAAAGTCTAGGGTCCGCGTACTTAGTTCGGCGATCTGTTCCACAATGTCAGCTCATATGTAATTTCGGGAGGTTTGGCAAGCCTTTTCAATTTTGTCCAATGTGGTTCAAAAATAGAAATGACGATCATGCGATTTGAAAAAAAGAGAGAAAAAAGGAAAATCCATACCTCATTCAAAGATGTTTCCACATCATAGACGTCCAAATGCCGTTTTCCAGTGTCGCCATGGGGAGGACCTGGTCGGCCCACAAATCCACCCTTGACTTCCTCCACACGCGGTGCACCCATATAGGGACGGTTGTCGTAGGGAGTAGGAGGGTATGAGTGGCCACCGGACTGAGGTTGGAAGGAGTAATTTGGAGGAAAGTGGCCGTAGCCATTAGGCGAAGCCACACTGCCGGCGGAAGTTGGCGCACTGTACTCATACCCGGACGAATTTTGCGAGCCAACCGAAGTAATTCCTGTTTTGGCGCTCTGTGTAGGAGACTTGCCAGTGCTGATGGAGTGTAGTGAAGGGTTGCGTGAATCTTGTGTGCTGATGGAGGTGAGACTAGAGCGCGATGCATCCTGCAACTGACCTTGATGAGGGAAACCAGGTTCCCGCATCAAGGGTCCCGTCGGCGGTCCATTCGAAAAAGGATTCGGTGGTCCAGCTGGACCTTCTGCGCTCGGTCGTCCGATGAGATGTGAAGGCGGCGCAGGGTGTGCGGATTGCGGTGGAGGAGCAGAGGTAGATGCAGGGTATGGAAGAGGGTTGTCATTGCCGAGGGCCTCGTGGATTGATGGGAGTGACTGTCTTGGGGTGTGTTTTTCTTTCTCGTCTTCAAGGGCGCGACGTGCCTCCGGCGACGAGATGTACCCTGGTGGTGCATTCGACGCGTAGGAGTAAGGTAGGGGCTGTCCGGAGTACATGACGTTAGGACTCATCAGAGGAGTTGGAGAAGCGGTGGCGCTCGAAGGGTGTCTGGATGTGTATCCCGATCCGTCTTTCCCTAGGAAACCTATCGCAGGCAAAGGGTCTCTGTAAATAAAAGCTTGGTCAGCAATAGGAGATTGATTGCGAGGTCGCAAGACCAACCTGTGCCTAGGTGCGGCTTCCAAAGACCCCATCACGTTGAAAGTAGATAATATGCGATACTTCCAGAAGGATAGAAATAAGGGAAACAAAGTTCAAGGTCGGAATATCGCCTCTCGTGCGACTAGGGAAATGCGTTCCACCTGTTCGTGCCGAAAGTGATGGAAGAGAGGCCCAGATCCCAAGATCCAACGATCCAAAGATCCCGGGGGGCGAAGGTTGGAAGTTGTGGCGTTTAGATGGACCCCGAGTAACCCGATGAGTTAACCAGCAATTACCTTCTCTTTCTCTCTTGTTCGTTTAATTTCTCTTTCTCTTTTTGTTCCTTCTCCAAAGTAAAAATCAATGGAACTTGGAAGAAAAATAAAGAGAAGAAGAGAGACAGAGAGAGAGAGATAGAGATAGAGAGGAAGAATAAAATGAAACCCCTCCAAAAAAAAAGTATCCTAAAATCTTGGATCAAAACCAAAAAAGAAAAGGAAAAAAGAAAAAGTCAAGATCGCAAACGCAAGGGATATAAAGCGTGGAAATGGGAATGTCAATCCAAATATGAAAGCACGAGGTGGAATGGGGACAAATATAAAAGAATACACCTTAAGAGAGGGGAAAACCAAAAATCAAAGGGGATCGAGGCTACTTCATTTCGGGCTTTAGATTGGAAACGGGAAGCTTAGAGAGGAGTACAGGAACTTAATTTTTTGGGATTTTTAATTTATTTTACTATCAAAATATAAATATATAAATGTGAAAAGAAATAAAAAAAAGAAATATGGAAATATGGTTTTTTTTAAAAAAAAGATTATAATAAAATAGATCGAGATCCGAACAGGGGGGTAAATTACCCTTGGGAAATTGCCAGATCGTCATGACCTGGTTTTACAAGGCAAATTACCAACTGCGGATCATCGGGATCATACCTATCACTAGTTGGGGTTTATGTCTTTATTGTCTTTATATCTCAGTGGAGCCAAATAATTACAGATAATCTTTTCTTTATGTAGAGGCTGTGCAAACTGCATATACTCTATGATATCTAATTGTTGTAGTTAGCTATGGAATTACAAACACATCTGGAATCTGCAGGGTGTCCTCGGTGTCTGTTCTTCAGAGACATAATGCGACACTGGTCAGGAACCTCTAACATTTGTGTAGTACATAATGTTTCCTACATAGTAACGACCCACCAACTATCCAATATATTCTCAACACTCATATTTAGTTCGGAGTAAAGAGTAACTAGTAAGAAAAAGAAAAAGGGAAAAAAGAAAGAAAATTAGCCCACCCCAGAACCTAGGATCGATCGAGATAAACGGCCGATTCTCAACGTGCTAAGGGACGGCTGAATACCGGCAGAGTGGTTCAGTAAGTTGTAGGAAGAGAAGCTAGCGGACGATAGTTCTAGCTCGTCACAGTGCTCCAGTGTTCCAGTATTCTGGGATCAATCTACTCCGTATTATTATTTTATTATAACAAATAGCGCAAAGTAATCTAGGAATAATCTTAAGATTGATATTGACTTGACGACAAGTATCATGTACGAGTACGGAGTACCTGTATCTGGATCCATGTCACATGAGAGAGATCTCCGATTTAGAGTGGGTAAAATGTCAGCCTCGGGCTATGAACTAAACTCAAGTCCTAGAGGTTAGACCGAGCTTATTAATAGTGAAGGACATGATGTCAGATCTTTGGTGTTGCTCCAGTATACAAAAGTTCAGGGTTCAAGGCCACTTGGAAGGCAACCTTAGAAGATCTTTTCACTCTTTAGCCTGCTTACCTGCAGCCTGTGCGCAAAATACTTCCCAAAGCCCTGGGACAGAAGAACAAATGACTCAAAGTGAAGCATCGAGTCTGGGGGACATGCAACCCCAAGTCGTGTCACAAAGGGGAAACACAAGATGCACAAGGGGGGGACACTAATTCAAGATCTCTGGAATGGGGACACAGAGGGGCTCTTTCCATCGCAACTGGGGGAATCAGAGACGTGGCTGAGGTTACACAGTCAGATCTGAAAGTGCCCGACGTGGTCCGAATTACAACGTTCCATGGTTCACTCGACTTTAATTTAATTTATCCTTTTTAATTTATTTATTATACAACACAATATCATTATTTATTTATTTTTTACTTATACTCTATACTTATCATATTAATGTGTTCTTATTTCTTTTTAACATTCATACAAACAATCAAAAAAAATATCCTAGGTACTATTTATGTCACCGAGCCACAATGCCGTTTACAAGCCAAGATCGGGCGCAGGTGAAATCACAAAAGAAAAAGCAAAAAAACCGGGAGAAACAGACTAAAAAGGGAAATGAATAAATAAATAATTCGTCAGTCTCGGAGCATGCTACCCCCTTGAGTACCCGCCGAAAAGGATCGGATCGCAAGGGTATTGCAACACACGCTGCTTAAGCTTTAGATCGAGATCGAACACGGGACGTTTATTGGCGAGATCGCGTGGGCTGCCTCCATCTCAGCCTTTCAGACCCTAATGTCTATAATATGAAAGGTATGTTGGTATAGGGAAGTCTAGAAAGGTGAGAGAAGCTTAGATTTAAGGGAAGAGGAGAGAAGCATATGGGCCGGTTGCCTTTCCAGGCGCCCTGCGTAAAGTCCCGGAAAAAGCCCGACTTCGATAGTGTTCGGCGTTTTTTCTATAGTGTCTTGGAAGCTTCTACGGAGTAGTTTCCCAATCACTACGAAGTACTTCCCACTATTCTGTGCAGGTCTCTCAAAAGCACCGAAGGATCAAAGCTCTCCTATTCAGAAAATCAATTTTCTGGAGCTTTAAGTTTGTTGGTCACAGACCCACCACGTTGAACGTCATATTTTCTGTTCAAAAGCTGAGTTGTGGACAAATCTTGTCCAGTCTACACCATACTGGAAATCTACTCCGTGCTGAAAATCAAAATTCTCTAGTTTTTCCTTAGCCCCAAGCGTGGCACGACAGAGCAGCTGTTATGGCCCCGTTCGCCTCCTTGATCGCTCTTCAGCGCACAGACTCAAGGGGGAGACCCATAGTTAATTATGTACGATATATATCGTATGGTCCAACGGTCGGCCCAAGGTCTAAATGTCGGAGATCCAAAAACGGTAAAAGGCAATCGCCTCATGATCTTCCGAATATTCAATGCGGTCGATCTGCGACGGTTCTTTGCTGTACCATGGCTGTACCATGTACGGAGTACTCCGTGTGCTTGAGGGAATAACCTTGATCAGCCTTGAAGATATTTGTGATATCTTTTCCATGCATATAAGCAAGAGCAAACCCCGAGTCTGATACATATTTGATTCCCAGTGCACAGGATTCAGCTCATGCGCTGGCCACATCCAGGAGGCAGTGGAAAAAAGAGAATGCGGCGTATATGCGCATAATCACATAATCACACAATGGACTTGTCGACGGGTCCGAAATCAACCGCTGCGTGGAATCGATCTACACAGCAGTCGCTGCATTGCGATAGCCCAATGCACCAGCCGGATCTTACTATTTCAGCCACTCTGAGATGCATTCCGTGCGCACTGGAGATTTAGTGCATGCACGGTAGGTCACTTCCATCTGCCGAGCATGAATGCAGTAAGGATCTCTCTTCGATTGGGAGATTCTCCACCTGCACGATAATGGGGTGCTGGGAGGGACAAGGCGCAAGTAAGAATATCACACTGCTGAACCCCGATGAGACTGATCACAATGGATCGGAGGCTGAAATACGTCGACAGCTACGGAGTACATTACGGAGTAAATTGTACATCATACGACAAACCAAGCGTGCCTGGGGCATTCATCAGGGGCACCGGATTTCCCCGCGATGTCTCGGCGCCTTTCGATCTGAACTATCAGAATCGCAACTGGTCGCACTAGCACGGTTGCAGTACGCTATGATGAATCATACACAATCGAAGTATAATTTCTGCAACTGACCTGGTTGTTTTTAATACGGGAAGAAACCAGGGCTGGTTTTTATGGGGGTCCTGGTTGCCTTTTTACGGCAACTAGGAGTGCAGGATCAAGTACGCAGACACCTTGACAGCGATATTTTTACGGGTCGCGTCCCACTAAGAATATCAGAGCACAGTCTTAAATGGAATATTCAAATAGAACGCGATTCGGCCGGAGTCTGGTGGAGAAGAAAAAAAAAGAATTCCACAACTGGCATTTGGCATTTGGCATTGAAGATATTCACGTGTTTGGAACGCCCCCTAGCCCCATTTGGGGAGATGTTCGAATGAATGGCCGCAAACTCACCGGAAATTCACATCCAACGTTATGGCCAATGAGACGAGCTCTCCAAGAGATTTAATACCCACATCAAGCTGTCTCCTGGAGAAGATGCCGATCCTTGGCCAAACGCCTCTTTCTTTTTTTGATTTGATTTTGATTTTACGATACCACCGCTAGAGGTGAAAATCATTGCCTATGATGCAGAAGAAAAGTGACTTCACAAAATAACTGGAGACTACTGGAGTCTGCTGGAGACAACTGGAGACATGATCTCGCGAATAAGTTGATCGACAAACCGTTAAAACCGTTTCTCCCCTGAGCTCCGAGTCTGACAAAAACCATGGCAGGAATGTTTTAGCACGCTATATTTTTTCCCGACTAACAATTGTGGAGAATAAACAGACGATCATAAAATCCTAACCGTAAGGAGACGAGCGACAGCTTTTTTTTTGCTCAAGTTGGCAACAGTTTAAGATCCGATCCCAATTTAAGTGCGCATCGACCATTGACTATCATTTTTTTTTCTCCGATAAAACATATGATGAGGTCTCATGAACTGTTATCATCCAGAAAAGGGGCTCTAGATACCGTACACCATAACAACACACAAGTCTATTAATCTAAAATCCAACACTAACACGGAGTACGGAGCCAATCTAAAACTGCAGGTTCATCGATTCAGTCAAGAATTTTCAATTGCAAAGTTATCTGCTCAACTGACTCAACACAGAAAAGAGACTAAGACATATTCCCCTCACCGGGATATTATAACCATGCAGAGACAGCACAGCACGGTTCACGTTCCTACTCCGTACACAGTAAAAGCTCCGGCAATCTATCCAGTCAGCAAACAAACCATCATGCCATCACCCGAGACTCCGAAGTGGCGGCTCAGGAGGTTGTTTAATTCGCCCAGTGGGGACTTCCCGGGGATCTCTCCGATCTCTAGTCTCAAAAGAGTAAGTTGACAGCTGCAAGTTGACCAAAAGACAAAAGAGGGAACAGAAAAGGAAGAGAGGGTCCGATCCTGGTCTAGAGATTGACCAAGGAGAAGAGACGAGGTGGGGAAAATGGGATTTTGTTTTTCCCTCGAAATCAGGATAAATCTGCAACGCGGGCAAATCTGCACGTACGGCAAAGGAACGGCACCAACGTTGACAGGGCTTGATTTTTGGAACTAGCAAGGGTTCTTTGGTTGTATTGCGCCAGAAGAGGATAAGGGTGACATGATTCGGGCAATATAGCGGGAATATATGTCCTGCAAGATATATTAGTGTCTTACTGGGTTACAGATTAGACCGAACTCCTCATCGAAACGTGTCCGATCTACGATATTCCAATGAAAATTCTCTTTTGATCTAGCTCTGACAGAGCTATTGGTGAGGATTCTGCTAAAATGTACAAATTGACGGAGTATACTCCGTATGTTGTAGTGATATTGTGATATTGACTGGGGACTATAACATACGTATGTTGTAGGGATATTTTCCCACGTGCAAACCTACGTTGTATATTTTTTTCTTTTTTTTTTTCTTTTCTCCCAGACTCAGACATGAGATATCCTATGGACGGAAGAATGAATTGTATTTTTTTCTTTCTTTTTCCTTTTTTCTTTTTTTTACCCCTCTGAATTCGCCACTGATCTCTGTGATTGACATCTGCACGTTCTCAATTGTCCAACAGGAAAACTCTGAGCCAAGAGGCCAGAGATTTACTCGCTTGTCCTTCGTATGTGGATTATCACCAGACCGACATTTAGAAAGAATCTCCACGGTGCCAAAGGGGGAAAATAATAACAAATCAATCAAAACAACCAAAACAGCCAAAACAGCCAAAACAGCCAAAACAACAAAACAAAACAAAATAAAATAAAAACGGGGAAATCAAGCCGGACCGTTCCCAGACTCCACAAGATAGACCGCTTCGATCGGCGGGGAGGAATTTCGGATTTCTCTTGGAAGTTCCTGTTTTCCTTTTTCTTTTTCTTTTTCTTTCTTTTTTGCTTTTCCCTCTGAGACCAAGTATCTAGCGCCAGCTAGTAGTCCCAATACGGGGCTAGTTCAAGCCAAAAGTTCCCCTGAGAGATTAACGAGATTACAAGTGGGCTGGCCGTTTTAGATGCTCCATCAGATACTCCACACCATCTTCAATGGAAAGAGGAATCTCCTCGGCTCCACTAATCCTGCAGGTTTGTAATCAGCGCAAATCCCGAAAGAACCACTGTGATTGCCTTTGAAAGTCTCCGAGTGAATGTCGGATGGAACAGCCTAGGCAGAGTCCAAAGTACCATGAATGGTATATTGCTAGCATCTTCATGCCGATCTCACTTTTCTACGGAAAACAGACCCGGGCTATCGATCTACGATTGACGATGTACCGTACTTGTGTATATTGCACACGCTAAATCCCTGAACGAACCCTTCTCAAATCTCCAAGCCACACGGATATAAACATGCCGAAGCCGAGAACGGAGATTGGGTTAAGAGATTCGGGAGATTGCACTTCATATACTCCATACTCAGCTAGGCAAAGAAATGAGAAAAACGGCTTGGATTAATTAAGATCCGCCGGTAGATACGCAGTGGATATAGCGAAAGTCCCTCCAGCTTTCCATGACTCCATTTCTATAATATCACATTAATAATAGCAACGAGGTTCTTTTTTATGCGGCCTCCGGGAGTTATCTGCCGTTTGGCCTGTGCTGGTGATTGCCATGATATACGTACCCCGTACGCGTGCGAAATTGGTGTGTTTTTTTACTTTTTTTTTGCGGGTCGAGGAGGGCTGGCTGGGTATGGAGTAGAGATGCTGGATTCGTCTGGAGGTTTACTGCTATGTGGGGTGTTGTTCAATTCTGGGCCGTGATAATGCTGCGTTGCCTATGCATATCCGTTGCAAAAAGTATCAAACATGTCTATTTTAAGCAGATCGTCACTTCTTTATGCCTTTTAAGTACTCTGTATATCTCACCCGCGGTACCAAACCGAGACTGGCGCAATACAACATTGTACAACATATGTTGTATACTGGAAAGCACTTGACCTCTCGGCGATCTCTCGGGGCACTTTTTGAGTCTTTCTTACAAATGGGCATATCAGCACAGCATATTTGTGCTCGGCATCAATAGCTTTTTTAGTGCTTCTTCAAATGGATTGATCTACGTCGGATGTACAGAGTATGCTTGCTGTACGGATTAGTCCAGACCATTTCCAGGCGATCAAAGTACTATAGAGAATACGTTGTATACGTTGTGCATGCAGTATGTTGTAAATCATATGCACGGGAATCCTTCCGGTCCTATTTTGAAGTGGACTGGCTCGGCCGCATCTCGGTGAGGATTCAAACGGTTCTCCATTGGAGAGAGTGGATGATGATCGTAATGGATACCTTAGCAAGGATGCTAGGAAGACCGAAAGCTTCAAATAAGCGAAATCGCTTGGCACATATGCTATCCAGCATATTATATGTGATAGTCCCGTCTCAAATGACATATTGGTAGATCTCTCAATTTTGAGAGCGTTCTCCTAAACGGATGTACTTTCTCACCTACATGACTCGTAACACTAGGGACAATTCCAAATCGGTAGTGGCATATAGGACGAATAGACGAGAACTGGTTCTATACAAGCGCACCAATCATTTTTCCAATCCAAACTCAAAAGCTCGAATCAAGGGTCCAGTCGATATAGCTGTACACCCCCAACTACAAGTATGGCCCATTAGGAATTATTTGACAGGTGAGTTATGCACCAAGGCTTTTTGACATATGCATTAGCAACAAGCCTGGCCCATTTACATATTAATTTACCCATCTGGACGAATAGGATTCCCGCAGTGACGTTGAATAAAGTTTTTTTAAAAACCTGAGCTACCACACGTCAAATAGGGAGTCTCCCGATGATTGGAGGACTTTGAATCTGACAGCTGCGAGCTTCCACCTGAAAAGGATGTACCTTTGTTTTCAAGCTGGTTATTTGTCATTCTCCATGGATTCCACTCCGTACAGAGTTGTTTTTCATTTGGTGGCTCTTTCTTCCAGAACCAAAATCAGACAAAAGTACAAAATCTTCCCGCTTTGATCTCTCCAAATCTTCGCCATCGTATCCACCCGATCCCTGTTCCATCTTGTACTTTTTATGGGAATCTCCGAATAGAAGCCAAATGAAAGAACTGGTTCGCCCTAAGTGGCCCTGGTACGATGGCAATTCTACGAGTGGAGCCAGCCTAACTTTTACGGTTCCTTTTTTCGCCGGACATTTCCCTTCCAGTCGACCAATAGGTTATCACAATACTATTTTTGTCGCTTCAAGGGGAAGGTGACTGGATGAGCTAGCAAACCTTGGGAGAATCTTTTTGAAACAGATGTCATCGACAAGCATAACCGAAGGATCGGCAATCGTCCAATATACCAGAACCACATGGGCTGGGTCCCCGCAGATCCATATCATACCAGTTGAAATGGAAATTGACATGAAAACGGCGGTCCACGGCTGATCTGACAGGTTGTGACAGGATCTGGTAGGGTCTTCGCGGTGGAGAGAGGTGGGCCGAAGATAATGTGAATCCACAACTTGATAATTCCCCTATGTTGTATGAACGCGGTAATTTGATCCCCGATACTGAGTAGTATTCCCATCTCTTGAAGGGGATGGTCTTTGACTCTCAGCCGGCCGGTACCTAATCCCAACGCAGTCAAGGCGCCGGGGATCTGGGCAGTCTGGCCAATGTGCTTACGCGCTTACTCCAGTTTCCATTTTAGTGCGCCTCGGGATTTGCAATACGATTTTGTGGGAGACGATCGTACATAAAATATAGTAATTCCCATGCTTAATTTCCAGCTTCTGTCTCCCATCTATGTTTTGAGAAAACTTACGCGTAAACCTCGAAAATCTGTGGCAAGATGGGTGATCCACAGAGAAAACGTCAGCCATATGCCACCGAGGGTTCGCACCAATCAATTCATCCCCTGGTGGCCCCTCCACTGGTGTCCCTAATGCCAAATCCCGGGCTTGGCTCTCGGGTCTACTCCGTACTAGCTTATAAGCTGCACATAAAGCTCGCACACCGTACCTTTTCTGCTTCGGGTCTTATAGGGCCAATGATAGGATCCCCGACCTCGAATGCTACGCTCTAGGATTGACCGGCCCCGAATCCCGTCTCTTTAGGCTAGGTGCATGCGGTAATGCAATGCAGCTTACCGTATGGAGTACATTGCAGCGGGATGATTTGTACTCCGTAGTCGAAACTTAATCATAGGATGAGATTATCTTGTGTGGAATGCGGAGTACAGCGTGCATAGAGATGATGAGTATCGTATCATATACCCCCCGAGTCATGCTCTACGTAAAGGCTTTCGGTATTTATCAGACCTATTATACTTGATGTAAAAGTATGAGTGATTTTTAGGATAATCTTATCTACAAGAAACAAGGAAGCATTTGAATTTGGTATGATTTCCTCTTATGCATGTGTTTGCCCTTCGGGGTGAGATTTATGAATTCTATTTGTGGATATATATTTTTGATGTATTGATGATCCCTTCATCGAATCGCCAAGATTATTGGTTTCAAAGTAGATTTCAAATACATAAGCATAGCCATTCCATCTAGCAAAATACCTGTTATTTGTTATCTCCAACTCCCCAGACAAAAATTTCAAAAATTTATTCCCCAAACTCCAATGTATAACGACGATCACGTGATCGTACCTCGCTGAGTGGCCCGTGCGCAGAGCTTGATCCCCACTTGAGCTTCCAGTCGAATACGTTCATAGTAGATACTCTTCTTCTTCGAGTTTCTCTCGAATCTAGCTCGGGCTGAATTTTTCTGCATCATGTCTTCACTTGTGGCACTGGCTGACATCCCCACGGTGGCACTTCTGTACCGCGCGAAGCAGCTCCTTCCTGTGTCCTCAAACTTCGCACCATCACAGACTCTCAACAACACAGTCTCCATCACCCGCAATGACATCACCAAGCTCAAAGTGGACTGCATTGTGAACGCTGCTAATGAGTCTCTCCTCGGCGGTGGTGGCGTGGATGGTGCAATCCACCGAGCTGCAGGTCCTAAGCTAGTTGAAGAATGTTACTATCTTGATGGATGTGAGACTGGCGAGGCAAAGATCACCTCCGCCTACGAACTGCCTTGCAAGCGTGTGATCCACACAGTCGGCCCAATTTACAGAAGAGAAGAGGACCCCGTCGCGCTTCTTCGATCGTGCTACCGACGTAGTTTGGAATTGGCAGTGGAAAACGACATGAAGAGCATCGCCTTTGCTGCTATCAGCACTGGAGTGTACGGTTATCCCAGTCGACAAGCTGCCGAAGATGCCATCAAAGAAGTGCGCGAATTCCTCGTCGGACCTAACATCGGAAAGCTGGAGCGTGTCATCTTCTGCAACTTTGAGCGCAAGGATGTGATCGCCTATGAGGAATTTATTCCGTAAGCTTGCCCCATTTCTCACACTGCTTGATCAAATACTGACAATAATTCTAGGAGGTATTTCCCTCCCACAGAAGAGGACTTGGCTGAGACCAGCGACGCTTGAATTGCCATGCCAATAATATGTTGCTCGCCTTGCTTGGCATACACACAGTGGAGGCATGTACCAACATGCCCCCGACACGATTCACGACCGCCATCACATGAATTCAACGAAACTTAATACTTCTTGCTCTGTAATATCCCATTAGCTTAGAAGCGATTCTTTCTCAAAGGCCTTCTTGAAGCCGCCATCCTCAGTCTTAGTGTTTCTTTCTCTATACTGGTAGCACGTAAGGCGAAGATAAGATATCGACCAGTTCGTACCGATATTTGGATAGAGCTGTCGTGTCAGTAAGAGTGATGTTTATCGATGAGGTAGCTCTGTAAGCAGCTTATTTTCTTCTTTGTACGATCTTCTACAAAGACAATGGTCTTGGTATCAGCTCACTCGCCCAAGCAAGATGCAAACAGTGCAAACACACTATCAGATCGCGCATTTGATCATGATTCCAGCTTGAGACCACTTCACTCTAATTTCAATTTCAAGTCTCCCTCGATAATCCAAGCTACATAATGAACCTCGCCTACCTGAACTGAATATCCCATCCCCAACGCAATCAATTGCGCCCGCAAATACCCCGACCCCTCGACCTCCGCCTCAACTCCGAAAAATGTCGAAACCACAACGGCCAAGAGGAATACCAACCCCCAATCCTCGGTTCCGAGTCCATGTCCGCGAAGAGCCAAAGCCTCAGATCCCAGAACCCTCAACATACGAGGGACCATCCCTCTCCAAACAAAGACGAACACCCGCCCTCCTCTCACACTTCCTCACAAACCTCCGCCAACGCATCTCCGCTCTCCCATACCCAGTCCGACAAGCAGGCCGCACTCTCCGTTGGGCAGTACCTATACTCCCAATTGCACTCTTCTTCCCAGAACATGTAATGCAAGTAATGTGGGTTCGCGGCCCGTCAATGACACCATACCTGAACGAGGAGTATGCGCAAACACAAACGAAGAGCGATATAGTCATGGTCAACATGTGGCCGTGGGGATCTATACTGCCGTTCAAAAAAGAGCGGAAGCTGGAACGGGGGATGATTGTTACTTTCCGGTGGGTTCTACACTTCTTTTTATGGAGTCGAGTGCATCAACAAATACTAACAATATCCTCGATATGTATAGCTCCCCTGCAAACCCATCTCATATCGCTATTAAGCGCGTCATCGGTCTACCCGGTGACCGAATCACGACTCGCGAGCCATGTCTGCGAAAAGCGCAGATCGTCCCCTGGAACCATGTCTGGTTGGAGGGTGATGCGGAGGATCCGCGGAAGACACTGGATAGCAATACGTACGGGCCAGTCAGTCTCAGCCTCATTACTGGGCAGGTATTTGCGGTGCTGGGACCACGGATGCGATGGCTGAAGTGGACGGATTGGGAAAATGATAAGGGGGAGTCTGCGTCGACGGATGATGCGCATGTGGATTTGTATCGACAGAGTGTGCGGGATCGCGTTTTGAAGAACGCTGTTAAGCTCGACCAGCCCATTTTGAATTGATTGGCTGGCTATAAATGGGGTTTGGCGCATATAACTATTGGCCTCTTGTATTTGTTGATAGAGCTTGATCTTCCTGTGTCTGATGATGTTGTGGACTGGGACTTGTACATATAATGGGAACGTCTTTTTGGATATCAGTGTATCACTATTTTGAGTAAAACAAAAGCTGTGCTATGCGTATGTAGGGAAGCGAAGTGGTATATACCAATAGAAGAGGAATCATGAATAGCCGAGAGAAGTAGACAATGCAGCAATGAAATTAGTCATTATAGAGAAACAAGCCGTATATCTTCATGTTTCTCTTCCTGGAGACGGTCAATTTCCGAGGAAATACTCATCACCCAACGATCCTTTTCCACACGACTACGTGCTTTAAACACGATGGTGCGACCATGCTTGCCCAGCGTGGACACATGACGCAATGATCGTTTGGCTTTTCCTTGCTCTCCTACTTCCTGGGCCCGGAAGTAGCTCTTACTCAGGGGTTGCCAGACCACGAAGGTGATGGCGGTGTCCTCATCGCGACTTGTGAAGGTATCGGAATCGAGGTACACCCGTGGCAGAGCATGAAGACCAGGGTTATTGCTGTCGAATGTCTGATTGGCATACAGCAAGTCGTTCTCGGTGATCAAACCTGAATAAATATAACAATCTTCCAGTTCGATGGTCGCTTCAAGTTCTTGATGAATATGTGGAATCTCAGTGCCATTTCGCTTGCGAAGTGTGCTTCCGAAAATTAACAGCTTTCCTGCTGTGAGGATGACATGGCATTGGTGGAAAGTGGTGTGGCGACGGGGCTTGCGATAGAGGTGGCCGGACATCTGTTGATGTTGTCAGTGGGTTGTGCTTATGTCTGATGTTATGCTGCGATAACGTACCTTGATAGTCCGACAACCAGACAGCGAGCACATGTTGTGTAAATGTGGGGACGCCTCGGCTTTCTTCACTTCCCACTTCTTCGCAAACTGCCCGACAACGGATTCCATAGCTTCGTCAATATCCAACAGCTTGAGATTGCGCTGCCGTACAACCTGCAGCTCCGTGGCATCGTCTGTGCAGCGAGTGTGCCAATACTTCACAAGCGCATCGAGTCGTTTGACCCACTCATCCCGTGTGGTATTATCGTATGCCTGGAGTCGAATGACAAGACCATTGTCGAGAACCATCTCAAATGTCCTTCCGTCTTCGAACTCTCGCGTTGCTCCATCATCCTGTCGTGAGTCTCTGGGTTCACGATTAAAGTCCACAGCAGGTCCTTCCCGGATGTTGGGGTCGGCAGGGCAGCTGCCACGATAGACATTGCGGACTTCTTGTACCTGACACATATCGATATACCCATCTGATTGGCTGATATTGTGCACATTCCTCTGTACGTGTGCATAAGCCTCTTCATCGTGCCGTTTGACGAATTCCTGATTGCCGCTGGAGAGCCATGTAATCCGACCATCTTCAAGTGGATAAGGATCGATATCCCAGGAGAGCGGCATTTGATCCAAGATTTCTCGGGCGGTTGGTACACTTCCATCTTCTGGGGGAGCACATTTCGGCGGTGGCGGGGGCAATGCCTTGGCTGGCCGACAGAATAACAAATAATGATCTTGGGTAAAGAAGTACAGCCGTTTGAAGAACATCCTGTTCATCCGCTGATGCATGCCCTTCTGGGATGTGAGACGGACTAGAAATCCTTCGATCGGAGCAGGTTCTTGCTGTATACCCTGATGCCTGATTGTAGTAGAGTAATGATGTCTTGGTCGTAATTCAAGCTCGTGAGATGATTGCATCCCAATGGTCCCATACATCTTTTCCTCATTGACTCCAAATACCCATTCAAGTCGATCGTACCGCTTCCAAGCAAGTCCCATTTTCTCGGTCTTAGACCAAGCTTTCAAGACCTCGGCCCACTCGGCACGGCCTTCGAGCATATCCATGCATCCTCGGATGATGGTAGCGGCAGCAAATCTGCTATCGACTGCTGGGCGGTCCGCTGCTGCGTCAGCGTGCTCGCTATCGGAATTATCTGCTTTTAGTCCTGCCTCAAGCTGACTGAAAGGATTTTTGAAGATGAGGGAAACCCCGAGATCAGGGACGTGGATAGGGAGTGATGTGGGACGCCGCCATCCAAGCACCTGGCGAATGAAGGTGTACCATTCAGCAGAGTGCGCCGCAGACTTCGGACGAAGGATAAATATTTTGGTTCCACGCTTGCAGGGATGCCATATAACGATAGTCTTGTCGAGGGGAGAATAGAAGTTAACATGGGTATTTTTGTGGTTGAGTCGTACCTCGTAATAAGGAGGCGTCTTGCTGTTCGGGCGTTGCACATCAGGAATTACACGAGTGCGGTACATCTGAATGGAGAATGGTGTATGCTCTATGGAGCTTTTGCGGCATACGACAAGGAACTCCCTCCATTTATCCATGGATCGTGTTTCCATGCGCAGGCTGTCATTCTCGGTGTAATCGGCGGGCAGTGTGTCCTGCATAGTCTGCTCCACGCAGACCAGCATTTTCTCTGCTTTGACAATCTCTCCATCTTGCACTTTTCGTCGGTGCGGTCGATTGGCAGAGATAGTACCTTGGGTCTTTGCAATCTTGGAGCGCATCTTTTGCTGCCTGTGCCTGATGTTGTCATCCAGGTTAAATTTTGCCATCTTCCTAGTGATTCTCCGTTTGATTTGCGCATCTTCGCCAGTATCATCTTCATCTTTTGGGTCGTGGTGTTGAAGCGTTGCTCGAGATACGCCAGATGCCTTGCTTTTCTGTTTCCCTTTGTCCTTGTATCTGCTTCGAAGCAACTGTGTTGTTGAATCGGCCTCGCTTGGAACCGTGGATAGATCGGGGGTCAGAGGGCTGGAGGAAGAAGGGCCGGTCACATTCGTGTTGTGTGACCCTCGGGACTTTGGTCGCAGCTCGGGCGGTTCCAATCTGCTAGCTCGTATGGTGGCTATTGATTCCCCCGTGTCTGTAGAGTTGGAGATCTCTTCTCTGGCGGTGACAAACGAAGACGAAGCAAGGTCATTGCCATGCGTGTCGTATTGGCCCCTTGTTCTGGCTTTGGGGGTGCTGTCTGTATCCTCTCCGCTCTCCCATGCGCCATCTTCTCCGCTATATTCTCCGTTGTCTTCCCCACTGTGCTCTCTATGCCCTGTGTCCTCTTCTGGCAAGGGATCGTCGCCGCTGGCCTCAGCTTCAGGGTGGGTTAGGGTCCTGAGTTCCCCCACAGGCTCTGCTGTAGCTTCTGCTTGTGCCTCTGCCTCAATCTCATCGTATTGCTCCTCAGGGCCTTCCGTGCTTGTGTTGGTGTGTGCTAGGGCGACCTCCTCATCTAAATCGGGTGACGATGGGCCGGCCCGATCGTCATGTTCGCCGTAATGGGTCGCAACAGGGCCTGCAGAAAACGAGACGGTCTTCGATGTATAGTTCCTAACTCTCAGTCGAGATCTATACCAGGACTTTCGATGACCTTGTAACCAGCCTTCTGGGATTGGACCGACGAAAAATCGCCGGTTCGTCATATGTAAATGGTTGGCAGAAGCATGACGCTGTCAAGGAATACTAGGTCAGTTCTATAACTCAAGTCCTAAGAGAAAGAGACATACTAGCTGCTGGTCTGTGTATGAGCCAGTCTGCAAACCATGATAATGTTCATGGTGTGATAAGCTTGGGTCGGTTTCTGGTCGCGACCCATTGACCCGGTCCGGTGAAGAGCTCATGACAATCTACTGTGTAGTACCCCTGTAGACCAAAAGGGCATGTACCAGACATATGCAGGAGCAAGCAGATGGCCCAGACACGACGAACTCCAAGTAAAGTTCATAGCGCGATCGCCAATCTCGATGTAATATGATCCGATGACGTCGTTGCAAGATTCATGCAAATGCTGCAAACATCGCAAACTAGCTGTTGACACTTCACCGTGTTGGTAATGTTTACACTGTTTGCATACACTCTATATCCCGTGTGCCCCGCCATTATTGGCTTGCGTGGCAGCAGCGGTGAAGTCGACATTATCCAACGGTCTCCTGATTAAGCTCTCTTTCCTCTTTCTCCCACTATCTATTTTCTACTTCAATTCTTCTGCAAAAATGGCTGCTATCCCCGCTGACGGAACATGGTTTGATACCATGGCCAAGTCCTTCGCTGATGTCCCCATCGGTGCGGAGGATGGCATCTCGACCACCGAGTTCCTCGAGGCCGCCGAGTCGCTGGTGACTCTTTTTGGTTCGTGCTGTTCCCTTGCATATACTTGCCTCAAACTAATGCAAAAAACATCTAGACGTCCTCGGTTCTGCCGCCTTCACTCCGGTCAAGAATGACCTGCTCGGCAACATCAAGGTTCGTCCAATACATTACATCGCCGGTGTCATCACATTCTAAGACCCCTCTAGAAAGTCCGTGAGCGTCAGCAGGCAGCTCCTGCGGAGTCTGAGACCCTGCAGGCCCTTGTCCTGAACGAATTGAAGACCGGCAAGCACGTCGCTACTGAAGGTCTGGTCTGGCTGGTCCGGTATGTTTCACATGTCTCAACTGAGATGGAAGAGACCAATTGCAATGGCATCTCTTCCATCTGCACCGATTCAGCATGAACGTTTGACTAATTCTTGTTCTTCTCAACAGAGGCCTCGACTTCACCGTCCAAGCTCTCCGCCACAACATCGACAACACCTCTTCGGAACTTTCCGACTCCTTCCGCGGCGCCTACGGCAACACCCTCAAGCCCCACCACTCCTTCTTCGTCAAGCCCATCTTCAGCGCTGCCATGTCTGCCACCCCATACCGCAAGGACTTCTACTCGAAGCTGGGTCAGGATCAGGCCAAGGTTGCTGCCGCGATGGCCAAGGAGGTCGCTGCTTTGGAGAAGGTGATTGCCATCCTGAAGACTTTCCAGGCTACCAAGCCTGCTCAGTGGAAGTAAGTTTGCCCTGGAGGCCTTACCACTTGATTAAACATGTGCACTGTGCAACTGGATATGTAAATATTCGATTTGGCTTCATTCGAGCATGCGAGTTTGTATTATGTAGCGAATTCACTGTTTTGGTCGTCAAGGAATCTAGAGCATGGCGTATCTGGAGTAGAGATCCGAGCGTGGCAACCTTGGAAATGGGACTATCGATTTATAGATATCACATGGGAAGAAGGTAGGGAAATAACCAGCTGATCGGGCGGTTTATAAGAGTGATTTCAAAAGGGACACGACAAGTCCTAGTCACCAATTATACAGCGTATTCGCTTTGCTTATGCGTTTTCGTCCCATCCATGGATGTCCGAAAAGCAGGTACACCCGAGGCCAGCCTCATCACCCGTGGACCTGGACAGACTTGGCAGAGCATCAGCTTCCATTTCAACCCCACCAGATGCTCTCTGAAATCCCGAGGTCAGTAGGAGATAATCTGGGCATGTGCGGAGTACTATTATCACTTTTATCTGACAAACCCTTCGCCAAGATAGAAGGGCCCCATATTATATTGCGATCCGTGGTTAGAGGGGGTATAGCCTTGTCTCGGCACGCAGTCTTGGGTTTAATTTAGAAGACCCTGTGCCAAGAATATTTGTTTAGTTGTGTATTCCGTATGTACTCCGTACCGAGATTGTATTGCAGCTAATCTCAATTTTGGAATTGATGGTAGACTTGAAAGTCCGATTGGCTAGAGAGACCCATATTAGGTTGTCGGATTGACAATTGGGGGCTCTGGGAGTATTAAGTTATTCTAGGGCGATCCCTATATTATCAATCCAACAATCGTTGTGTTGTACGGAGTACTCCGTACTCCGTACACGATTGCCGGGTCGCTATTACCGGATTGCTTGTGGGGTCGTAATTTCCAACAAGACACCCGTGGACATATTGCAGATCGTACCTCTTCTGCCGAGGTCCCCGCTAATCGAATGCTTCGCTTTACATCTAGGGATTTCTCCCTTAAGAGCCTCGAGACGATTTGCATAATCAGATCTTGATGCGGAGTAAAAAACAAAACTCCAGATCTATTCATCTTCGCACACGAGATCTAGGCTAAGTCCGGTCATATCGCCAAAAATTGCCAGTATTTTCCGTGACCATGCACACCACAGACCCTAGACAAGGATCGCCTGCAATAGCCGCAATTGAGAATTCAGGCGGCCAGTGCAACTGGGTTTGGGATTGACGGGAGTGCTTCCCCTGAAGGTGAAGACAACCTTGGAACCTTCCAAGGTTGGAAACTTCAAAGCGGATTATCAGCAACGGCTACCCGTTATAGAATAGTCCCGGCACTAGCATCATGGTAGCATTGTTATCACGGACTTGGATCTTTTCAAGCCATCGGCTCCACTGGTTAGTCTTGATTCGCGGTAAATAGTGGAGAATCCTGTTCGGATGGACTCGAGTCATGGAGAAAAGAGGCCTGTGCGTGCATCTACATCGCACTTTGTACATAATGAGAGGCTTGAGCGGTGGCATCTGAAACCCATTGGAAGCCCCCGGGGTCGTATTCAAAACAGTTGTCATGCAGGTGGCTTCCACATGGTACGGTGAGAGTTCTCTTCCAAGGTTAAAATTCCGTCTTTGCATAGAGGGAATCTTTAGAAGATTCGAAGCTATTGGAACAGCCTTTCTTTTCTTTTTTGTCCCGTTTCCTTTTTTTTCCCATTTTCTAGTTCTCATTCTGGGGTCCCCCACACGTAAAACATTCTTCCGTTATGTTCAGGTGCCGAAGGGCCCATTGTTTCCAAGGTTTCAAGCAGATGTCTAACCTCATATTAACAAGCGTATGGATTGCCCGTTGGTTCGGGATCATTGGAGACTTTTGATATTCATTCGAGTGTCCCATTCTGGCTATTTTCTTTTTACCGATTTTGCTTTTTCCGCCTTTACTCCGTCTGTTTTATTACGAGAAAAAATAGAAACACGAGAACATCACCTTGGCCCCTCTCTCTTGGCCCGTTCTCGCCACTGATGCCCGTGATCCTAAGGCTTGATCTGCGCGGGAGTGGGCTTTCTCTTATTGTAACATTCTTCTCTCTTTAATATATCTTATTCTTGTTGCTCCTTTGGACATCCTTGCATACTTCGTAGGGAAAATTATACAGGGTACGGGCCATGAATTGATCATATATTCATTCTTCGGGTCAATATGTTGCCCCTTGAAGGTCGCAGCCAGTCGATCTTCATCGTTACTACTATCTTCCTTGGAATATCATTCATTGCCGTGTGTCTACGATGCTTCGTGCGGCTTCGACTTGTCAAGGCCTTTGGCTGGGATGATACCTTTATGGTATGCGCAATGGTATGTACGATATGTTCCATGCGCAACTAAGGCCAGAACTAATTGATTTGCAGTTGTTGAACATCTTGTTCGCTATATGCGGTATCACTGGCGCATTATATGGAATCGGACAAAGATCCGATGATCTCGTGAAGAGGGGGACGATTGAAACCGCCATGTTTGTATGTTGACCTTCGACTCCAACCTGCACTTACGATATGAGAATCACATGCTAAAACTCCTCAAAGTGGTGGTGGCTCGGTCAAACCAGCTATGTCTGGACCTGCGCGCTGGCCAAGATCTCTATCGCATTCGCCCTCCTCCGCTTGACGGTTTCCAATGCCCATAAACTCGTGCTATGGGCTGTTATTGGCGTCACTTGTACTATTGGTCTTGTCTTCTGGTTCATGTTGACACTGCAATGTCAACCGGTTGAGTTCTTCTGGCAACAAGTTCGCCTTTTGTCGAACCCCCATGCCAATGTTTCTGGCACCTGCATGGACCTGGACCATATCATCGCCATGGCCTATGTCTACAGTATCACCGCTACACTGTGTGATCTGACCTTGGGTCTTTTGCCTATTGCCCTAGTATGGAACTTACAGATGAACCTCAGGACCAAGTGTGCCTTGGCGGGCATTCTGGGAATGGGATGCATGTATGTCTTGTTCTTTTCATGGCTTAGAATAAGACTTAGTACTGACCCATTCTGGTATAGTGCGAGCGCAGCAGTCATCATTCGCATTCCTTTCTTGCACGACTACAAGAACGTCGACTTCCTATGTAAGTCTCCATTCCTCTTTACGAGCACTCGATAGAATCGACAGAGAGTGAAAAGCAACAACAACTAACACCACCCAACCCCAACAGACGCAACCGCCAACATCTCAATCTGGTCCAATGTTGAAGCCGGCCTCGGAATTGCCGCAGGTAGTCTGGTAACCCTTCGACCATTATTCCGCTGGTTCCGTGACCCCAGTTCAATGGGAGGAAGCAAGAGCAAAAGCAAGCGCACTGGCGGCAGCATGCCTCTTTCAAGCGTCAACGGAGGACGCTCAACCACATCAAACCCACAATACTGGCGGCCAGACCTAGACCGAGAAGACCACAATACGGTGATTACGACAATCCACACCTCGAATGGATCGGAGGCTAGCCGAACGAGTAGCCAAGAAGATCTGAATCCGACACACGGCGGTACATTCTTTCAGGGAGTGAATGTCCAAAAAACGTTCTATGTTTCGGAGGATCAGGCATCATAAGTGGCTCCCTCGGTAGTAAGATAGACTATAATATATCTAAACTCTAATCTTCTCTTTTCGCTCTTTGTTTACAATACTCCGTACTCCCGTACTACAACGCGTCTTTCACACTGCCCCGCTCCGGTCCTGGCCCCTGGTTTTCTCACCCCATCAGCACACCAGGATTCACTTGGTTCGTCATTATGCTATTCGTTAAGTAGAGGCCCTGTATTGTTAGTAGTGCTCCACTCTGCGGCAGTTGTAATGAGCCGGCTATGCCCGATGACGTTGTCTAGCACATTGATCTGTCCTCTTTACCCAGCGTCTATTTCCCTCGTCGCATGGAAGTCGTCATTGGTAACGGCGGCAACTAAATCCTTCTTAACATACATATCGTTCTTCATTTAGATGTATCTGGCGAGGTGCGGCACAGCCTTTAATTTGAGAAACACATTGGCTATCATGCTGTCTGAAGCTGTGTGCTAATGTTGTACGGCATCGGCGAACTCCCATGAGCCATTGAAATGGACTCTTCGCGGACCTGAAACAGTCGTTGGCACCTTAGGCACCCGAAAACATCAATCATCAATCCAAAGTTGTATGTATGTACCTTCCGACCTGTGGACATTGGAAGGTTAGATCGAATTTCAAGTCTACGTCCCTCTTTTTTCTCCTCTACTTTGTACTTGACTTTCTATCAACTCCCTCTGGTTCTATCCCCGCTATAGCTTGACACTTTTCAAGTGCACTCGTTTTACTTATATGAACTTGGGTGATTTCATCTTCCTTGAAGTGGAAGGTGCCTTCCTATTTGGATAATTACCATATGAACCTGTGGACTAAAAGCACCTGGGCATATATCGATGGATTATATTTCGGCTTAGGTATTAAATCGAGTATTACGATACACTATAACCTGAAACTCCGCGTAGGCTAATTTGCTGCTATCGATAAAAGTTACCAGGACCATAAGTCAGAACAAAAACATAGCCTCCCCAAGCCATATACAGGACCCTTGGCTTTTGCTACTATCTAGGCATCGAAAATTTACATTTATAGATTTCCACGGGAAGTCCCCGGTGGTCTCTGTGCACTGTGATCCACACCTCAGCCACCAAGTCTCATTCCTCCAGCACCTCCTGCTTCTTGGTCGGGTCCGACTCAGACTTCAACATTTTCTGAACCCACAGCTCAAACCGACGTTTGCGATAACGGCATCCGTTGTACTGCGCTGACTTTGGTGTTTTGGGGGCTGGGGAAGGTGGAGAATGCGAGCCCGGAGGAACTGTCGTGGGTGACGGACCTAATAGGTCTCCAGATTTGCGAGATCTTGTCATCATACGTCGAGGTTGCGGGGTCTTAGGAATGGACTGCTTCGGGACCTTGACCGGACGCTGGTTGGAATCTTGATGGGCAGGCCTTTTCCTCTTTTGCTTTGGTATCTCGGTATAATTTCTTGGGTCAGGTGTTTCCATTTCTTCCAGGAAGCGCCAGAGGATGAAGTTGGTAGTTCTAGGGCATGGTTTTGGTAGCATTTCGGACAGTGTGCTATACGAAGGTATCATTAGAGATGTTCAAGGAGGAATGGATGACCCCAAGGCAATGATAGGAGGGGCACTTGCCTTGGTCAATAAAGCAAGTCTGGAGACGAATACCAAGTGTTGGTCATCCAGGCTGGCTAGCATTATAGGAGCTAGAAATAAAAAGAGTCCAAGCAGAATAATATTATAGACATCACGAAATATGGCGATGACATGTCAAGGATCATGCAACCTTCCAATGTTTCAGACGGTTTCAATGCTGCCGTATGGGATATAAGAGAATGAGTCCCTTTGAGCATATAGGAGGAAGAAGAAATGTTGTTGTTGAGAAAGAGTCGGATCATACAGCATATGCTGTATCATTCCACCGGGTCCAGTACAAACAGCCTAGAATCAATTAGGGCTGCATGGCTGAGACCAGCTTGCATATGCAGACCACCATTGAATACCTGTGGCAATTTCCGCGGACCAAAATTTCCCCGTCTCATATCCAACCTGTCTTTCAGTTCCCTCTGTACTATCCGTAATTCTGCTGTACACTGTTTGCATGTCAATGGAGGGGGAATCGAGGAGAGAAGATAAAGAAGAAAAGGAGATAAATTACCCAATGATATACTAGTCGAGGTACATTTATATATATCAGGAACTTTCCTTGAAAGAACCAAGAGATTTGCGCTACACTTTAAAAAGTACTAAAGGTATGTTTTATTTGTACAAAATAAGAATACTATTCTTCCTCTCCACTATAAATGCAGATATGCTTTTCAATGGGGCTGCAGAACGCTAAGACCGCCACCATGCCAACCTATATTCAAGAAAAGGCTGTTTTCCTTCATGTAACACTTTATTGCTCGTTTCTTCAACAGCCCGGCCGGGCTAGCTCAATCGGTAGAGCGTAAGACTCTTAATCTTAAGGCTGCGGGTTCGACCCCCGCGTTCGGCTATTCCTAAAAACCAAACCTGAGATTTCTTTTTTTGCTCTTTTCTTTTTTTGGATTTGTTTACTGAATGAAGATTGAAGAATATATTGGAATGATGCGAAGGTATGCATCGTCCCAAGGGACAGTTTTTGTATACATAATGACCGACCTCGAAGTTACTTTCGTGACGTCAACCTCCCGGAGTTAGGGCTACTATCTAAGTTCCGTGTCATCAATACCCGCTAATGCACATGCACCTGCTTGCTTCATTAATGGTAATACCAATACTGATAATTAGTACTAATCAATTACCATTGGGCATATATACAGCTTATAGCTTTAACTATATTTGATCTATTATATGGATTCGAAAGAATACCATATTTATTACTGGCGGCGTGCATGCATTAGCGTAGTTCTCGCCCAGGCTGTCGTGGTAGGTATCAATCGATTACCTAGCATTAACACCGAAAAGCTCCAAAGACCGAACAGTTTAGCACACTGGAAAAAAAAAGAAACATGTATATATATAGCACTTCTATATTCTCTTTGTTCTACTTCTTTACACGCTCAGCCAAAGACTAATATCTTTGCACCATGGGCTCCGTTCAGAAAGTTGAGTTCCTCAGCAAAGGAATCAAGATCGTGGGTGACTTGTTCCTCCCTCCTGGGTATTCTCCCAATACCAAGTACCCTGCAGTGATTATCGCCCATCCTATGACTGGAGTGAAAGAGCAAGCTCCGCATGTTTATTCGAAAGTCTTGAGCCCTGCTGGGTTTATCTGCCTTGCCTATGATGCCGCATACCAAGGCGAAAGCGAAGGCCAACCAAGGTACCTCGAGGATCCAGCTCAACGAGCCGAGGATGTCAGGGCTGGTATTACGTATCTTTCTCTGCGCCAAGATGTCGACCCAGGGCGAATCGGGGCTCTTGGTATCTGTGCCTCGGGTGGCTATGTGCCATTTGCCGCACAAACAGACCAACGAATCAAGGCTGTTGCAACTGTCAGTGCCGCTTGTACTGGACGATTGACAAGAGAAGGCCTTGTGGAAGGAATGGGAGGTCCTGAGATGTTGCAGGGGTCGATAAAGGCTGCAAACGAGGCCCGAATCACAGAAGCAAACGGACAGCAGGCTCCAGTCAACCCCGCCCTTCCTCTAACCGTCGAAGATGTCCCGCCAGAATACCCACCCATCGTGAGGGAATTGGTAGAATACTATAAGACGCCGCGAGGTCAGCATGAACGTGCACCTGGTCTGTTTGCAACTAGAAGTGCGGATCTTTTGGCGAACTTCGATGCCTATGCTTTCAACTACCTCATTTCGCCTCGTCCTCTTTTGATGATTGCTGGTGCCAATGCTGCCACGAAATTCTACAGCGAGGATGCCATCAAGATTGCGAAGGAGCCAAAGGAGCTATTCATCATCGAAGGTCGGGACCATGCTGCTTTGTACGACAACGCGACTGAGTCGGGTCCTAAGCTGGTGGGATTTTTCAGGGATAACCTTTGAGCCGATTGGTACTTGATTCTCAAACTATGGGACTGCAGAGGGGTAGATTATAGAGGTACCGGAGTTAAGACAACAGCGATGTCGTCTCATCTACTATTCGGGTCCCGCGGCTCCCGACCCGTCAGCATCCAGGTGCTTACCTCCAGGGCTAGTGAGCGAGTTTCATAATAGGTCAAGATTGTACGTAATATGCAACAATGGAAATAGGAAGTTGGAATAATAGCCTAATGCTAAAATTATGTAGGAATCCATGGCAGAGCGGTAGAGCATATATAGGAATAACCTCAATATCCACCAAGAGGGTAGAACAATGGATACTCTTGTTTCCTTGAAAGAATCCCTGTAAACACCCCCAAATAAGAGATATATTCATCTGGCATATTTCATCTGTTAGACCTGGTCTTTCGGCCTTTTTTTTTTGTCCCCATGAACCTACATACTATATAGATGGCTGCACGGTAGCCGTAGTAGGTAGTTATCCGTGTCATTGGCATAGCAATTGACCAGGGCTTGGTTTTCCTCCTTGCTCACTCTCCATTTACCTCTCTCGACTAAAAGGATATCATCGTGTTTCATTCCTCTCATCGATTCCTCTCTCTATTTCTCTAGTCCGTGTCCTACCTCGACGTCGACTCCTCTTCTCCAATTTTCACCATGGCAGGTATCCGAAGCTTTGCTAAAGCTGTGAAGAATGGATCAATTTTTTCTGTGTGTTATTGTGGGAGCTATTTGCTGGATTTTCATTTCGGTTGGTTGTTGAAATTGTGAGATAGATCCACGACTCCTGTGCATAGGCATTTTACTCGGTGGATAGCCTAGGATCTCTTGGATATATAAATAAGTTTAACCGTCTAAGATAGGAAAGAACACCCGAATTATATAGATAGCAAAGCCATTGATTGTATATATCCTAGAAAGAACCAACGCCCGATGCTATGCACATATCTTCTGAAAGCAAAGTGCTCGAACGCCAGAACATCAAGATTAATAAAAGGTGCAAGCGAGAGTAGCCGGGTGGGTGACCAAAAGACGCAAGAAAGATAGATAAATGTGCAGGTAGCGCGCGTGAACGAAAACAAATATTCCAATCCCAACAATTAAAACTCAAGTCAAGAACTTGGCTGCGGATTCCCCGTATAAAGACCTTCGAAATCGAGATTTGCAAGCATGCCATTGACGCGATCGATCTCACGACTCAGGTCCTCGACGTTCATCGCTAGACTGCTCACTTCATCGAATTTGCGCCGCCGATTAGCATCGGCGATCATCTCGGATACAAAGAACTTCTGCTCTTCTAGGACGATCAGCCGGTCTCGAAGAGACTTTTCTTCTGCTTCCAGCGCTGAGACGGCACTGCTGGTGTCGCTAGCTAGGCTGCTATTGCTACCGCTGGCGGCAACGCTGTTGTACTTGATCGATGAAAGAGCAGACTCTGGTGGCCGGATACCTGTCGTGGAGCCATTGACTGGAGTACTTGGGGAGCTTGTCCGCGGGGAGCTTGTCCGGCTGGGTATTCTCTCTGACGCGGGGGTTGCATGCTTGAGGATTTTGGGGAGTGATTTCAAAGGTAACATATGGAGGTGAAGGAAGTTGCTTGCTTGTTGATATATAGCCTTCTGCAGCTTTTGTTGTGTGGGGGATTGGGTCGGCATGTCACGAATACGTCGAGCCGCAACATCATACTGCGCAAAAGAATCAATCAGTCGCTTGCGCACCTTGGATGCATCTGCAATTTGGGCTGATGATGGAGGTCGCCTCGGATCCCTGGTACAATGCCGTTAGTGACCGATTCGAACACCGGAGACGGAAAACATACTGTAAAGCTGTCAACAGCTTTTGGAATCTCGGTAGATGAAGGCGGATGCCTCTCTCAAACTGGGTCAAGTTTTCATAAGCCCTGATCTCCGGCGGTTTTCGCGTCATATCTGCTTTAAAGTCGCGTCGATCAAACAGCGTCGCTTTACATTCTTTGCATAGCCTCACATCAATGTTGACAAGGTTATCGCCATTGGTTTTCTCAGAGGTTGCTGTCGAGCCTGTTGAAAATTAGACCAAAGTTATGAGGGAATGTCGTCTCGGAACTCACCAGGAGAAATGCTTAGCCCAACCTCACTAGAGCACTCGGTACTAGGATCACCGCAGACGACTCGTCCGCAAGTTCTGCAGTGGTGCCTGCGAAATGTATAACCCGAAAAGTCCTGTTGGCAAAATGGACATCGTGAAACACTGGCATCATCCTGCCAGCTAACGATCGTTTGCTCTATTTCCTTACGTTGATCATTCTGCCACGCAAGAGACCAAAGTTTGGTTGCACTGGGGTGTATTTGATCCGGCGGCAGACTAGCCAACAGTTGAGTGAGACGGGTCAGTCGTTTCTCGAGTCGGGATATCTCCAAAAATTCCTTATCAACAGTCTGTTTTCTTATTGACTTGAATGCATCCATTTGGTTCCTCACGGTTCCTGTTTCCTGTTTAGCTTGGTCCAGACCTGAAAGCCAATGTACTCACCATTATGATCATTGTACCCCTCTCTTGACTTGTAACAGGTTTCGCACACTCGGGCCCATATTCCTCGCACCGGTTCATGATGTGCCGCCCGCGAGAGCTTCATTTGGTACATCGTGTGTTCTTCGCAAAACAGTTTCCCGCAACTCCGACAATTCACGCAGCCGTTGGTGGCATTCAATCGTTTCCCACAGGATGGTTCTAAACACTCGTCGTACATAGAACTTGTTTGCCAGTGGTCTTTTGTTATAAGATCCTCGGGGTCTAGGAGTTTCGGAGGTTCGGGTATGCCTGCATGGGGTGCTAGTGGGCGACTGGGGATAGGTGTGCCCTGGTTCTCGTTTGATTCGAATACATCCAGGCCTTTCAACTTCTGGTTTAGGACTGCTAGAGGCTGAAACTTCCTTGCTTTTTCCATTTGGACCTTGAACCAATCTTTGACTTCATCTTGGTGGCTATCTTCCAGGTTCTGATGGATGTCGTCGAGATGTCTGCGTTAAGTCGTTAATTATACGTCAAGGCGGTCGTAAGGGGGAGCGAATGATCGGTACCTATTTAACTGCAGCAAAGTCATCTAGACCTAGTCAGTATCATCTCACTCGACCTTCAAGAAACAAACAGGGCCTGGGAACAAGCATACCATCTGTTCGCTACAGATCGGACAGGAGAGCTGAGCTCCCGGAGCAGCCGGGGCGGCGGATATCGAAGTGTCGCCATTCTCTATTGAAATGCGTGAAGTGAGATCCTGAGTTTCTGTCGAGAGCTGTGATGCGGCCTGTGAATTAAGGGAAACGCTGCTGGCGGTCGGCGAGAGCACCCGTGGCTTCGGCTGCGGGGACGGAGTTGATGTGAGCGCGCTTGGGTTGCCCAGAACACGACCTCCACCCAGCGTCCTCCGCGACATGATCACGGGGGCATGAGAAGCTGGAGTAGAAGCTGTTTCAGCACAACATTCGTTGGCTGTACAGAATAAAGCGTCCTTGGAAGTTGACCGGAAGGAAGTGCCAGTTATAATGTGGAGTCAGCGCATGTGGCTCCGCCGCCTGAGGCATCTTTGCCAAGAGTTGCCTCTCAATGAGATTTGATATTCATTTGAGATTCATAGATTTGGAGATGTCTCTGTTTTTATTGATTGGATTTGGTTTACAAGTATTATTATGAGATAAATTGTCATATATTCCCTTTAAAACCTACGCCAAAGCCAAAGATTCAATATCATTATCTTCTTTTAGTAGTATATACCTCGGTAGCACACCATACAACATACGATATACAAAACAAAGAAAATTCAAAGAAAAAGTACCAAATTTGTTGCATTCTGTCTGATTTGAATTGAAGCCATACCTTCGCCAACAATAAAACCAGACTACATAGCCGAGCCAAGCAGAAACGACAGACTGAAACGAGACTGAAACGACAGACTAAAGCGACAGACTGAAACGACAGACAAGAAAAGAGTTATATAGTCGCTAAAACAGACAACAAATCAGGGTTTTTTTGCTTTTGAACGCTTTTCAATCTTTTTTTGCCCTTTTCATCTGTTTTTGCGTTTCTAAGTGATTCATCAGGTTCGTGGTCTCATGCCGATTTATATACAAGCGTAGGTCCAAACCAAACGCGAATCCTCCAATTACTGAGCGCGTTTACCGCTCATAGTCACGGTGGTAGCTGGTACCAGTGTTTGGATTGTCGTACTCCTTGTGGACACGAGTAGATCCGTCATCAAAGCGGTCAACGTCGCGGTGTCGATAGGTGCCAGCCTGGTTAACTCTCTCGCGGTGGTGTCGTCGGCCGGTCGGGGTGCTGTAATCAAGATGTTGATCATAGGCACCAGTCTGGGGGTCGTATGTTGTGGTGCCGCGGCCGGTGTCGGTGTCATAAGTCGTAGCAGTTGCATTTGAATCGTAGCCCACTGCGCCAGCGCCGTAGTCCCTTGTACCGTATGTGTTGTAGCCCGTGGGGCTGTATGTCGAACCTAGCGTATCATAAGTTGAGCCTGCAGGGTTGTAGGTTGATCCTGCAGTGTCGTAGGTGTCGTAGGTCGTGGACCAGGTGTCTCCGTAGTTGGTCATCTTGACGATGTGTTCTCAATAGAGATAGAGAAATTATTCTTTGTGTGTTCGTTGTTTGATTTTTGGACAGTAAAAAGTACCAGGCCATTCTGATTCTTATATCCTTGTCGTGGCGTTGAATCTCATGATGATGATACTCCCCTGACATCACTTGGGCGACCATGGAAAATTCGCCAAGTGAGGCAATGTAGCTGAATGGGAACAGAAACTAAATATATTAGTCGCACATCTTTGGAAATCGTTTTGATTGATCAGATTTTCTGGGGCATCGGTTCCAGACTGTTGCCTCAGAAGGCGGAATGATGTTGTATACTTCGATACCCCACAGAATCGATAGATGATTGCATTAAACCCCACAAGTGCCAGATATTCAGGAGTTCTGTAGATTTCCAAAGTGATGCCATGGAATTAACTCGATTCAACTCGAGAGAGTTCTGTTCATTTCGTTCTACCAAAGTAGTTGCATGGGTTGATCGAGACCGCGAGCATCTTGGGATTAACTCAAAACATTAGGTGAATTTGATATACTATGCCCAATGTCGTGCCTCAAATAGGTATAATTATTGGTGGGATTTGGATGTTTAATGTCTGAGAAAGAGCAAGACGCTACCTAGGGAGTCAATACCAGTCAATACTAAGAAAGAATAGTCATTAGACGCCATAGACACATCAGAGCGCTTGAATTATACTATGTTTTAGAACCCTCAGGTTGGCTCTATGTTGATGTCGACTCTCACCTAGCCACAATTACATTTAGCTATCCCGACCGAGAGGCGCCAATGCATCCGACAGGAATTCGGTGGCGTTCATTAGGTCTGTACTTCCATAGACAACCCTTCGGCGGTGTCCAGGTGCCGCACGTTGAGCTGGCGCACCCTCGGCGCCCGGTTGGCCATTTGTTCGGCGAACCCATTCCTGCAAGTTGCCGTACTCATCCATGCTTCCACCACCAACTGTAAAGACAATAGCCTCGCTAAAGGCTTGACGTCGCTGTCCGAAACTGGCACCGGTACCAGGGCCTGCGCTACCGATTCCACCAGGCATTTGCGGGTTCCGCGAGGCGGATGCTGGAGGCATGGCGCCACGTGCGTTGGCGCTCCTCGGGTCAAAGTAGAGGTAGTTTTCGGTCTTTGCAATAGCAGAACTTGAAGCTGCAGTCGGGTCCATGATCGACTCAGTGATCTTAGTCACAGTAAGATCCTTGTTCGTTGGTAGGAAATTCTTTACCCCTGAAATGAGCGAGTCGAAGTTGGCACCTAAAGCGCCTGAGGTAATGCGATCCGTCAGACGATTTGAAAGTGAGGAGAATCCACGGAATAGATCGGAGGATTGTTGTTCTGGAGCGGCCGTTGTCATCATGGTCATACGAGTGATTTCGCGCACCTGGCGGACATAAGCAAGAGAGGAAATATCGGACACGCCGGCTTGGGTCAGGGCCTCTTCGAACTGAGTCATTTCCGAGCGGCTGAGCTCAGTTTCTGTGCTGAGGAACCAGATCACGAACAAGCGCAGCTTGTCCAATGGTTCACTTCCTTTAGAAGCATCATTGATTAGCTCCAAGATCTGTGACTTTGATTGTTTGGTAATGGTCTCTTCTAGCTCGAAGAAGTTGTCCAATTGCCGATCCTTGATGCCCTTGAGCAGTGCGGTGGCAATGTTCATGTGCATATCAAGGACTGCCTTGCGTTCCCGCAACTCAGGGAGAAGTGTGATGGCGGCCTTGAGATGTTGCGCGGAGGCACTGGTATCATTCTGGAGATCTTCAATTGAAGAGGCCCCCGTCTTCTTTGTAATCTCATTCGCATCATCCTTGTACCGTGTAAGCTCAGCATCGATATCCTCAGCCACTTGGGGGAAGGGGGCTCCAGCGTTGCGTTGCCAGAAGAAGTCGGTACTATTCAAGTCATACGACTTTTTGGAGCCCTTAGCCGAGTTCGCATCGCCTGCACCTGCATCAACAGTGATTCGATTCAGACGCATTTCAAGAACATCCTGGACTAGGGATTGATATGTCCACGAGTGGGAGAGCATTGGGACTAGATCAACATTTCGGTCCATGATGATAAGTACCGGCCGTGCGGATGGCACTCCCGGCAAAGCGTTCTGATTGCCCGAGAAGAGGTTGTCTTTGGAATTGAGGATGTGGTCCCGCAATTTGCGGTCCAGTTTTGTTGCTATCAATTCTGCCGCACCACCCTTGGGGCACCGTATGATTGGAATGGTACCTGCTCAGCCAGTTAAATCTTCGTCCGATGATCCAGGGTAGGGTTTGATACTTACCCATTGTCACGCTCACACTGAACAAACCGCTAACCACATTATCAACAATCCCATCCAGGTCTTCATCCGTCGTTTTTGGGCTGTTGATCTTGTAGTATGCATCGTTCCCAAGCCCTAAACTGAAAAGGTCTGGCTCTGCCACAACAAAGTTGAGATATTGATCGAAAACCTGTGCAATATGCTCAGATGCGCCAGAAGTAGCTATTTGAGAAGCGAAGTCCTCGAGAAGTGGCCGCGGGACGGAGGATAGGAAGTTCACATAGGCTGGGGAGTAGAGCCCGTGGGAAAGGTCGCGAGTGATCGCTTGAATATTCTCGGGGGTTGGTTCCACAAAATATACAACCGGGACATCTGGAATAGGGTATCTTTGTGAATGAAGGTTTCTAGGAGCGAGTCTTCGTTAGCGATGGTGCCAATTTAAGGGGAGAAGGCGGCAACCGTACAGATGAATAGTTATGCCCCATGCCCGGAGATCGTTTACTCTCAGGACACTGCTGATGACATCCCGGCCCATTTTATCGAACACCAAGACTTTCCAGATTGGGTCACCATCTTCATTCAAGATCGGAGTGGAGTGCGAGATAAGACCGCCGGACCCGGACTGATCGATAGTGTTGTCTTCAACAGGTTGCGGATCATGATTCAAGTTCAATAGCTTTTGAATTGATGCTAAATTCCAGGGATTAGTAAAGGTCGATTTATCGTAGGAATCCAGCTTGCGTCACCTACCGACCTGTCGGTCCCGGAGGGACATGGACTGCGCCATGGCAATAGCTGGCAGCGCTGTGTGAGATTGGAGAGATGCTCGGTTTTAACCAAAGCTTGGCAATCTATGAAGCTGCGCAGGAAGATAGCTGAAATATGCGCGCAACTCTTAGAAGGATGATGAGATTGTACCTTGCACTGTTGACACCGGGGATCTTGCTATCGCTCCACCTGGCATGGATCCCGCTGCGCTGCGCTGACATAAATGTTGCAAACACCACAAACAATAAGGATCACATGGATTTGATTCTGCCATGTAACATAGGGGCTGTAATTTACATGGCGGTGGGCTTATGGAGACCCTGCAATATTATAATTACGGTCAATTGTGGTATGCAATAGTATCATCGGCTAACCGCCTTGCCAGCAGCTTTTGTCCCTTTTACTCTCTTCTTCAACCCAAGTCATCTACTCTAACCATCCCTCAACACCATTCCCCAATCCCTTCTTTTTTTCCCGTAAAGCGAATGGCTGTGACTCTAGAGTGGTCCTTCGTATGAAAGCTTTTTACTTCTCTGATTCCGCAAGGACTTTCTTTTGGGACAAAACTTAAGAACGAGAAAGGAGAGCGAAAAGCCCAGGGACAACAGGAACAGCCCAAGAAGAGAGAAGAAGGAGAGATACAAAGTGAAGGACACAAGGAGAGAGGCACCGGAGTTGAAAAGCTGGGCCATCTTAATACTTCTACGTTGTATTCGCAACTGCGGAGCCTTCGTCATTAAGCTGCAAGGCCAAAGGGTAACGCCGTCACTTGCAGTACTGGGGAACAGAGTTGATGCCTGAGGCATATACCACTTTAATCCTGAGTCAAAGCCAAAAGCAGTCTCTGTTTTCTCTCATTAAGGTACGACAGTACTCATACTGCAACTCTTCAAGTCCATTCTAGGCGTATCAAACACATGTGAATTGTCTAATCCTTATCAATTCTTCAGACCAGCAGCTCTACAGGCCCCTGTTCTGCCGTGTCGTGAGACAATCAACCAATAATCTCACGTTCTCTCACCGGAAAAAAATATTTACCCTGCCGAACCTTCGACCCACTTCTTCCCCCAAAAATAAAAGGCGGTGAGCACCAAATAAACTCCAGGCTTGTCCAGGCAGGTGCGTCGTGCACGTGATTACGTGAGGTCTCATAGTAGCTTAGAGAAGCTTCGACTGAGGCTCACATCATGGAGCAATCAGCTCAAAACCCCATGCAGGGGTTACCTCATGGGAATTCTGCACTATCCACAGATTACTGGAGCACGCTTGATCCCGCCTACCCCGATCCTGAGCAGCAGCTTCAGCAGCCATCTCAACCCCAACACCAACCTCAACAGCAACACGAGTCTTCATCGCAACAAACACCTCTTGGCATTGGATGGGACCATCCTGTTTTTCAACAGCAACAGAGAGAGCTAGCCCCACGACCAGAGCCAAATCATGGCATCTACTCGTCAGTGCATCAGCCTTGGCAGCAAACAAATCCTCTGCAACAGCCGCCGCAACGAGGATATGGAGCTTCGCCCCAGTATCAAATACATCCACAAGCTGCTCACTTCCAGCAGGGACAGATGTCTTTTGACTCTCGTCCCCTGAGTGCCTCCGAATCTTCGGCATTTCCGTCATTTTCCTACCAGCCAAATTACTTCCATCCACAACACCCACACATCTCAGTGCCAGATACTTTTCCTGAAGCACCTACACAGCAGAGAATACAGCCACGGCCACAGCAACAAACCCAGGCCTCAATTTCTTCATACCCTTTACCTCAAGGCTACTCCTCAGAAATGCTGGTAAGCCGACCTGGAATGCCCCTCATGGTGACCCTGGCTCTAACTCTAGGTAGCAAAACACAATTGATTTGACCAACGATTACCCTGATTCAGATCCAAATGTTACCATTAACCCCCAGTTCCTTAATTCCACCCCACAGGCATTCAACCAACAGCAGTCGTCATTAGCAAGCAACTTTCTTCAGGGAATCCCTGCAGACTTCCAACGGCAAGGGAGTGAACAGTAAGTTATCACTTTGATATATGTTTGTTCAAAATGCAGTTGCTGATTTTCTGAAGGGCCAGGCTATTCAATTACTACCAGCATGATCTTTCAGTTCAGTCGCAAATGACACCAACTGGCAGCCATGTGATTCTCCCTAGAGGTATGTCCAGACCAGTTGAAGTCCATTGCACTGGAATCAACACTGACTGCTCTAGGATTAACAGTACCGCAAGTTGTAATCGCCAATAAGAAGGGAGCTTATAACAAGCAGCAAGCAAAGACGACTTCTGTACATGACCAAACGAGGACTGTGTCTGACTCAGAAAGTGAAAGTTCGGATGAATCTGATCTTGAGATTGAAGCACCTGACGAGCCGTCCCCAATCCCTGCGATCCGCCCGACTGAGCCCGAGGCTGCAGCACAATACGATACCCTCCAAGCCGTGTGGTCGCCAAGGAACAAATGGCCTGGTCCTGATAAGCTCAAAAATGCACTTGTAGCCTACAAAGAGCTTGTCAAATCATTGAGAGATGCATGGAAGGAACAAGTTCAGGCCATGAAGCTAGCCGAAAACCAAGAGGACAACCAGAAAGCGACGAAGCTTAAAGAAAAGGTCATTTTGCAGCGTCGCACCATGGATAAAATTGCGATCACAACCCTTGAAATGGGCCATCCTAATATTGTTGAGAAGTATGTATCCCTTTCCCCTCCCAACCCCTATACCTTCCCTCCCTTCCATCTGGCTATAGCGGCCACGCACATCCTGAAGCTATTCGGAAACACCTATAAATATTCTTGGAAGCATTGGATACAACAGCACTGTCACGGGCTAGAATAAAGGGCCGTCGCTCCATTCGCCGGTGGCAAGGCTTGATTATACATGCGTGTCCTGGACCCATATATAAGAATACCAGATGGAGCAAAAGAGTCCCAATCATATTGAGTTCCAGATATTCCCTAGGAAGCTATCTGCGGACCCTAGTGAAGTGGAATCGCTCCTATCTAGAAATTGGCTCAACCCTGCAGCTTTGTGTGGCAAAAACTTGAAACCTTGACATAATTGAGTTCAAATGACTGATCGTTAATTTCGTGTAGGCTGGGAGAGCATCCCATGGTTGTGGCAGCTCTATATTCCTTCTTGGTCGATCGTTTCCAGGCAGCAGACTTTGCTGGGACTCTGACCATTAATTTGCTTGAGGTAAGTTTGACGTTTATCTATTTTTGTGTGGAAGAAATTGACTAACATGGCATAAGCTCTTCTCGCGTTTCTCAACCTTGACAGAAGACCTGATGCAAAAGACCAATCTTTCCAAATTGTTGCCAAAGTTCCTTAAAAAAGGTGGCCAGCAGGTGAAGGACCTCACACAAAAGATCCTAGATAATGCCGCAGCCTCTACGAAGCGTAAGCAGGAGAGTGAAAAGCCTAACAAGGAAGAGTCGCATCCAAAGGGCCTTTCAGCAGACCAGCATAAGGGAGACGCTGGAGTGAAGCGACCCCGCGAGGTGGATAGCAATCTGCAACCTGGCGCAAAACGAATGGCAGTTACCAACAACTTGAAGGATGCGAATAAACTTGCACCCGCAGGCAATGGACCGGCCAAAGGAGCGCCAAGTAGTAAGCCGACTGGCGCTGCAGTGCTGCGCCCTAAACCCAATATTGTGGCCCCCAAGCCAACAAGTCTCTTTGGCACTCTAAGCTCAGCGTCAAAGAGACCTGGGACCACAAATGCGGATAGGGCTGCCGCCGCCGCCGCAGCAAAGCCAACGTATGTGCCCAGGAAGAAAGTGTTTCCGAGATCCATCCGTATTAACCCTTCAAATAGTGCTACTTCCGAAAAGGAAAAGATAGCAGCGCCGAAACCAGCTTTCTCCTTTGGTGATATTATGGCCGACTTGAACAAACCAAAGCAGGCACCAACCCCCAAGCCTGCTGAAGACCAGCCCCCGGAGACTGAAGCTGAGCGCACAAAGAGGTTACGCAAAGAAGAGCGCCGTAAACTTCGCGTGACATGGAAGCCAGATGATGCTCTTACCGAAGTTCGACTATTCACCCACGATCCCGATGAAGAACTAGGTCCCGGCGATGGGTCATTGCGTTCACGGGGAGACGTTAAAGGTGAAGGTAGTGTTCTTAAGCTCCACAAAGATTTGGACGAACTGGAAGAAGAGGATCTCGGTGGTATTCGCGAGACTGTATTTCAAGATGGTTATACTCTTTCGAGTAGGTTATTCCTCCAAACATACCTTTCATTCTTACTGACCATGATAGTGGTCGATTTCGATTTCGATGAATCAAAAGACGGCAGTTTCGTTAAACGCGGTGGCCCCCAGCTGCCAACGAGTCCCGAGAGGGAGGCCCAGGAGCATCGGGAATCTACTACCCTTATGGTCTTCTATACTTCTCCTGCCGACATGCCTGACACACCCAAGGAGCCACCAACTCCTGACCCCGACGATGTCGACGCCGATGTGTTGCCTTTCGGAGAGTTGCCCGACATGATCAAGGTATGCTATACTTCTGAGAGCACCAGAACTTAATACTAACAAAGATACTATAGGTCCGCCAGGAACGTTATTATTCCTACATGAACCCCAAGCCTGCGGCACCCCAACAAAGCCAACAACCGCAGCAACCTACTCCCGGGGACAGTGGATTTGACATTTCGAATTTGCTCAAAATCATCCAGGGTGTGCCTGGACAGGCGCAGCCAACCCCACCGCCGCAGGCAACTCAACCCGGGGCCATGCCGGATCTGGAGAGGACCATCAACATGTTCCGTCAGCAACAACCTCAATCCCAAATCACCCCGGCTGCACCAATACTCACTCCTCAACCTCAAGGTCTTGACTTCAACACGATCTTGAATGTCATGAAACAGATGCAGGCGCCGGCTGCATACTCCCAGCCTCAGCAATCACAACCAGCCATGGCACCCAACCTTGGCGCCATGTTCGCACAATTCGGTGGGCAGAACCAACAGGCTGGTGCTTTCCCATTCCAACAGCAAGGCCATGAGTATGAAGACCCAGAGCGCAAGCGAGGCCGTGAGGGCGGGTATTATGACGACCAGTCTAACTCCGAATCGTGGAGCCGCTCGAAACGGACCAGAGTTGGCGGCAATGAGGCCAAGCCTGTAAGTACACTGCAGATTAAGCATTCTATGATAAGCAACTGGCTAACTCTTTTGAAACAGTATAAGGTGGGACTAGTTGCCTGCAGATTCTGGGCTGAGGGCAAGTGTCGCAAAGGCGACAACTGCACTTTCCGGCACGACCCTCTCTAAATTCAAACATGTATCGCCACATGTTCCCTTTCTCACTGATACCCTTGTACTGCTGTCTCTTACATTGGTACACTTTTCCTTTCTCCCATCTATGCATTACTACATTGGTTCATTTTTTCTTCTCTATCTTGTACTGGGTCATGGACATGCATTTTGCAACTAGAATTCTCTGGTTGGCGTTCATCGCACGGGTGCGTTTCATGGTCTGGGAGGTCAGCATATATCGATTTGTCCTCTAATTCTCAAAATTCTTTGCATGCTCCCGCCGGGCTCAGGCGTTTTCTTTTCCTTTCCAATTGTTTCGCCTTTGTTTCTCGCTTCGCAGATGCATTTAGCGAAGGGGCCCATATCTGGGGTATTATGGCGCATGGATTGAGGACGATGACAGAAATGTACAATTAGGATACCTTTATTTTTTTTTTACAGCCAAGAATTATCTTTAGCGCAATGATCTTTTTCATCCCTCTAATCTCTTAATAGTAGCGGAAACGTCGGACCAATAATAGAGGTTCCCGATTCTCATAGAACTAAATCCTGGGCAGCCGCTTACGTCGGAACTAACGGGAAACATCTACAAATATGGATTTATCTCAGTCCCTACGAGATGCTTGTGCTGCCCCAGATTCTCTCTTCGCCCTTTCGGACGAGGAATTGATTCACCTTGTGTACAAGGAGTTTCCGGAGGAAATTGACCGTCTGCGGCGGGCATACTCCATCCGAGATGGTCCCTGGACCCCTCCTAGCACTCCATCCCCATCATACATTTTATACAACGAAGACTACGATGAAGTAAATCGCACACTTGTGGGGCTTCTATCACTTCGCTGGCTTCATACGGGTCAATACGAGACCTTCATCGGCTCACAGACATCCTCATGTCAACTAACGAGGGCCTCATTCAATTGGATCCATGAATTCTACACGCAGCTCATCACAGATGCAAATGCACTATTTACCTTAATCACCTCGATAATTATCAATGACCTAGGCAAAGACCCGCAGCTGGCATCCGACTGCTGCGCAAAGACTGGTGTGGATATCTCAATCCTCAACCACGACGCCATTCTCCTCGCGGCCTGTAAGGCCGGCCTAGTCCCATCACTGGACAAGCTTCCAGACCAAGATAGAGACGATGTGTTTCAGGCGATTGAGGTCGGTGCGACCTTTAACTTTGGTCAACTGGCACAGGCAGAAAACGCCCCAGCCTGCCTGTCTGGTCTACCCCGCATGAAGGGCCACAATCGCAGTTTCCGAGTCCGCTTCATGGAGCAATTGCTTGATATCGCCGGTGCAGCAGGGCACATGGACTGGACGTGTGCGAAGAAACTCATACAGCCTATCTTTGAGTCCTATCGCAATGTCTATGATGTATGCGAGGGTGTCATTGCGGGCACTCTGACCGTCCGCAGTGGGTATGACTTGATATTGATTCGACGTGCGTCTTTCCTCCGCAACAAGGAAGTGCGATTGTTCAAAGTGGAGGAGAATCCAGAGGACCGGGCATTGATGCGATTGTTTTGTATGGGGAATGTTACTACGCAGGAAAAGGCGCTTTTGTATGAGGATGCGTGGCGTGCGTTGGAGGACCCGGTCAGGGAAACTCTGGCCAATGCTCTCAATTTAGATGGTAGGAGGAGTGAGCCTGCTGTTCAGCCGACGTATATACCTGCTTTACTTGGTCGTATACAGGATGTGAATGCGTTGGTGTGTACCCTGTGTTACCTTGCTCGGGTTATGAGTGCGACGGACGTTGAAGACCCTTCAGCGGTGGTTATCGAGCGGAGTGTGTATTCGGTTTTGAAGCAGTTTGTTGAGAGTGAGGAGTTTCAGGAAGATCCAACTATTTTGGAGAGGGTTGACGTGCCTGATGGTGTGGTTGCTTTGACCACAGCCTCGGTTTGATAGAGTTATAGTTGACTGTCGACTATTTAAAAATTTGACCGAATTTTAATTCTCTCTTTCAACTTCTAGTGTACAAGAACAGTCGGTTGTTTATGGCCTCAGTCCGTTCACGGGAGAGGAGAAGAGGTAGAGGTAGAATAGTGCGTCCGTTTGAGGTGGTCCAAACGGGTACGGTTGACATCGCCCTGGCTCGCCAAGCTGATCTTCAACCAGTCGTTAGGTGTAGCCTGCTCTTCAAGCGAGCTGCGCATGCGAACAACACCCTCACGATACAGACAGTTCGTTTCAAAGCGCCAGCTGCACAGCAATGCCACCTTCCCGCCCACATATCAAAGCCACGACAGGTGGTCGCTCAGCAGAAATCACCGACACAGTAATATTGCCCGTGTCCACGAGGGTGAAGATACGGTGCGTTTTAGGGAGCTTCAGTTCTTCAAACTTTTGCCTCCAATATTTCTGAATAGGTTCTTTGCTCATTCGGAGCTCTTTATGTCGGAGTTTCCCAGAGAAGACAGTCGACGAGGCCGTATACGACAGGCGATCATTGAAATTACCGTAGATAGTTTTCTCAAGGTCATGCAATGACATCGTGCCTTCAAATCCGACAAGATGGTTGGAGCTTCCCTGGACATCGCTGCAGAGCTTTCGTACCGCCCAAGGACAGAACCAGGAGATGATCCAGACGATTCCGAGGTACATAGGAACAGCCAATAGGTAGCGAGGCACAATTGTGTGCAGGATAAATTCCATCATCTGCGCTATCACCGGAGGTTGCTCTCCCCATGGAATGACTGAAACCGCAAGCGCAATAGCCGGTGGGAAGAGAGCAAAACCATTCCCTACAAGCCCGATACCAAGATAGATGATTACCTTTGAGATGGCAGTACTAATCCCCCCATCGAGGCCTTTGGTATACTTCAATTTTGGGAAATTCTTCCATCGGATGGGGATGCCTCGGCAGCGATTTATGATGACCGTGGGCTCTTCTGAATCGTTGCCAACACCAACCACATCACAAATTGGTTTAATGTCCCAAAGATGAGTACCGTATTGATCTTTATCTGCGATATTGCGAAGAATCGCTTGACTGCCAGCTGGGGCCAATATAGGTAGCCTATCCTTTGTGGAATGTTTCGGGTCCGGCGACAGACAGAGGAGACGCTCAAGTAGTTGATTGCTATCGTTCACGATGGATAGTCGTGCAATGGCCTGGAAGACGTTATCGGAATCATTGGGGGTAAGTCGATAGGACAAAAGTCCCATCGCAGCGTAGGCCATATGCTTGGTCTCATACCCCTGGGTGTCGACGCTAGTTGTCTGCATTGCCATAGCTTGGACCGCAAAAGTGAACAATTGTAGCTCACTAAGCTGAAGACTGTTGGTATGATGATTGATGAGGCAGCCTACGGCGTCTTCATCTTCATGTTCATCCGAATTTGACTTAGTGCGCTCCCAGAAGCTTTGTTTCATGTCACTCAATGTGACATCATGGGGTGTGAGCAAAGACATATATTTAGAATGGGTGAAACAGTATCGGATTCTGTTGGCAGCGAGGAGGACTTCCGGAAATGTCCATATCCGTTGTCCCCATATCTTTTTGTCCTCCCCACTTTCAGTCGGCAGGACTACATATACTCGCTTCGCACAGCGGACCGCATCGCAAATCGAGTTGACATCTCGGGTGTATTCAGATTCGAAACGACGGGCTGGTATACTCTTATCGTCCGAAACGCAATCGATGTCCATCCAGAATGCTTCTAGTGGAGGGTCATGCGGGTCCTTATGAAGGTTTTCGTGCTGGAGCATGCGCTCAGCCACTTGATACAACATCTTGCGTAATTCCTCTTTTTCAATGCCAGGATAATTGGCCCGCGAGAAGCTCAGGAAGATGTAAGGTTGCAGCATGCCCGTCTTTTTATCACGAATGTCCTTGGTCTTCTTGGGAGTCCACTGATTGGTAGTTTGGTCTTTCACCACCAAGCGGGAAGGAATCGTAAGACTCGCAACATTTGACTGCGGTCGATAATTGTCGGGGGACTGGTCTAGTGGATTCATTGCATGTTTGGGCCAGTGCCAGTAAACATTCTGATACTTTTTGTAGGGCTCAGATGGGCCGTTCTCACTCCATGGTGGGGTACAAATATCGAAAAAGATCACAACTGGAATAATCCAAGATAGTATCAAGGTGAGCAGAATTGATGTGATCCAATGTAGGGCTGATGAGATCAAGGCGATCAGTATCGACCGAATCCAGGACAGGATTTGTATGCTGGCTCTTAATATTTTCAATATCAAATTGTTCTGCTTTTGAGACATATCTTTCCTTTCATCTTCGTATTTCTTGACTCGAACACCGTCGAAGCGGTGAAAACCAAACGGGTTCAAGCAAAGTTCGGCCAGGGTGATGATGAATGGGACTCTCCCACGAATGGGGCGCCGCCCCCATTGACGAGGGAGATACTCGGTCCCTTCATCGAGTTCTGGAGCTGCCTGCACGACCAGTCGACGTGGATACTCTTTGTTTGTGCTGTAATATGTGTCCATGTCGGTGTACTTTTCGTGATCGTTGTCTCCATTAGGATTCAGATACTTTTTCTTGTCGTACCCATAGCTAGTATCCTCTAGCTCTAGCAGGCGATCGTGAATTGTTTCCGGGTTGGCAGAAGGTCGCTGGAACCGCATTCCAGATGATCGATGGTGTTCGCCGTCATATCGCTTTATGAGATTCTCCTCTGCTTTCTCCTTATCGGTTGGCTTCTTGCGCCTGAAAGGAAAATAATGAGCCATTCTTGGCAATCGAGACTGGGTCTCAGAGGGAGAAGTAGGAATTCTTGGGGAGGATGAGAGCGCACACCAGGTCACGTTCAGCAGAGAAGCAAAGAGAGGTGTTCGAAGGTAAATTGTAGGATAGTTCTTTTGAATTAGTACAGATGGAACTGTACTGCATGTATGTTGGGATGAATCTTGCAAATATATTGATACTGGAGGGTATCAGAAGTAAATTGTAAAGCTATCTAACATCTTCCTGGAATGAGCCCATATTTATGGACTTCATTCTTCCTTTTCACCCCTATAGATACCTGTTAGATATGTGTTAGTAATCTTGAGGCTCAACTGTGATGGAGGATACGGATTTCATTGGCTGGAAATGGCTCAATTTAGCCCGAATGGAAATGCAGCCCAAATTAAAATGCATGTGATACAACATCATGTACTCTATATGCAGGTTTTAGAAAGAGTAAAAGATAAACGATGTCAGACTGTATCTATGGAGCTAATCTTGCAATGTCGAGATTCCCAGTCGTAAGAACAGAATCATGACCAATCCCAGTGCGTAATGTAGCATTTTGCTTTTTTCAAGGCGTCAAGGATGTTCGGAGATAATCCATCAAAAGGACCGAGAGTAAGCAAGCACATGGGCAAGTTCTCATTTCCCAAGGTGGTTGAGCCGCATATTGCAGAGTTCTGACCCCCAACGAGTTCGTGTTCGCAATCAAATAGGGAGATGATAGCATGAGCTGGTGACCTGGGAAGGCAATTTGGGTTGATTGCCTCGTATATGACCCCTGTTCCTGTCCCTGTCCCCATTTTGCTTATTCATTTCATTTTGTGCTGCAGTTATAGCGTGGCATGGGGGGCCGGCAGCTTCAACCGTAGTAATGATAGCCACATCTATAGCTTATTTCTGGATCATGAGGAGGATCCTTTTTTTAGCTATCCTCATACCATAATACTTCATAACTATTTCTCCTATGTATCCCTGGAGTGAGAGCCTCAACTCTTGGGGTAGTAGGGCGGGACTAAAAATCGATGCCCTTGGCCTTGTCACGCTCCTCGGAGCGGAGGAGATGGACCGCAGTATCGGGTGACTCGTACCGAGCATATACCTCGAATACCTGCCGTTATTGGGTGCTTTTGTGGTGGCTGGAAACAGATTCACCACGAAGAAACCCGAATTCGTTCTCTACAACATATCAGCGGGGATCATGACCACCGAGCTTGCTGGCTGGTTTTCGCGATGGCTGCAGACACAGGACTTCAACCAAGTCCGGAGTATTGTCACATGGCAGGTTATGGAGCGGCCGCGCAGATGGAGACAGTTTATCGTCGGCTTCTTGCTTGTTGCATTGCCAGTGCACGGGATGCTCATCGCTCTGACTGTGTTAGCCGCGGACTGGTGGGGATTTGCAAACGTGATAGCCATGGCCATTTCGGTGGTAGTGCGATGCATAATGGTAGCAGAGAATCAGGCCGGCATCGATGCGAACATCCAGAAAGCAGAAGAAGCAGCTCAAGGTTACCCAGCCAAGCGAGCCAAGTATGATGAGTCAATGGAGATATTGGAGAGCCGTCGCCAGAATGGATACGCCATAGACGGAGTCAAAATACCCATCGAGCCTCAAGACCCAAACAAAATTGCCAAGGTAATTGTGTTGACAGAAGACTCGAAGGTCGTCACTCTTGCAATCCCCGCGTATCTGCCGAGATGGGTATTTGCAACCAATCCCCAGCCACCGAACCGATACATTTATCAGGCGTGCCAATGGATAGGCTGGGCCGCTTTTGCGGTGCATGTCATCAGTATCGGAATGGCAGCCTTGTACACACAAATTGTGTCAGTGGTGGTGATTCTCGTTTCTACAGTCCTCCCGGCCCACGGAGTTGGCGGTGAAGACTCTCGGATATGGGAATCCATTCGAAGTCACTGGGGCCACGAAGTGCAAGAAAAAAGCTGCTGGGTTAGCTCAAGACTCAAGGCCACCGTATCTATTTACCCCGAGGAGTATATGGATTGGCCCGAGTTAGAGGAGCAGAAACCCCTCACTGTGCATGTAGGCAATGAAGAGAAGATCGGCAAACAATGGACTAGGCTGATAGGCCCGTCTGACTTGAAATCTACTCCAATCCCAAAAGGAAAGAAGGACGAAACTCGGCAGGACTTACTCGCTTGGCTAGATTTAACGATGGAGGAAGATGACGTGCTGACTGCTTGGGGGCTCATACCACATAGCCGGGAATGGAAAAATGTATATTTAGAGAAAAAGAATATACATCACAGGAGATTGGTGACGATATCATTGGATTCCGCCCATTGAGGGGGATGTGAAGGTTGATGTCTTGGAAGGGAAGAATTGGTTTTGATGTCAATGTCCTTTACCGCCCTTCCTCTTCGTCTGACTATCAAAGACACAAAAACTCTGGATGAAGTTGTTCACCAAGGATATTTACAATAAGCGTCCATGATTTGCTGCATAAGTTATATGTCTTGCATTGTGATAAACCCCAAGCCATTCTCTTGATCTACTAAAATCCACCAATATGGTCTCCAACCCAAATTCCAATTTTGATCTGTGCAACCACCTCATTGTTGTTTGCTGTCATGCCATTTACACTGGAGGCTCACGTCTTGGAGCTTCAGAGGACGAATGGTTAGTGGGATCAGAATAAGCTCTTTATATGGAAGACATCAACCTGATGCACAGAGCAGGCTGATTGAGCCCTTCCAAAAGGGAGAAACACCCACATTCATCGATCATGTCAAAGCCGGATTGAAAGCTTTAGCGGAAGACTCCCATGGGTTGCTTGTGTTTTCCGGGTAAGGCCATTTCACCATATACTTTTCAATTTCTTTTGTTGATCCATTGCAGAGGGCCTACCAAGAAGCCCAGAACTGAACTCAGCGAAGGTCAATCTTACCTTGTAAGTCTCCCAAATTCCCACAACTGACTACCTAGAAAGCTCATGTATAGCAACATCCAGAATCTGGCCAGAGATAACAACTACTTCCAAGACATGTCCACTATCTCCACAATTGACCCATCAAGAGTCATCGCAGAAACCAACGCCACAGATTCATATCAAAACCTATTATTCTCTCTGATACGGTTCCAGGTATACACGGGCGTTTATCCACAGAGAGTCACAATTGTGACGCATGAGTTTAAACGCGCTCGATTCATGCAGTGCCACTTTCCAGCCGTGGGACTCGTACCTGTTAGCCCAGAACAAGAAGACTATACGCAAAAAGTTGTTGTGATAGGTATAAATCCACCAGAGGAAATCACTCCATCAGAGACCTTGACTCGAGGGGAGGCTATGAACGGGATTGGGCTGTGGAGAGAAGACCTTTACGGAGTGAACCCGGATTTGGTAGGCAAAAGGGTAAGGCGAGGCTGGTCCCCTGGAATGGAAAATGATATATTCTCCCATCTGGAACCGGAAAATGTGGTGTTGCATCTAATCCGTTATGATGGGGATGATCATTGCAATAGGTGGTTCCCGAAGCGAGAGAGTTTGCCTTGGTCTTATACTAGAAATGAAACAACCCAGGGGCCTTGATTTTGATTGAGAACAAATATCAAGACTTCTGATATGATAAGTGGAAGAAGTCCTTGATTCTTCCCCGAAACGCCAATCCATAGTGTCCTTCGTATTTGATCATAATGTGCCACCAAGAGCTTAATCCGCCAGCCGGTAGCTGACCAGAGTCCCAACTCGGTGATTGTTTGTGCTGAAGCTCCTTAGTTGGACCTTCTCTGCGTTCTTAATTTCCTTGGCATCACTGTCACCCCATTCCACAGGCACGTCTGAATCGGCGTCGGCATAGACAAGTACATTGAAGGTGCAGTCGCCATCAAGGACGGGGAGGAAGGTGACAGAGGCGGTAATTTGGCGGAAGATAGCTTGGATCTCCTCCTGGATCTGCTTTTCTGTCTTCTCGATAGGTTCGGCGGGTTTTGCATCTCTTCAATACACAAACATGTGGGATTAGTGTGATGGTCAAGATAAGCTCCCATTGGCATAAACTTACCCCTGTGTGCTGTTCTCTTTGTCGGCAGCTTTCTGTGAGCTCTTGCTTTTGGATTGTTTGCCAAAGACTTCGACCTATTCCATCACATTATAGTTAGCCACGGACTCGGATGGGAGAGTGTCGAATGCATACATCGAATTGCCACCTTTCCACATGTTCACCAGTCTCCTTGCTCGTGATAACTACCACAAGCTTCGAGATCTTTCCTCCCTGCATCCATTCCTTCAACTGCGACATGATCTTCTTGATGTAGGCTTTAACCTGGTCGTCGGCCGAAACTGCTATGAAGTTAGGGTTGCCGATGTCGATTAAGAAGAAAACGATTCACGAACCCAGCATATTGAGGCCATATTTTTTAATTCTATTTCAGATTAGCTTGCTGCTCTGTAGTGGGCAAAGTTGGGAGGGCATACTTACGTTGTGAAATCCTCGGGGGGATAGACTCCTCGTTGGAAGCTGAACACCCAATGCGATCAGCTAGTGTCTTGGGCTGAGTATGACTACCAACTTACAGGATTGAATTAATCGAGTATTCAAACTGAGACTGTTAGCACTCATATTCCATTGATGCAACCAAAAGGGCAACTCACGAATTCGGAGACAAGCTTGGCCGATCCTGTTATCTTGTAAGCTTTGTACAGCCACTATAAGTAGGCGATGGGTATGAACCTTTGATTGATAGCTTGTGCACCTTTGACTTCTCCTTGGTTTCCGGCATGATGAGCTTGTAGATAGCTGAGGACTTTGAAGGAGAAAGAAAGGTAGAGCTTTGTTTATGTCGAGTGGTCACCGCAGCAATAAACAGTCACCGCCCGCGCGTCCGTTTTTTCTCCGCAAATCGTGACGAGACCTACCAGCACTGAAGCGCTAATCGATTGCCCCGCGGATACAATTCGATTCGACGCTTGCATACCATCAGCCCCTCCTATGCCACCGCAGAAGTCCCAATGCGAGGATGTCTGCAGTTAGGCCGATGGCTGAGCGCAGCGCCGAGATGCCAGGCCGCGAGCCTCCGACCACCAGCTGTCTTTTCTTGGTATATTTATAAAAGGAGTTTCTCTACTACTACGGTTTACAATGGACGTTCGAAAACCACGCCCATAAAACTCGATGTCAGCCTCGAGAAGAGAATCGCTGCGATCCCAATCGAACGTTTTCGCAATTTCTGCATCGTTGCACACGTCGATCATGGCAAGAGCACGCTTTCCGACCGATTGCTCGAATTGACCGGCACAATTGAAGCGGGAACGAACAAGCAAGTTTTAGACAAACTCGATGTCGAGCGAGAGCGAGGAATTACGGTCAAAGCACAGACGTGCACTATGATCTACAACTACAAAGGCGAGGATTATTTGTTACATTTGGTCGATACACCTGGCCATGTGGACTTCCGCGCTGAAGTGTCGCGGAGTTATGCCAGTTGCGGTGGAGCAATCCTCTTGGTTGACGCCAGCCAGGGTGTGCAGGCGCAAACAGTCGCCAATTTCTACTTGGCCTTTGCGCAAGGCCTCGAGTTGATTCCCATTCTCAACAAGGTTGATCTCCCCTCATCGGACCCAGAGCGGGCTCTGGAGCAGATAAGAAACACATTCGAGATTGATACAGAAAACGCGGTGATGGTCTCGGCAAAGACTGGATTGAATGTTCCGGCTGTGCTACCGACGGTGGTGGAGAAGATCCCTGCGTATGTTTAAACAGCTGCCCCCAAAGAGCTGTTTTTTTGCTGACTGTATGCTAGACCTATCGGCGATTCTAAGAAACCACTTCGTATGCTTCTTGTGGATTCCTGGTACGACTCCTACAAGGGTGTGATCTTGTTGGTCCGTGTTTTCGACGGCGAGGTGCGTGCAGGTCAGCAGCTTATATCCTTCGTTACCGGTCTCAAATATTTTGTTGGTGAAGTCGGCATCATGTATCCGACTGAGACCGCGCAAACCGTTCTCCGTGCAGGTCAGGTTGGGTACATCTACTTCAATCCTGGTATGAAGCGGAGTAAGGAGGCCAAAATTGGCGATACCTTCACAAGAGTCGGTTATGAAAAGATCGTCGAGCCTTTGCCTGGATTCGAAGAGCCCAAGTCGATGGTCTTCGTGGCTGTATACCCAGTGAATGCGGATCTCTTCGAGCATCTGGAGGACAGCATCAACCAGCTGGTTTTAAACGACCGAAGCATCACAGTACAGAAAGAGTCTTCTGAGGCCCTAGGCGCCGGTTTCCGTATGGGCTTCTTGGGAACCCTTCACTGCTCCGTGTTTGAAGACCGCCTACGACAGGAGCATGGCGCAAGCATCATTATTACACCACCCTCCGTCCCAGTCAAGATCGTATGGAAAGACGGCACCGAAGAGATTATCACCAATCCCGCCAAATTTCCCGATGATGATAGCGTACGGCTCAAAGTTGCCGAGGTTCAAGAGCCATATGTCTTGGTCACTTTGACATTCCCAGAAGAGTACCTGGGAAAGGTGATTGAGCTCTGCGAGGCCAACCGTGGTGAGCAACAAAGTATTGAATACTTCACAGCGACTCAGGTCATTATGAAGTACGAGCTGCCTCTAGCCCATTTGGTTGATGATTTCTTTGGAAAATTGAAAGGAGGCACCAAAGGCTATGCCAGTCTGGACTACGAAGAATCTGCATGGCGAGCTGGCAACATCGTCCGGCTACAACTCTTGGTCAACAGAGAGCCAGTGGATGCTGTAACGCGAATTATGCACTCGAGCCAGGTGAGCCGACAAGGCAGAATTTGGGTAACCAAGTTCAAGGAGCATGTTGATCGGCAGCTTTTCGAGATCATCATCCAGGCTGCTGTCGGTAAGAAAATCATCGCTCGTGAGACTATAAAGCCTTACCGAAAAGACGTGCTAGCAAAATTGCATGCAAGTGATGTAAGTCGGCGACGAAAGCTGCTCGAGAAGCAAAAAGAAGGCCGCAAGAGGTTGCGAGCAGTTGGAAATGTGGTGATTGAGCACAAAGCTTTCCAGGCATTCTTGGCGAAATAAGCATGTATATTAGCAACCAGATACACTGTATAACATTATTTTTTGAACATCTTTTCGTATCGAGGCATCTATATAAACCTGCAAGCCGCTCGTGTCAGCGGTGAGAGCTTCACCGGCAGAAAAAAAGTTCATGTCAAACCCCGCCATACAACTTCCTCCTCTGATCATTCCCAGTTCACTTCATTGTGTCGAAACACCCTTGCTCAAGATCTGTGGCTTCGAATTGTGGATTTACCACATAATACCAGAGTCAATTTATCTTCAAGCCTGAAATCTTATCCTTGGCGGCTGAAATCCGCCTTTGCCGATCCCATAGCCTTGAGTCACCCTGCCATGCTCCGCATTTGACGACGGCCATGCAGCCTCCAGAGGGTGCGCAGGTAGACCTGGGCAAGGCCCAGGTTATCGACAGTGTTCCTAAAGTGATCAAGGAACTGAAGTTTGGTGTCTTGTACGCAGTTCACTCACATGTGCTTGTCACAAGCGTTTGTCGCAGACTTGATCGCTAATGAAGATTTATGTTTCCAGAACCAACGATGACATCGTCGGCCAAGCGGTGGTGGAAGTTTCTGACCGAAAATTTTTCGACTTGGATCAGACGCGAACGGTTGTTTCGAATGGACCTCTCGACCAGCGCATGGGTATCTCGAACAAAACTGATGCTTGCGCAACATGTGGAAATAACCTCAAAGACTGTAATGGTCATTTCGGCCATGTGAGACTGGTCTTACCATCTTTCCACGTCGGTTATTTCAAGCGCGTCATTTCGATCCTCCAGGAAATTTGCAAGGAATGTTCGAATATTCTGCTCCCCGAGGCGGAGCGCCGTTCCTACCTTCGTGATATGCGCCGACCGGGCCTTGACAACCTACGCCGAACGCAGATCGCAAAGCGCATCAACGAACGGTGTCGGAAAACCCGTGAATGTACATACTGCGGAGCGATTAACGGTGTCGTGAAGAAGACCGGAACAAGTGCTCTGAAGATTACCCACGACAAATTCCGCGCATTCAATGTCTCGGTTTCCGTCAAAAAGCAGACACCGATCAGTAAGGATGTCTTTGATAACTCTTTCCTCGAGGCAAGAGGCGCAAACCCGGAGGTCGAAAAACACTTCAAAAAGGCGCAGGATGACATGAACCCCCTTCGCGTTCTTAAGCTATTCAAGAAAATGTCCGACTCTGACTGCGAATTGATTGGTATGAATCCAAAGGAGGCTCGTCCGGAAATGTTCCTATGGCAATTCATTCCAGCTCCACCGGTTTGCATTCGACCTTCAGTGGGACAAGATGGTGCATCCACAGAAGACGACTTGACCGCCAAGCTAGGTGACATTGTGCAGAGTAATATCAATCTTAAGAATGCGTTGCTCAAAGGCGCTCCAGTTCAGACAATCATGGAGTGCTGGGACTACATGCAGCTTCAAATTGCTGTCTACATTAACAGTGATGTGCCTGGACTTAACAAAGCCGATCTCGGAAAGCCAATCCGAGGCTTCGTCCAACGCTTGAAGGGAAAGCAAGGTCGCTTCCGTGGAAATCTGTCAGGAAAACGTGTTGATTTCTCCGGGCGAACTGTCATTTCACCCGATCCAAATTTGCGAGTTGATGAGGTCGCTGTTCCGGAGCTTGTGGCAAAGAACATGACTTATCCTGAACTAGTGACCAGATACAACAAGGAAAAATTGCAGCAACGGATTTGCAATGGAAGCAACAAATGGCCCGGAGCGAACTTGATCGTCAAGAAAGGAACTGGATTCAGACAGATGTTGAAGTACAGTAACACTCAGCGGATGGCCGATGCACTGCAAGAAGGCGATCTGGTTGAGCGTCATCTTGAAGACGGCGACATTGTGCTGTTCAATCGACAACCTTCCCTCCACAAGCTCAGTATTCTATCTCATTTTGCCAAAATCCGACCCCACAGGACTTTCCGATTGAACGAGTGTGTCTGTAACCCTTACAACGCCGATTTCGACGGAGATGAGATGAACCTCCACGTACCGCAGACCGAAGAAGCCCGAGCAGAAGCTATGGAGCTAATGGGAGTGAAGAACAATTTAGCCACACCCAAAAACGGAGAACCCATCATTTCTGCCATCCAGGATTTCATTAGTGCTGCCTATGTGTTGAGCAGCAAAGACAACTTCTTTGATCGTGCCTCCTTCACGCAAATCTGTCTCTATATGCTTGGCCCTGAAACGAGATTCGATCTCCCACCACCATCAGTTTTGAAGCCCCAGATGATGTGGACTGGCAAACAAGTCTTTAACATTCTTATGCGCCCTAACAAATCCGACCCCGTTATGGTTAACCTGGATGCCGCATGCCGTGAGTTCAAGATGCCCAAGGATGGTCGTCCCAAGGACTTGGACCCCAATGATGGCTGGTTAGTCATCCGCAACTCGGAGGTTATGTGTGGTGTGATGGACAAGTCTACGATTGGTTCTGGAAAGAAAGACAATGTTTTCTACATTATGCTTAGAGATTTCGGCCCACCGGCAGCAGCCGAGGGCATGAACCGTCTGTCAAAACTGTCTGCCCGATGGTTCACCAATATCGGCTTTTCAATTGGTATTGGAGATGTCTACCCTAGTGCAGGCCTCGTTCAGTCGAAAAACGATCTTGTTGAGGCAGCGTACTCGCAGTGTGACGCAGTCATTGCTAAGTACAAGGCGGGCACTCTGGAAAAGTATCCTGGATGTGACGAATTGCAAACCATGGAGAACCAGATCTCCGGTATTCTTAGTAAGGTCCGTCAACAAGCTGGTGACGAATGTATCATGCAGCTCAGCAAGTACAACTCGCCCCTGATCATGGCCACTTCTGGATCCAAGGGTTCTAGTATCAACGTGTCTCAGATGGTTGCCCTTGTCGGTCAACAAATTATCGGTGGTCAGCGTGTACAGGACGGTTTCCAGGATCGTACCCTACCACATTTCCCGAAGAATGCACGACAGCCTCCGTCGAAGGGTTTCGTTCGCAACAGTTTCTTCTCCGGGCTGGAGCCCCCAGAGTTCATTTTCCACGCTATGTCCGGTCGTGAAGGTCTGGTCGATACAGCTGTCAAGACCGCCGAGACTGGTTACATGTCTCGTCGTCTGATGAAATCACTCGAAGATTTGTCATCGATGTACGATGACACGGTCCGTAACTCATCTGCTGCCATCGTTCAATTCCAGTATGGTGACGATAAGTTGGATCCCGTGGATATGGAGGGTAAAGCCAAGCCCGTCCACTTCGACCGAACATTCATTCACTCTGAATCTACTACGTACAACAATGATGAGCGAAGCTTGTTGCCGATGGAAATGATGGAAGTCTGCGAACAGATGCTTTCAAAGGAACGTGCGAAGCTAAACCGCAAGGACTTGCTTGGCAATGACCTGGCGTACATGGACCGCAGCGATCACGGTATCGATCAGTTCGAGAGTGCCCGTGACTTCCTTGACTCAATTCAGGAATACGTGCAAAAGAGGGCCGACAAATTGATATCGCGAGGTGGTGATATCGACCCGTCCGACCAACGGAGCCGTAAGGGCTTGGATCATACAGGCAAACTGACAGACACCACACTGAGGGCTTTCATCACTGCTTGTCTGTTGAAATACAAGAGAGCCCAGGTCGAGCCCGGCCACGCTGTGGGTGCCGTTGGTGCCCAGTCCATTGGTGAGCCTGGAACGCAAATGACCCTGAAAACTTTCCATTTCGCTGGTGTCGCCGGAATGAGTATCACGCAGGGTGTACCCCGTATCAAGGAAATTATCAACGCCTCAAGAGAAATCAGTACTCCCGTCGTGGCTTGCGAACTGGTCAACAAAGAAAGCACTATCGCGGCTCGTATTGTGAAAGGACGCATTGAAAAGACTTTCCTCAGCGACGTCATCCGATCCATCACGGAGGTTTGGTCCCCCGATGATGCTTACTTGAAGGTTGTTCTGAACTGGAAGACTATCGAGGATCTGGCGCTCGAGATCACGACGCCGCAGATCGTTGAAGCGATCAAGACCAACAAGCGCTTCAAGGGCAGCGATCTTAAATTCTCTTGCAAGCAAGCCTCCATCAAGGTCCACATGGATCTTGATCCGGCCAGCAAGGCGGGTCTTTCTAAGACGGAGATTGCCGCCACCAGCGTTGATCCTTTCCTCCGCTTGAAGCATTTGAAGCGCATCCTTCCTAACATTCAAATCCTGGGTCACCCGCGTGCCACCCGCGCTATTATTCGCACGGACGAGACCTCAACCACGAACACTTTGCTTGTGGAAGGCTACGGATTACGGGAGTGTATGACTACGATGGGTGTGGACGGTCTCCGCACTAGGACCAACAACATTATGGAGGCGCGAGAAGTTCTGGGTATTGAAGCCGCTCGAAGCACAATTGTCGTCGAAATCAGTGAAGTCATGAAGGACATGGACATCGATCCTCGTCACATGCAGCTTCTAGCTGACGTGATGACCTACAAGGGTGAGGTGCTCGGTATTACGCGTTTCGGTCTGGCTAAGATGCGTGACTCGGTGCTTCAGCTTGCTTCATTCGAGAAGACCGCTGATCACCTTTTCGACGCCGGTGGTCTCGGTCGCACCGATCTCATCGAGGGTGTATCGGAATGTATCATCATGGGCAAGACGGTGTCACTGGGTACAGGTGCTATGGAGGTTGTGCGTAAGCTGAACTTCTACCAAGGCCAGATTGGCCCACGAAAGACAGTCTTCGAAGATGCTTGGACTGAACATTGTGAGGCACCTTTGACAAGAAGACCCAAGAGGAAGGTCCGATGAAGTGATTGTGACTCTGTGACACTGTGCATTAATTTCGGCGTTAAGAATTTGTGCCTTGTGGACAAGGCCTGTACATGTACTTACCTGAGCGGGTGAATTTCATTGACGATATGATCAAATAGTTTTCTTTCATTCTTATGTTCTCTTTGAGTTCTCTTTGACTCTAAACATTGTTTCAGTGGATTCTTAGGGCTAAATAACCAAAGTCCAAAAGTCCAATACTTTTCCCATATACGATTGCCTACCATAAAAGGTTTGAACCTATCACAATATTAAAAGCAAAACTTGGGGTGTGTACGGACGTGAAGCTAATTTCCAACACGACTGTAGAAAGATCTAGCGACAAGCTTCTCTTCAGATTATATTCAAATATTCTACCTTCTTACACAAAGTACAAGAAGTCCACAACATCCCCCCCGATGGAATGTCTCGGATTCTCACCTGCCTCTTAGGTACTTCTGTACCTATAGACCAAATATCTTTGGATATCACCAACATTTTCCTCTTTTTTTTCCCCCAACAGCTGCAGCCAACCGAAAAGTGACATTCCAGAAATACGAGATTCGAGGGCCCTTTTAGGGTCAGAGAAAGGGTCGGGGAGCTCTTTATTGAGAGCAAAAAACAAACAATCAAAGGCGTCAAATCACCCAAAGAGAAACACCCCAATGTCCGGAGTGACCAGGGAGTGAATCGTCCTCCAATCAGCATCGTGAAACCCCTGAGGCAGCCATGGGTGTTAGCCTTTGGCCATCACATCGCCTCGACAGTTCTTTGTTACGCATTGCCTTATTTGGCCACGCCACATCCGTAAGCACTCGGTGGGTTGGATGTTTCTTTGTTTCCTAGTGGACAGTGGACCGTATCGCTCTTGAGAGTATTGATTTCTAACTGAATGTCCGTGGGTCGCACTTAATCTTTTACATCTCCCCTCATCTATCTCCCCGGCCTCCCCGAAAAACAACCCGAATTTGAACTGTGGATGATCATGGAGATTGTCAATCCAAGAATCCCTAGGAGGCGCGAGATCCGAACACGAGCCCCGACAGCCTGTCAGACCTGTCGGCTACGCAAGACTCGATGTGACAATACCAGGCCGACCTGTAGCTACTGCGCCTCGCAGGGGATGGAGTGCAACTATCCCGAAACATCGCCACAGCAGAACCAGTAAGATATCATCATTGTCCACTGGTGTGAATCGGGGAGAAAAGCACACTAAGCATTGACTTTATTCTTAGAGTTGGGTTTGACCCTGGGAACTCATCGAACAATGAGGTGCTGCAACGACTGAATCACATCGCCGGTTTGCTGGAGAACTTCAAATCCGAAGGCTCCACCAGCTCGACCCGCTCACTCAAGGAAGGATTCTTTGAGATGGTCGTGCAGAACCCTAGCCCCGTAGCTGATTCATTGCCGGGGAGCAATCCACCTAGCACCAGCACTGGTAGTGTCGATGATCGGGGAACCGATAATGATCCCCGAATCCTTTACATGGCTAGCTCTGGCGAGAACATGCTCCGATGGCCTATATTCAACAAGGTCATCACCGAAGCCGAAAAGCATATCCGATCATTCCTCCTCGACTCACTGGATAACCAGCCCCGCAGTATGCAGGCACCCCGGCAGGTGGGGATCGGAAGCTTTGTCGATGAGATCCCTAGACTTTGCAGAAAGTACTTTCTACTATGCCACCGAAGAAACCCGATAGTCGATCTAGACAGTCTAGACCGTTATGCCAAGGAGGTCACCGTCCAGGGTCTTGGATGGGATGGGCCCTCGTGTCAAGTGGTATGTCAGCTCCTTTTTGAGAAGTCCCACTTGGAACTAAATCATGTCTGTTGTAGTTGCTAGCGTGTGCCTTAGCTTCGTGCACATCATCGAAGTTTGTTCCGCTGGCGGAGGACATGCCAGCGAATCTCGATGGACTTCAAGCTCCACCCATGTCAGACGCCAATCTCGATTTGGCTGAGACATATTTCCATGCGGCAAAGCAGAGATTCGGATTCTTGCACACGTCCCCAACAGACATCCAGTGCTTCCTTCTTGCTGGAAGCTACCATAGACATGCCATACGTCCTCTACAAGCTTGGTTCTGCTATCAGCAGGCATCTTGCAGATTGGAAGTTCGTTTGCGATCGCTGTGTAGAGAACAGTGGACTGCTGATGACAACTACCATAACCTGGAGTCAAGACTATATTGGTCCTGTATCCAAGCGGAACAGTAGGTTCTTTTCACCGGGCTTTTATATGTTCATCATACTAAGCATTGTCAACAGTGAGATGCAGAGCGAGCTCCCTCTCTGGAGCAGTGGTCTTGAAAGCCTAGGCTATTCAGATCCATTCCCTAAATTCTCTCGCAGATCTCCTTCCTCATATGACCAAATGGACGAAGATCAAGATTTCGCAGTCAGGCCAGGCTTGGAACTAGATGGCACTGAAGAAGAGAAAGGCTGGAAATTCTACATCGGGTCCATCTGTAACCGCCGGACCACTAATGACATAGTGTCTGACATGTGGCGTCAAGGCGAAAAGGGCTGGACCAAAGATATCCCCGATCTCCTCAGAAAAACAATGGACGCGGAGCGTGTTGTAACATCATGGTATGAGCCACGAGCCCCAAAGTCTCCGACTCTCCTTCTAACTCTCCCAAAAGGTACCAAATCTCGCTAGCGGGGATCCAATCCGCAAAAGACAATCCAGACCTGAGGTTCTTCTTCCGCGGTCGGTACCACATGGCACTGGAGAGGATCTACCGACCAGCGTTCTACCTCGCGATGCACTTCCAGGGGATGCCAACATTCATCAAAAAGAACAATCCAATGTGGGCCGAAGTGTTCCATCTAGCGCAAAAGGCCATTGACAACTGCGTCACGCTAATACCAAGCTACTGGTATCAGTTCCGACACGAGTGGATCTGGAACGTGGTGCGTGCTAGCTTCGCCTGTGCTGTGCATATCCTCGGGGCTGTCTTATATCAGCTCGAAGCATCAAGGGACCCTAGTACGTGGCAGGTGCAGTTACCGGTGAATTGGACTGCTTTGGTGAGGCTGTCGATTCGCACGCTGAAGCATTGGTCGTCGGAGTCTAGTGATCTAGAGGTTATGGCGTCGACTCTTGAGAGGATGTATCAGGGTACTTGTCGGTTGGCTAATGTGCGCCCTGATCTTCATCTGATTAATTGTTAATATGGAGATACTCCGAAAAGGATATACATATAGGGGTTTGTGAACTCATGCGTCCACATAATTATGAGACACTATGCATTGATGATTTCAAAATATTGAATTCTGTTTATGTTTTTGCTTCTGCTTCTGTCAATTACATCTATTAAACATCTATGGGACATCTATACATTAAAATATTAAATCCAACTATATAAAATCTAAATAATCCCAGTTGGTTATGTATACAACTGGTTATACTCCGACCCGCCCCACCCCAACTTTTTCCTTCTTCAACCACTTCATCCCTTCCCACTTTTCAACCTCTCCTCTACAACTCTCTCATAATGGAAGAATACAAACCCCCACCTCTCCCCTCCCCCTTCAACAATACCACACCACCACCAACCCTCCTAATCCAAGGCGCCGAAGCCCACCTCTACAAAACAACCTCCCTCAACCCCTCCATCCCCGCCGCGCTCAAGATCCGCCCATCAAAACCCTACCGCCACCCAATTCTCGACCGCCGACTCACCCGCCACCGGATAACCTCAGAAGCACGATGCCTGGCAAAACTCATACGGGAGGGCGTAAGCGTTCCAGCCCTCCTAGCCATGGACTGGGAGGGACACGGCGGCACAGAAGGCGGGTGGGGCGGTGCCTGGCTAATGATGGAGTGGATTGACGGGCCTGTTGTCCGGGTAGTTCTCGAGCAGTGGGAAGCATGGATGAAGCAGAACCAAGGCTCGTTGGATGAGTCACAGATCGAAAACGAAGAGGCGCGTGTGCGCGGCTTGCTGAGGAAAATGGGCGCTGCCATTGGTGTCTTGCACAAGGCTGGTGTTGTGCACGGAGACTTGACCACGAGTAATCTCATGTTGCGCCCGTCTGCGAATGCAAATGGTGCCGTTGATGGTGCTGGTTCGCCCTCCACAGAGGGGGACATCGTGTTGATTGATTTCGGTCTTGCGTCGCAGAGCAATCAGGATGAGGACCGGGCGGTTGATTTATACGTGTTGGAGCGGGCAATTGGGAGCACGCATCCGCGCTCGGAGCCTATGTTCGATGCGTTGATTGCGGGTTACCGGGATAGCTACAAGGGAGCTCCTTCTGCGCTGAAGAGGCTTGAGGATGTGCGCATGAGAGGGCGGAAGAGGAGCATGCTTGGTTAAGCCAGCCTCGTCTGATTTTAGAGATGGATGCAACTTCCCACACCAGCTATGTTCGATTTTAAAGCAAAAAGAAACGCCACGCTTGTCACGACAAATATCCTTATTGACGCAAAGAAGAAAAAGAAAAGCATTCATGACCGGTCCTTAAGACAGTTGCCGACATCAGCGGATGCAAAATACCCCTTGTTCTCGACTACTCCGCGATCCTTGATGACCGCCGTGTACTTAACCACCCACTGCGGCTCGATATCTCCCTGGATACCGTCGTTGGCCTCGGGAGACGAAGCCAAGATTCCCGCACCGCTCTTCTCCACGGGACCGAGCAGTTCCCGCGTTGTGCCGACAGGAAGAATATCATGGCAATCGTTATGGGTGAGGAGTTGAATCTTCTCTTGTTTCGCATAGAGAATCAAATGTTTAGGAACGACACAGCAATCCTTAAGATTGATCTGATCGACCGAGGGCTTGACCTTGGTATGCGGCAGGAAGCGGGCCAAGCGTTCACTGCCGAACTCAGCGACGCCCAGCTGGGCGATCACGCCCTGCTCGTGCAGTGACTCCAACACCTGCCATGTCTGCACCAGGCTGTCGAAGTCGTCCGGTTCACCATTGCTTGCCTCATTGTCTTCTTCTTCGCTGTCGTCGTCTGCGTCAAACAGGATCCCCGGGAACGAGACAATCAGTAGATCGATAGAATTGACGTGTAGTTCCTTCAATACCAGATCAATTGCCTCTCTGGTGTGTGCGCACCGCCTTGATACCGGGATTCCCGGTAGGTAGAATAGCTTCACTGTGATATCGTATTGGTCGCGCTCCTCTGACAGGCCGGGCTGTGAAAAGTCGATCGCGGGGATATAGAGACCATCTTTGGTCTGTAGCGTCCATGAGGGCGGATGCGACACGGCCGAGTGACCGTTTGTCTCGGTGCCGTTGACCGGTGACGTTTCGACCTGCTGCGAGGCAATGAAGTTCGATCGAAGAGAGTTGATTAGTTCAACGTTTGATTTCTGGGTCAGAGGCTGGCGAATGACGGATTGCCGTCCAGCTTGCATAATATTCCTGTGAGGGATGAGTGACTTGATTCGAGGCGCATCGACTAACAACCACTTACGAACTGGATAAAATCAACTTCATGATGGAAGAATAAGTGAAACTTGAGAGATAGATGTATTGAGATCTAAATCGCAAGTGTTAAGGAAGAAGAGATCGGAGTCCGAAAGTTGAAAGTCGCAAGTTCACCCCGCGGAGAGCCCCTCCAACGGGCCTGACAAATCCAACGTTCCTCCGGATTCCTCTACTCTTCTCTACTCTACAACCACTTCACTCATCTAACATGCAACCATCTACCTCAATCCTCATCAACTGTCGGATCCCAGTCCGTGGGCGAATACTCTCCTGTATCAAGCAACTTCATATCCTCAGCCGCCAACTCAAAGTCAAAGACATCGGCATTCTCCCGAATGCGCTTCGGCGTAGTAGACTTGGGCAAAGGCACAAATCCCTAACAGACTATTAGCACGCCGACTCTATATTATATCCTTGACTCTGAACCAAATGGACACTACTTACCATCTGCAAACTCCACCGAATCAAAACCTGCGCCGGCGTCTTCCCGTACTTCTTCCCTATAGACAACAACACAGGCTCCGAAAGCCGACTCCCATGCGCAAGAGGCGAGTACGCCTCAACAACAATACCTCTCTCCTGCAACCACTCCACAATATCCGAATGATCCAGCCACGGGTGCAGCTCATACTGACCGACATCGATCTGGCCACCCCCACCACCCTGGATATAAGCCTCCAATTCTTCGAGGTGATGGATACCGTAATTAGATACACCGATGGATTTTGCTTTGCCTGCTTTCTGGGCTTCAACTAGTGCATCCCAAGAGCCCAGACGGGCTTCTTTGCCGCCGTAGGGTGCATGGATTAGAATACTGTTGGTTGGGTTCCAGCGGTTAGATTGTAGATTCCAATCCGATAGGGAATATTTATGACTGATTCCTGTGGGAGCTTACAGGTCAAAGTATTCCTGTGCTGCTTCTCGTAAACTGGAATTAATGGCTCGCTTGGTAGACTCATAGCCCATTGATCCCGGTGGGATCTTGGTCGTAAAGAAGATCTGCGATCGATCCAGATTGGAATTCAGAATTGCTTTTCCACATGGCTTCTCATTGCGGTACATGATTGCTGAGTCGACCTGTGATATATTTAGTGTGGGCTTCTTGTGATCTTTCCTGGGGACGTACATGGCGGAACCCAACGTTCAGGGCTTCGAGAGTAACCTTCTCAGTCGCGGATGAGGGACTGTCGTTTGGTTAGGGCATCCAGGATGAGGTATTGATTCAAACGTACATCATATACACCTATAGTCATACAATGTCAGCTCTTTTCCAAGGTTGAAGCGCATATGTCTGTGCTTGCGGGGTAACTGACCCCATATCCTATAACTGGGATCTCATGTCCTGACTGTAGTCTATGCTTTGACTGGAGAGTAAGCTTTGCCATAATTGTTGTTGAATTGATTCTGAAGGAACAAGAATGCCAAAATGTTGTTTGATAAGAAGCGATGAGATCATAGTGGGGGGGTCCCATATTGCCCGAATAGGAATTGTCCGAGCTCTATAAAACCTATGCACTACAACTTGATAAGTATCATATCATTTTACTATATGGATTAGACTGGGACATTTTAATAGCAGTTATAGTCTGATCTTAACGAATCACACAACTATTTATCTATGAAGCCTGGACGAGGTTGCTCTTCTTCGCAGCCAGCTGTGACACCGAAGCCAACGTTGCACCTCCAAGGATCTCAAAAACACCCAACTCAGCCTGAAGCACTTCCGCAAACCAATCACGCAGTTCTACCGCAACGAGCGAGTCCACTCCGTACTGGTGCAAGGGTGTGTTCGCATCAACGTCCGCCATCGCCATGCTTACAGTCTTTGAAAGCTTTTCAGTGGATAATTCCAAGACTGCCGCATTTGCGTCAGCCAAAGTTTCGGCTTGCAGCAGCGACCCTGCCCCCTTGGCGCTGTGTGATCGACTATCTTCTTTTCCACCGAGTCTCTCGTTGGTGATCAGGTGTCGAACAAGTGGGTTATCTTGCCATTGTTTCTTGTCGGAGAGTGCACTCGATGACAAGCCAATGACAGTCTGGCAATCTAACCGTGTTGGAAGTCCAATCCTAGGATCACAAAACTTGGCTAGCAGGGCATGGAATTGGGCTTCAGTTACCGGTGCTAGACCACGGTCTCTGGGCCGGGTATTGTTGGACATGGTATCACTGAAATCACACCACCCCAAGTCGAGGGAAGTCGCCTTCTCGCTCAACCCGACACGATGCCGAGCTAGCGCATCATGGAAGGTATCACCAGCGGCGTAGTTTGCCTGCCCAGTGGATCCTAAAATGCCTGAGAGAGAAGACAGCAGGATGAAAAAGTCCATGCCTTGGGGCAGGTGTTTGTGGAGGTTCCACGATCCTTGGACCTTGGGGCTAATGGATTCTTGCCAGAATTGGTGGGAAATTTCTTCAAAGCGAGCATCCTAGGGAGGTTAGTGGATCTGAAAATCAACAAAGTTACATCGATACTTACTCTCGATACCATGGCTGCCTGAATACACCCCCTGATGTGCGGCATTTGTGATCGGGATTCACGTAAAGCGTTCTTCACTGATTCTCCATCCGAGATGTCACAAGCTGGGGCCAGGACCATCACACCTTTCAGTTCAAGATGCTTGACAAGGTCCTTACCCTTCTCACTTTGTCCCCCAGATCTTGAGAGAAGGAGTAAATAGCGAGCTCCCTGATCTGCTAGCCAGCATGCGATATTTCTTCCCAGACCCCCAAATGCCCCTGACACCACGAACGTTGCATTGGGATCCAACGTGAAACTGGGTCTGGTTTTCAACGCCGTCTAGGAAAGAGTGAGCTGTCAGAACAAGTATATAAAAGGGAAATGGTGAGTTTTACCTTTACCTGGTCATGCCCACGCATCTCAAGTACCACTTTACCAATATGTTGGCCAGTCTGCATCTTTTGGAATGCTTCCTCCATTTCCCCTACCCCGTATAAGTGAATAGGCTGGGATGGATGCAGGTCGCCAGTCTGTATAGAATCAAAGACCGACTTGAGAGCAGCGATGCATAATTCAGGTCTTTCAACTGACATGGCAGCTAAGTCGATGCCACTGAAGGTGACATTCTCGAGGAACTGGAGCATAGGGAGGCCCTGGTTTGATAGAATATCCCCTTTACCGATCTCAATAAATCGACCATAGGGTGCAATACACCTCCAAGATTCGAACAGACCTTCCCCTGTCAGTGAGTTGAGAATAATATCGACACCCTTTCCGCCGGTGCGATGCTTGATCATCTTTGAAAATACAACCGTGCGGCTGGAGAAAATGTGGGACGCAGGAATGCCGTAGACATCCATAAGCAGTTGTTTCTTGCTCTCAGAAATAACTGTCACAAATATTGTTGCTCCAGCATTCTTTGCAATCTGGATTGCTGCTTGGCCAGTATCTCTGGATGCTGAGTGGATCAACACACTCTCGCCAGGCTGGATGCGGGCCACGGTGTGGAGTGCTATGTATGCAGTGGCGAAGTTAACTGGAACAGCTGCCGCAATTTCGAATGATATACCCGCAGGAATCTTAACGACGGGCCCAGTTTCCCGCAGGCGAATGGACGTGGCAAAGCAACCGTTGTGTAGGACAGCAACGGAATCACCGACATTGAATCGCTCACAGGCGTCACCCACTCGAATGACATTTCCAGAGCACTCAGATCCAGTATCACTCGCCTTCAAATGGCCTGCTGCAATCAGATCGTTGTGGGAATTCAGTCCTGCGCATTTAATCTCAATCTCGATCTCATCTGGCTCGAGTGGGATGTAAGCAGTCTCATCTTCAATGAACTCGAATTCATTGATTAGGCCCGGAGATGTGGGGTTGAACCGCAGTGGAGTCTTGCAGTCGAAGCTTTGCGTGCGGTGTTGATGCGAGGTAGCCATGGCAGATATGCTCTCATTCAATGGTTTGGAAGCGATCAGGCGAGAAATGTTCAAGACTCCATCTTGCTCAATGTACTCCGTATCTGCATTTGAAGTAGATGGTGACAAGAAAAATCTAATCAACCTTGTGATATGATCGCGTTGCTTTGTATCCAAGGGGCCGCGAGGCTCGAGGGAAAGTAGGTGAAGTTTACGCTTGCTATCTTCCGTCATCAGTACGCGAAACAGTCCATCCACGAGATGGAATTGCGGCTGGGAGGGTAGTATTCCTCCTCCTTGGTTAATCCACAGAGCCTGTGATGGTGAGGAAAGGAGAATCTGAAGTTGTTGGAACAGCTCTGGTTGAATTTCTGACAAAATGGGAACGTCAAGCTCGAGAAGGAAGATCCGCAGCAATGGATTTTCAGACGTGTGCTCCATCGCCTCTTGGACAGAGAAAGAACGGACAGGTGCGAGCTTGTTCAATTGGCAGTATTTGACAAGGAACTGTGCAAGTTCCTGCTGGTCCGATTTGGCAGCGTCGTAGACAATTTCAATTTCCGGCACAGGATAGACTGCCGGTGGGTCCTCGGCGGCTGTCGAAACTATCAGACCAAATTCATGGGACATGATTCCATCAAAGTCTGGTAAAATGAAATCAAGGCCGGAGAATCCGGTCTGGAGAAGAAGGTCGTTCCATTGCCTCTCGTCGAAGCAAGTTCCCGGCCCCGAATCTGCGACTGAATCTGTGAAAATTAGCATTGTCGTCTGACCATTTATCAGAGACGAAGAACTTACTGATCCAGAATCCCTCAAGGAGGCCGAAGGTGAAAGTAGACCGGACACCAGGACTGATCATCTCGTACAGCATGAGCTTGCCCCCTCTGGATAGTACATGTTAGATTAATTGGAATATCAAGCGTTTGTAATCACACTAACGGCTTTAGAAGCTTTCTGGCATTGCCTAGAGCAGCTTTAATGTTCGAAGTAGCATGAATGACCTGCATTGAAGTTAGAGATTGAAAAGTTTCTAGGAAGAAATGTGAGCACACCATGGAAGCAACGACTATATCGTATGTGCCACACTCGAATCCCTGTTTCTCAGGATCCTGCTCGATGTCTAGAATCTTGAATTGCACCCGCCCAGCTTCCTGGTGGAATTGGTCTTGAGCATCAGCAAAAGACGATTCTAATTTATCGGTGAAGTCCCATTGGGCATACTGCGGGTTGCTCTTTTCAGTATTCCCCAATGTGCGCAGCATAACCTCTGTCATGGATCCAATCCCTGCGCCGACTTCCAGAATCTTCATTCTGGGGTTGAGATGAGATAGAAGATCAAGGTATTTGCCAGACTGCCTGAGCCCCTGGGATTCCTGAACCTAGTCCTGTTATAAGCAATGGCACTAAAGCATGGACACGAGGACTTACTTCTTCAGAGTAAAACTCTTTCATCATGTTCACTTCAAAGAAGGTTGACGAATCCATTTCACCGGTAATGAACTTCAGTAAATTTCGAGCAACAGTGACATAGAGATGGGCTCTTTTGTTAAGATTCAGCAATCGATTTTCGACATCTTGGAGATAGTCAAGATCAACCAGTTGATCTTCGCTAAGCTGTCGATGCATCATCCAGTCCACATACTTCCGCAGATGTGGCATTGAGGGCTTGAGCTGTTGGCCAGATAATATTTTCAAGGTTTCATCGATGCGCGCCATAAACATGTAATCCAAGTCAGTAAAGAAATCTTCTGTTTCTCTTTTCAATTCGGGGTATTCATTTATACAGAGATCCGTGGTTTCTCTGTTGCTCAGTAGGTTGAGATCGGGCTTCCATTGAACCTGATAACAGAGATCTTCCGGGAATTCAGTGGAACTTTCCTCTGCAAGTTCCATCTCGTCGACTTCTATTTCAAGTCCCTCAATGGAAACCACAGTTTTGTGCAATGCCTCATCAAATGCGAAGATATCGGATGAAGAGCTCAGACATGGGGATCCCACAGTGCGAGTAGCATACGTCCTCAGAATACTGGATGATGTGTTTTCCAAAGTGCTCGCAACCCACAAGTTTCGCACACTCTTTAGAACAACTGTAGGGATATTCTCCGTCTCAGAAGCCACCCCGGTCCAGATGGATGTTTGCAGTATGGCATCAAGCGTTGTTGGGTGGATCGTCTCGCCTGTTGAAGAAGATAATCTTTTGACGTGAGCAGTTACACACGGCTGCGCGGGGCTAAGTGACAATGTCTCGATGAGTTGGAATGCTTCTCCATAGTCATAGCCAGAGTTTAAAAACCGATCATATAGAGACGAGCCGTCCACTAGTAATGTGCATGCTTTGATGGCATCCGAGTATGCTTCCAATCGCGAGCTCCACAATTCCTCTTGGTGCATTTTGTCCATTTCATGCTCATCCTCGTCGGAAGTGTACACGATCTGGATAGATCCAGTGCAGTTCTCGATCCATTCTTCGTTCTCACACGTGCAGAGGCGAAATTCAAACCAGCCAGAGATGTTGGAGTCCATGCCCTTGACGGGGTGGAGATAAATGCTAGTCTCAATGCCGTGTGTTCCAGGGGGAACTATCATCGCGGCATGGAATTTGGCTTCTTGGATGTTAAATCCAGAAATAATTCGTCCTTGCTCTGCCACCTGTTTGGCCGCCTCAATAGCCATCACTAGCATGCCAGCGCCAGGGTATACAATTGTGCCATTGACCTTTTTTTCTCGTCAGCTTGTAAATTTATTGGTATTAGAATGCTCTCACCTGATGATCTTTGGTCCAAGGCATCTCAGAAACCCGTACAAAGTTCCTCCACCGCATCTCGAAAGGATTGCAGTTCGGATCAGAGACCCCCAGTAGATCTTTCCGGCCAAATGGATGTAGCCGGTGGTCTTTGCTAATTTTGCTCTCATGCCAGTATGAAGTATCATGGTTGAACGGGTACTCGGGCAAATCTGGCAATGATTTTGGAATGTCGTGTCCAGTAGAATCAATTCCATTCACCAGGGAAAGATCAATCGGATAGCCGGCGATGTGCAGATTACCAAAGACGGCAAAAGCAGTATCAGCCGCTGACATGTTTCGTACCAATAGTGAAAGATATTCAGTTGGTGTGTGGTTTGCAATGTTCTTCAATACATCCTTGCAGGCACCCTGTAAGACTGAATGTGGACCAACCTCGAGTATGTGGTCAATATCTCTTGTTCTGCGATGACTACCGTCCAGTCTCTTGTGTGAATTCAGAGCAGACCCCGAGCAAAGTGTGGTCAGGCCATCCGAGAAGCGCACTGGAGAGACCATGTTTTTCACCCAATATGCAGCCTGAGAGACCTCTCCTGGATTGATCCAATCGCCGGTCACAGAGGACACCATCTCGGGGCTATTATTATGTCCCGTATAATCTACCTCCAAGTCTCCCATCGCATCCTGATAAAGAGCCGCGACTTCCTTCATTTGAGGTGAATGATAAGCCAAATTGACCTTAAGCCTCCGACAAAGGATATTATCCTTGTCAAGTATGATTTTGAGGGAGTCGAGCTGGGTCACCTCTCCAGTCACCGTGACGCTCTTGGGGCTGTTGATGCAGCCAACAATGAGATTAAAATCCTCGAGATCCTTGCTGAGCTTCTCGATGTACGGCTTGATGCCTTGTTCTGATAGTCCCACTGCAAGCATGGAACCTCTCATTTGGCTGGAACTCTCCAGCTTGCTGCTCATATAACCTCGATAATAGGATACCTTCCAAGCCGATCGCCTGGATATTGCACGAGCACAGTATCTGATATAAATGGTAAGAATAGTCTCTCAAGAGGTTAGATTACTTACGCTGCTGCCACCTCGCCTGATGAATGACCTAGTACCGCTTTGGGAGTGATATTCAAAGAGCGGAGGAGATCGACCAAAGCCACCTGGAGGATTGTGCACAGGATTTGGCTATACTCAGTCTTATTGATATTCGACGTGGATTCGTTGCGTTCGAGCTCGTCTGAGTTATGTTAGCAAAGAACCACGGTATGACCGCTAGATTTATTTCACATACCAAGGGGCGTCCATTCGCATCCTAATGTCTGGAGATACTCGCCAGCATCCTCGATACTTTGCAGGAACACGGGGTAAATATTGAGAAGCTGGCGCCCCATCGCATACCACTGGGCTCCTTGCTAGAAAACCTTTAGTATCAGTGATCTCAAAATATAAACACAGACTTACCCCAGAGAACATCATAGCAAGATTTAATGACCCGCGAGACTTGGAGGCTGGCGAAAATCGGTCAAACAATGCCCCCAGGTCATCTGACGGGCGAGTGACAGCAAACGACCTCCATGATAGATGAGACCGTCTACTCGCTAATGTATGAGCGAGATCATTGAGAAACCTTGGGCTCTCCTTATTCAATTTGGAGATTGTGGGGAAGCGTGACTTCCAGGTTTCTTTAAGTCGAAAAATTCCTTTTTCATCTGCTGTTGACCAGACGAGGAGTTTAGGTGTGTCGTTTGTTGTTTCTGTTAGTCCATTGAAGCCAGTTGCATCTGAACTAATTCCCCCCTCTGTGTCCAGATCGCAATCTCTGCATTTAGATAACTGCGCGGGGAGCACTGTATTATGGTTCCCTTTCAGGCCATTCAGTTTCATGAAGTGGTAAGCATCATCCAGCACAATATGGGCGTTTGATCCGCCATAGCCAAAAGAGCTAACTGATGCTCGTCTAAGTCCTTCCGAGGGCCAGGGTAGAGCTTTTTGTGGGAACTGTACTCGTCAGACAAAATAACTCAGGTCCTGAATTGGTTTGAATTACCTTAATATTCAAGAAATCATCATCAATTCTTGGGTTCAGGCTCTGCAGATTCACACTGTTGGGAGGAATTATCCCTTTCTCTAGTGCCAGGACTGTTTTGATGACTCCAGCAACTCCACTGGCACCTTCGAGATGCCCGATATTGGACTTCACCGACCCACTGAATATCTTATTAGCGTGTGTCAAGACCTGGAGCTATTATACTCACATGTATAATGGATTATCTAGAGAGTGATGTGGTCGAAATACGGAGCCAATGGCTGCGGTTTCGATTGGATCTCCAATGGCAGTTCCTGTGTTATATTAGCTTGGATTGCAGTTCTGCAGATATTTTTATGAACAAACCTGTTCCGTGTGCTTCAAAATAGCGCGTCGTTGCCATGTCCAATCCCGCCTTGCGATAAACCTCTTGTATCAATGTAGCTTGCATCTCGCTACTCGGCAGCGTAATCCCCGATGTCCTTCCATTCTGGTTAGACGCTGAAGACCTTATTATGGCTCGGACCGTATCTCCATCTCGTACAGCATCTTCTAAAGGGCGAATGACAAGAACGCCAACCCCTTCACCTCGTGCATGTCCATTACCACGTTCATCAAAACTGTAACAACGACTGTCTTTGGATAGAAGTCCCAGGTTGTCCATCATCAGTGATGTCTCCAGTGCCAGGATAACGTTACTTCCAATCGCCAGTCCCTAGAGGTATCATTTAGAAATGTCATAGGCTTGGTTGAAACGCAAACATACCATGGTTGAGTCACCACTCCATATGGACTGACATGCCATGTCAATGGCCATCAGGCTGCTTGAGCAAGCAGTGTCAATTGCAGCACTGGGTCCAATGAGGTCAAAGAACCAGCTAATACGGTTCGCCACCATATTTCCAGTCGTTCCTGTGATACCCCACTTCTGTAGATATTGGGGGTCTTTTGCCTGCAACATCAGATATTCATGACCTGATGAGCCAGCAAAAACGCACGTCTTTGATCGTGCAATTCCTTCCATGGTAATACCAGCATTCTCCAGTGCTCGGAAGGTAGCTTCCAGGATCAGCCTCTGCTGGGGATCCATAGCCTCTGCCTCTGCGGCAGTAATAGAAAAGAAAGGCGCATCAAACAAGGCAACATCTTCTTTCATGAAGTGACCCCCACGTAGAGATAAGCTATCAAGACGATTGGGGTTCACGTTATGGTGGGAGTCGATGTTCAATCGATCTGGAGGGAAGTCCGTTGAGGCGCACCTTCCCTCGACGATCATGTCCCAAAAGGATTCTGAGGAAACCGCATCCTGTGGGAATTTGAGCGACAGTCCAACAATTGCCAACGGTGACAGTGTTTTTTCTGTTGGCCTTGACATCTTGCCTTTTTGTTATTGTTCGACGCTTGTTCTTTGCTTTGGGGAGGAACTCTGAAAGGGAAATGGCGCCTGATAACCCCTTTAAGACAATCTCTATGTCACCATACTGTCTCACATTCTTCTGCCTACTTACATATGTTGGTAGCGGTGAACTGCATGCAGGTCCCACGACCAAAATATTTGACACTTGGCAGTCTAAAAGTCCGGAAATCTAATTCACAATCTATAATAGTTGGCAGCTTATGCGGCCTCTGTCCTTGGCGATATAGAATCCTGTAGATCCTACTCGCTGGGCTAAGGGTGATATAAGGGACGTCATATGTAACAAGGAGGGAATTTTCTTTCGGGCGTTCCTTTTGAATGTCTTTTTAGGGTCTTTTTTTAGATGTATGCAAAGTCAGTAAAAACATGAACCACGCAGCGGACGTCTATATATAACCAGGGGAAATAGAAATTATCCGGACATGCGGCATGGCATCACCTTAACATAAATCATTTCACAATCTCATTTCCCTACGGATTACTCCGTAATGACGACTTAGAATATGTAGAGTAGTGGGGGGTGCATATTAGCACGCAGAGGCACACGGCCTGACCTAAAAGAGATAGGTTAGGTATTCCTTGCATCTGAGACTTACACTCGTGGACCGTTGCTGCAGTCAGATCTTCTATCTTATCTACAAAAATAGCTATGGAAAATATAAATTGGGGTCTAGTTGGGTGCCTATACTGTCCCAGATGTGATACAGATCAAAACAAGGAAACCCAATAACGGGGTATAGAGATAGGGTCTGGATATCATCCACCTTGGAGCCAATCATTCAATCCACGTTACCCAATATTCAGACGGCAAACGCGCGTCCAAAGGGATACCGCTCGGGGCTTTTTCTGATGTTTTCTGGTTGCGGCGTTACATACATATTGGGGTGTGACGGCGTGTGTAGTTGGTAGTCTCCAAGAAATATACATGTTTCACCCCCCTTAGGTCTTTCCTGCGGTATAGTTCTGTCAACATGCATTTTCTATGGTATGCTTTTCCTGAATTCTCAAACTTAAGGTCATAGGTAGCTGACAGTTACGACAGTCTCCATGGCAGGGGCACCAATTCGGAGGTAAGATATAACTATTGATTTTTGGTGTCATATAAAACTCAAATTTGCTGACTATTTCGATTTTAACTCTATAGATCTTCAAACGGCAAACCGGTACCTCTATCCACCAAGTCCATCACAAAACATTGAGCTAACATTAATTGAAGCTGCGCTTCGACATGAGCTCGGTAATAGCCACAGCTATGAATTCGTCGATGGAACTTTTCCCTCGGCGCTGAACGAAGGTTTGATTGTCCTTAAGCTTATCGATCAACAAATTCTAATAAAAGACTAGATTTGAGAGACTTACTGCCTCCCGACGATGAAACATTCGCCTATTGCAACCCAATGTTACCACAGTCTTGTGCAAAGGCATTCGATGATCTGGAGCGCTACGTGGCAGCCGAGGGCCCGTACGATGGTGTCATGGGGTTCAGTCTAGGTGCTACCTTTGTCATGTCGTGGATGTTCAAGAAACTGCGAGAGCAGAAAGACAACAAAGCCGTGCAGCTGCCTTTCAAAGTGGGGATCTTTTTTTCTGCTCCGGGCTTGCTCCAGTACCACGATTTGTTAGCGGAGGAATTATTTGGATCGAAGTTCAATCCAGCCGATGGGCTTCTTGATATACCGACGGCTCATATTTGGGGATGTCACGATCGAGACAAGGAAAAGGCCGAGGCAGCTAGCAAGGCATGTAATGAGCTAGTTAGGTCTGCTTTCGTCCACGGCAAGGGCCATGAGATTCCCATATCTTCTGATAATGTGATCTTGATGGCCAAGGCTATTAACAGGGCTATTACAAGGGCACAGACCTAGCCTTGATTGAAAGGCTGAATTTTCACCATGTTATATTACATTACAACATGCAGACTCGTGAATTCCAGTGATAGCTACCTATCTATTCGAGTAAAGCTCGTGGAGATCTTACATTCCATGACGTACCCTAGCCAAATTGCGTATTGATCATTAACATTTACACATGCATTCAAGCGGAGCTTATGGGAAAAATTTCCGCCGATAATCTCCCAATCTATCTTAGGCTACAATGATACTTTGGTTTCTAGTGAATCTCCCGCGATGTGCTCTAACCTGCAGGCTGCAGCTGCGAGGCACGAGCTATAGTCGGAGCAAGGGAAAGTTTCACCACGGGCGGTAACGGGTTACAGGATGCTTGAAATGCGGAAATATTTTACAAAATGACGACGCGCGTTTAGTTCTGGCTATATTGATGGTGATGGTATCAACGATCTATTGCCACTATGTAAGGGGTAGATCTCCTACGTACATATCCACTCTAATCTCATGAGATGGGCGATTTCGCTATAATAATATTGGTACTAGATATGTTCGACGTTTGATATAGTGATTGCGATAAATCTCAAGCAAAGGGAAATAAAACTTCCAGTATTCAAGCGAGTAATGTGTTTGTTATCAATTTACACCACGCATATAGTTCTGCAGAGCATGTGGACACCCACTCAGGGAGAAGATAAGAATCCGATCATTGTGTGTTGCATATCAACAGCGAACCACAGCAATAGTTTGGAGCCCGTGGCCAAAACTGCATGTATACGATCGGGGTCTGTGAGGAAGATCACTCTTGATATTAGAGGCTGAGCTGAAGATATCGATACTGCACAGCATTGCCATGTATGTATAACAAAAGCTATGCTGTCGATCATTTGTTACTTAGGGAACAGCAGGTTTATGACGACATTCTAATGGTCTCACCGACTTCTTCCTGCAGCTGTGCAGCACCGATTTGTTACCAGACTCACCATTTCGACACATACAGGAAGATCTCCAAGCGCTGCGGAGTTCCAAGAAATTCACCGACTGTTCAGTTCGCTGTGTGAATTTGTCCTACAAATTTTTAATTCCCGGCTTTGTTGCCCTAATTGCTGTGCATGCATGCGAAATCAATAGTACCCTACGACGACAGCCCGGGCAAGGACTATGCTAATGTATATGCACATGTTTGCTTTTTTTTATAGTAATAATAATCATTAGCCTCTTAGCATGTAGTTCATAGCTTCTTCCGTAATTAATTAGGTGTTTGAATTTGAAAGAATACCATATTTATTACCAGTGTCATGCATGCATCAGCGTATTTCTCGCCCGAGCTGTCGTGGTAGGGTACATCGATGTGCATATCAGTAGGCAACCCAAAAACCAGTATATAGTGTACTCTACCAAAAAGCTGATGAGTTCGGCCCAAATGCTTCCTTAGACTTGGCGTGACCAATGACAGTGACGCTTTTAGAAATTATGCAAACATAGTTTTCCATGGTCCTCGCAGTTGGATAGCGCAGGGCTTTGCGAAGTCATGTTGAGATCTACAAGCTAGTAGACAAGATCATGAAATGACAATATGTTATATTAGATGTAGTTAGATATAGAGAAGAGAGTAAAGAGACACTAAACTATTAGTACTATAGGGCAGGAGATCATATGGCATATTAAGAGCTTCAAATACCCCTACGATCAATGGTATATAGGCCTCGACAAGTCCCGCGGATTTAGTGCTGCCTTGGCGCCAAGTGAACACCAAGCCGCTAGTTTCAATTATGCCTTGGCATTGGCATGTCGATCACTTTCTTATCTAGGTGATTTCCTAGCCTAAATACATTTTGTAGTGGGGGCATGGTTCTCCACTACACATGTGCCTGACCTGTCTTTTCTTTATTTCACAGAAATGCTATGTAAGCATTGATGTACAGAAATTACAAGTAGCAGATAGTTACAGATTGAGAACACACACTCCTACACCTCTCTGGATTCACTTCTTGGACAGTGGTCCCAGTCCCTTTTGTATGCTCTGGTTGGTATGACGCGGACTTAGGGTAGGCTTCCGCAAAGCCCAAATTTGGGCCTAGAACCCGGGCCCAAAGCCCAACCCCCGGCCTATCGTGGGCCGTGTAATACCCCCTGTTCGGCCATTGGAGTTGATAGCTGTACCCCTGATCATTGCTCGGATGGGCGACTGTTGCTCAATGGCTAAAGAAGGTCTTTTCAAGTAGATAGCACCATATCCCTCACCACGAGCATAGCCTTCGGCTCTGGCATCAAAGGTGTGACATCTCGAGCTTGCGGAAAGTACGCCGAGTTTATCAAGTGCAATCTGGACACCAGTATCTGCGATCCAATTGGCAGATGCGACAATTGCCGAGTCACAATCACCAGCGCGGATTGCGTTAACAGCCAAGTGTAAAGCATACATGGAGGATGAGCAGGCAGTGTCAACAGTCAGACTATACGCCGCCACGTTAGAACTTTCCTCAAGAGACACGACTTATCATCCGTAACATACCTTGGTCCTTGAAAAAAGAAAATATAGCTTATTCGGTTTTCAAGAATACTAGTTCCGGCACCAGTGAAGGCGTAGGGTCTCGGGTTATCCCAGTCTTGAGACTGTATCATCCAATGGTCGAGGCAGAAATTGCCCACAAAAACGCCTGTACGCGAGCCTGAAACACTTTCCCATGTCTCACCAGCATTTTCAATAGCTTCATATGTTACCTCAAGCAATTTTCGTTGAGATGGATCCAAGGTGTCTACCTCCAAGCGAGTCATGCCAAAGAAAGAATGATCAAACAAACGGGCATCTTCATCTGCCAGGAATGCACCACGCATAGACATAGTACCTGGGCGATCCGAGTTTGGATGATAGAAGCCTCGGGTCGAAAACTGGGGCTCGTCAAACTCCCGCCAACCGTCAACCTTGTTTACGAGAAACTCCCAAAGCTCAGGTGCGTTACGAACGCCCCCAGGCCATCGGCACCCTAAAGTAACATATGATCAATATATATTCTTATCTGAGTTAAAGAGTAGTGAGATGAGTCTTACCCATCCTAACAATGGCTACCGCCTCGTGCTGCTCTGGACCCGCCATAGTAGTTATGCCGTATGAGTAAATATCAGTTTGGGTGTGATTAATTAGAGTGCAAGTTTGGATAGAGACAAAACACGCTTCGCTATCCCAAAAAATGATGGGGGATAGAAGAGGGACTCTTATACCCAGCTCCAGACCTTATTTTTGCTGACAGCACCCTTATCGCTCTTTCGCTTGAAGAATATGCCTCTCAACACCAGATACCCTTCCAAGCTCCGTGTCGTCATCATAGGTGCCGGAATCGCTGGCCTTTCTGCCGCTGCGTTCCTCCGAAAATGCCCCCAGTACGACATCACTGTCCACGAACGTCGGGGCAAAGACTTCAAAGAATCCTCTGCTGCCCTTGGTGTTGGTATAAATGGAATCTCCATACTGAAGCAGCTGGGCATTAAAAGGAACGAGATCCGTGCCATTATGGGTGCAGGATACCGAACATACAACACCCAGGAAGAGGAAATGAGCAAGAGCCAGTTGGGCCGTGGACCGGACGAGGACGGCACCTTATGGTTCGTGTTTCGACAGGACCTGAAAGATGTCTTGCTACAGAGAGTGACGAGCGAAGTTGGAGAGGGCAATCCGATTAAAGTGCTGTATGGCAGTTGCATTGTGGGCGTCGACCCGGAGACTGGGGTGGTAGAATTTGAGGACGGAACTTCTATTATCGCAGATCTGATTATCGGTAAGCAAAGAGATCGGGAGAGAATGAAACTATTCAGGGTTAGATGAAACCCCACTAACTTCCCATTTTCCCTACAGGCGCAGATGGTATCCATTCCAAAGTACGCGAAGCTGTGATCCCATCTTCTCATCCAGCGCCAGTCCCCTGTGGGCTTTCAGTCTATCGTTTTGTTCTCCTAATGAGTGTCGTGAGAGACGCTATTGGGAAACAGAGCTAATGGCCGGCTATGTTCAATTTTGATGAAGGAACCTTCGTGGCCATAATTGCCAGTGGCGATGCTGGCAACCGCTATGTGGTGATGTACCCCTGCCGTGGCCGTGGACAGATGAACATCGCCTGTGCAGTCCCGGACTCAAGTCTCCAGAGACCATCTCAGTTAGAGTATTCTTAGAATGCTCAAGGGAGCGTGGCAGAGATAGTGGACGGGATCCAGGGATTTCCCCAGTGGCTCCAGAGGGTTTTCAGGTGAGCCATGAGCTTCGGAGCTCTAAGACCATTTATTTATTTCCTCCTGTCCTATCCAATACTAACAAGATCACCATACAGTCGTACTCCGCGAGTTGATCTCTTCCAGGTTCGCGATCAGGAGCCTCTACCCACGTACGTTAGGGGCCGGACCGTGCTGATCGGCGATGCGACCCATACGATGGTTCCGTACCAAGGACAGGGCGCTAACCAGGCTCTCGAGGACAGTGAGGGTATCAACGCACTCTTTGGTGATGTCTACGACCGTGATAATATCCCAAGTCTCCAACGGGTCTGGGATAGCGTTCGTCGGCCACGGGCATCAGACATTCAAAGGGGCTCTCGCACTTCGCAGGGAAAGATCTCGACAAAGGAGGAAAGTCAAGCGATTCTATCTGTGAAACCGTATGTAAGTATGAAGGAAGCAATTGTGCAGCTATAGACGTACTCTAGCGAGTATCATGAGTTGTTGGGGGTGGATCGAAGATTACCCTAGCAATTAGACTTTCGGGAGTTCCCGCAGCAGTCTGCCTGAATTAGTTAGGTTAGTCATGATCGCCCGGGATCAAGTAATCCATCAGGTTACATTCTTTGTTAGCAATGCTCCTTTTACTCAGCGAGACTAAGGTGACAAAACTGATTGTAAGTATTAGACTACCCTAGTTACAGATGATTCTACTATACTCTGGTCCAATTTTCTAGGGGTTCGTACCAGGATTGAGCAGTCTATGTTGCAATCATTCGAAGTGGAGTAGAACATTTGAATCGCGAATCAGAACCAGAAGGATCCGGATGAAACTAGGATGTACGCTACATGCCGGTGCAGTAGGTCTCCAGTCATGCAACAAAGGACAAACAATGTTGATTAGAAATACACCCTGAACGTACTTCTGTCGCTTGATAATCTTAACTATGGAATCTCTAAGCTAACATCTCAAGCTATGGCGAGTAAGGGCGCTATCATGCACGATTCAAGTTCCTTTGGCAAACAAATCCCCCTTTCCACTCTTTCGATGTTTCCAATACTATATCTGACGCCTCGATTTCCACGAACAACTTGAAAATATCATTCATATCAACAAGTACTGTAACAAGTCCTTCTTTCCACTCTTCTCATCATACCTATCTGAACCTCCAATGTGCAAAATTAAGCAACTTTCAGTATAAGCCTCGAACTTCGGTGTTATTGCTTACTATCAATTCGCGCCCCCGAGTCTTCTTCAGAACATCGGTCGCCGTGTTGTCTTGAAGTAAGACTTCCAGTTCCTGGATATCGCCCAACTAACGAATTCACAACCATCCCATATGGCATCACAGAACAGCGGGGAACGGGATGCTGAAAAGGCCCCCCAGGAACCACCACAGGGGGGTGCTTTGGTTGACTCGGAGCCGAGCAGGACAATACAGGGCTTCCCTTGGGTCGTCGTCTGCGTCTCACTATACGTTACCTGTTTCCTGTACGGCCTCGACACGACAATCGCAGCAGATGTTCAAGGCTCCGTGATCGCAGCATTTGGCCATGTCAGTCAAATCGCATGGATTGGCGCAGGCTTTCCCTTGGGCTCCGTGTGCGTCATTCTTTTCCTCGGCACCCTATTCAACACATTCAATATGAAATGGATTTTTGTTGGTACCGTGGTGCTATTTGAGGCCGGTTCTGCTCTTTGCGGCGCTGCACCGACCATGAGCGCCCTGATTGTCGGCCGTGTCATTGCCGGTGCCGGGGGGAGTGGCATTTACCTTGGATCCCTGCAATACTTTGCGGTTATGACCACGGAGAAAGAACGAGGCTTTTACATGTCACTGATTGCGATGTTCTGGGGTCTCGGCGCCGTTTTAGGACCTGTTATTGGTGGTGCCTTTTCGGTGTCTTCTGCAACCTGGCGCTGGGCCTTCTACATCAATTTGGTTATTGGTGCAGTCTCGGCTCCAGCATTCCTTCTCTATCTTCCCGCTATTCATCCGATGCAAGGAGTCAGTGTTCGAAGACGATTAGCCTCGATTGATTTTGTCGGGGCAATCCTCGGCGCCGGCCTCTGGACCAGCTTCTTGTTGGCATTTACAATGGCCGGCTCACAGTGGCCATGGAAAGACGGACGCACAATTGCAACATTTGTTGTGTTTGGTGTGGTTTTGGTCCTCTATATGGCCCAGCAATACTTCGCTTTCCTAACCACCCCTGCTAGACGTGCGTTTCCAGTCCATCTGCTGCGCGATCGCACACAGGTGCTTCTCTATGCTTCAACAGCAGCCGGAACCACAACACTTTTCGTCGTTGTATATTATATCCCCATCTACTTCCAGTTCGTCAACAATGACGCGGCCCTCATGGCAGCCGTACGCCTGCTGCCCTTTATCGTCATCGCTGTCGCAGTCAATCTTGTTTCAGGGGCATTCCTCCACTTTATCAAAATCTACAAGGTGATCTATATCGTCGCTAGTGTATTCTTAATAGCTGGCGGGGGCCCCTTGATGGTCTATCTTGATCCGAATTCATCGACTGGACTTATTTACGGGCTAACAATCCTCGTGGCTGTTGGAACTGGTCTGTCTATGGTGACGGGCTATACAATTGCTACTCTGACTGTCAAGCCAGAGGATACAGGTGCTGCACTCAGTCTGCAAAATGTCTCGCAGATCGGTGGGCAGGTTATCGCGCTCGCCATCGCATCCCAGATATACCAATCAACCGCTATCAAGGACTTATCAGTAGCACTGGCTGGCAAGGGTTTCTCGCAAACGGAAATCCAGGGTGCGGTAGCAGGTGCCCAGAGTTTCTTGTTCAAGAGCTTGGACGGCGAGCTGCGGGACAAGGCAATCCTGGCTGTCACCAATGCCATGCAAATGACCTTTGTTATGGTCCCCGTCGCTGCTGTTGTCATGAAAAATGAGAGACTTTTTGGTGGCCCTGTTGTCGCAGTTGGAGGCTAGGAAATACATCCTGGAAAGAGGGATAATGCCAGCAAACGGCTGGTCAGATCCTTTGAACAAGGCTTTAATTCGACGTGTATATTCAAGTTCACCACCTGGCCATATATGCGTCCTTTTCCTTGGGTTTAGAGTTTGGGACAATAGACAGATTGTCCAGTGTATGAAATACTCAATTTAATAATACTAAATGCCTCGCAGTTTAAAATGGCAGCAAAAACAGATATATAACTCGGTGTCCCCTACGGTTACAGTTTTCTGGGGTGCAGGTGAAGATCATAAGGCACAGAAGCTAACTCTACCTCTTGACCGATGCTTAAACTACAACTCTGCAGCTGACGCCTTGAAACGGCTAGTGGCTGATTGTGCTCCTGCTGGTTTCGGCATTGGGGGCGAAGACGTTATTGATCCTGGGTATCGCAAAGCAGGAAAACTTGACCTCAAACAATTCGCGACCAATTTCGACCTATCAGCCTTCGGAATCCTTGACAATGTGGAGCAGATCCTACTCCCAAGGTTCAACACCGCGGAAGAGGACCGTCTACCGTTCCGGAAGTTGAAGGCTGAGTTGTACAAACTGAATGTATGCTGATTCTCCTATATGGCGGTATTGATTTTATATTAATTGTGATAGGTATACTCTGGTCCATCTGGGCTTTTCAAGAAGCATGTCGACACGCCCCGATCTGAGAGTCAGATTGGGCCGCTCGTTGTCTGCTTGCCATCGCCATTCAATGGTGGTAATTTGGTTGTTCAACACAAGGGCAAAGAGGTCGACTTCGACTGGAGTCAGAAAAGCGAAAACACGATTCAGTGGGCTGCACTCAACAGCGACTGTGAGCACGAGATCAAAACTATCACAGAAGGAGAACGGATTACTTTGACATACAACTTGTATGTGACTGACCCGATAGGAGGATCTATTCCACCAAAGTCAATTGTTAACCCCGAGAGCTTGTCTCTACATGGGTTCTTGAAAAGCGTTTTATTGATCCCAAGTTTATGAAAATGGGTATAGTCTCCTAACAACACAACACTCTATGGGAGGCTAACCATTACTAGGCGGTATTCTTGGTATCTATTGCTCCCATTCCTATCCGCATACATCTCCCGAGGTCAAGGCACTACTGCCGAAGGCGCTCAAGGGCGCTGATCTTGAGCTCTCCTCTGTTCTCAAAGACCTAGGCATGCATGTTGAGGTTCGTCCTGTGATAGAAGACCTAAGCGCAGATTATTATGGACGCATACCTCTATATAAAAGCTATAATAGGAGCAACTTCCTCACAGAAGCATGGTCGACCTTCCTTTCATCGGCTCCTCTTGGCTCTTCCAATCTAGACACATACTGGAAATTTCTTCTATTTTCTCGCCGCTTGGAGAATATTCACAATCTTGCCCACTTTGCAAGGAAGAACAACCTCGATGTGGGATCTGATGATTCTACCTGAGGTCGCCTACTTGGAAAGCTGGAACGCTACATTGCCACGGATGAGGGCGAACAAATGGAAATCAGCGACGTAAGTGTGAATAGTTGCGCCATGGATATCTAGCTGATAAATGACAGATCATAAGCAGCACTCGAAACGTTGAGTATTTGCCGGGAATTGCGTGGATTGACTCCGAGAAACATCAGGAGATGGACTTTTCCTACGTGGCCTATGGTAACGAAGCCTCTATTGGCACATTGTTTTCCTCTGCTGCGCTTATCGTTGGGATCCCACCATTCCTCAAGCGAGAGGAACTTGCTTCAGCCCAAGTTTGGTAATCAATCTTGCTAGTGGGAGTCGATTGACTCTGAACTGTGAGCTGGTGCTTTTTTTTTTGTTTTTCTTTTCTGGATTGTGCTATCCTAGCTGGGGATGATCCTTCTTGATATGTTTAGCAGCATTTCCCACCATAGCTTTTCGAACAGAATCCATCGTATATGTTTATCTGTTATACAGTGTCATGGTGCTCCACGAAGTTAGTGACCACAGATGAACATTCTTCTCTCGGTTCCCGATATCGCTGTACCTAGCCCAGATAGTGTCAATGAAATGGTCAACCCCGACAACACCATCTTTCACTGGGGCGGCGTGAAGATAGCAAGAATATCACCTGAAATTTTCGTCAAATTTGGATTCCATGCCACATTGAGCGAGGCGAAAAACATGAGCTTTGTAGGACAAAATACGGAAACTCTCCCAGTGCCGAAAATATTCGCTTGCTACTCTTACGGCCCGATACACCGAGATATCAAAGATTACGGTAGCCTCTTTGATACTTACATGTTCATGAGTTTTGTGGAGGGTCAGACTCTCGATATGGTCTGGGAAACTTATGATGAGGATACGAAAGTCCATGTCCCCAACCAGCTCAAGGAATATCTCCGCGAAATTCGCAGTATTCCCAACGGTAACTATATAGGCTCGGCTGATTCTGGCCCCGTTACCGATCCGATCTTGGAGACTTACCATGTCAGAGGTTAGTAGTGACTGCGCTGATATTATATATACATGAGTGCTAATACACATTTCCAGGACCGTTCGACTCCAAAGAAGCCTTTAATAACACAATTGCTGATGCCTATCAATCCACAGCACCAAAACTTCATATCAAGAATTTCTTGTATGGTATGCTGTCCCAAAACAAACACCACGTTGTGTTCACCCACGGAGAACTACGCCACCGGAATATTTTGGTCAACGATGGATCTGTCAGCGGGATTGTAGATTGGGAGTTAAGTGGCTAGTATCCTGAATACTGGGAATTTTCAAAGGCTCTCAATGTGTGGAGATGGCAAAATGATTGGATTGACTACCTAGTACAGATTCTGAGACCCTATCATGCGGAATATGCGGTTTATTCTTTCTTGACTAAAACATTGTAGTAATCGTCATCTGTCTTGGTTCATATGACCTATCTCGTGCATCAAGTTCATTTACATGAACACGTGTACCTACGCTGTATAGTCCCAAATAAGATAAGGGTTTACAGGGGTGGACTTGTCGATCATTTCGGGCACTACGGAGTACCCGAACTCTATAAAAAGCCGGATAATCGCCGACGTTATGCAATGTACAATATGTTCTATACGAAAGAGACAGGTCTACTGTTGTGATCCTGGTTAGTGGTGACATGTCAAACACACTAGGGGTGATGGAGATGCAGGGTGATATCTACGTATGTTGTAGGTACTGACTCGCAAGTCGGCCAAGGCGCCTGGACATAACGGAGTAGCAGTAGCCATTCAAACCAAAAATGAAAGAAAAAACATTTGTACTTGCTAGATTATTTCGATAAAAAGCAAAAACATGTATTAAATGTCATGCATCACATGAACATTTCTAAAAATCCAACAACCTCCTCTCTATGTATACAGATACAAATCTTCAAACCACCAAACTAAACCTTTCTTTCCAGCTCCTTCTGAGCCTCAGCATCGACTTGCTCTTGCAACTTACGGTCCGCCTCGCGCTTAAGCTGGTCGGGACGACGAAGAGCAATGTCCTTAGGACGGAAGTCACTGAAGAAGTGCTTGAGAACATTCTCAATCAACCAGCAGCCACCGTAATCGAAGATCATCAGCACGGTCAGAGTCACCTTGAACTCATTGGTGAAGGGAACAAGGCGCAGCTTCTCATTCAGCTCAGGAATGAACTCGGTGGCGCAGGAGAATGCAACACCCGATGCGGCGATAAGACCCCAGTACATGCCCTTGTTCTCGCGGATAGACTCGCGGAAGGGACGACCTTGGTAGTTGATAGAGAAGGTGGAGATTTGCTGGATCAGCTGAAGGAGGTAGATGGCACTGTTCAGGAGGGAAGGCTCAAACTCGCCCTCCAGGTCAATATCGGAATCTCTCCTGTCGGTTGTGTTAGTCATGAAGTGGGACAAATTAAAGGAAGTCATCATAACGTACGGCTCGTGCTTGTAGACATAGTTCGAGAGGTAGATCAAAGTCGCAATGTGGATAGCAAATTGTCCAAGAACAGATCCAATGATGTAGACGTTGAAGATATTCGGCTGGGGGCGCTCCTTAGACAGACCCTCGACAGACTTCACACAAAACATTAGTAAAACATTTTGTCAACATGAACGAGTACGACATACCTTAGCGCGGGAAATAGAAAGGAAGCAGACACTCATCAGCATACCGCTGATGGTGACCTGTCCATCACCGAACTTAATACCATCCAGGTAGATGACACTCAGACTGTAGGCACTGATCAAGCAGTTCAAAGCAAGAATCTTGTACATCTGAATAGTCGCAACTAGGGTGCAACGACCTTGACGAAGAATATTCGGGATAGCAATAACGTTGGCCAACTTGCTGGTGAAGGGAGCAGCGACTGAAGCATCACCCAACTTGATAGTGGGAGGCTCACTGTCATCCAGCTCCTGTTCCATCATAGAAGCTGTAAGCTTGTCTGCAAGGCCAGCTGCGGCAGCCTGGGCCTTCTGCTGTTTCTGCTGCTGGGGGGTCAAGTTTGATTCCTGCAAGGCCTGAGCGCCAGGAGACGTGATAGTTGGGATAGCTTCGGGGGTTGCGCCAGGAGCGGTAATCGCGGCACCCTTGCGCTGCGACTCCCGTTCCATAGCCTTCTCGTAGTGTGGGTTGGAAGGACCGGGGGGGTACAGGTGAGCGATCTGAACAGGAACTGGAGGGGCGGGCTGGTTGAATCTTTGCATCATGCTGACCTGCTTCTCGTACAGTTCTTTCATCTTGGTGGTCCGATAGTGTTCAGCGATCCTAGTTAGATCATCTTGCGAGCCGTTCAGAAGCGCAACACCGACGTGAGCCTGCTTCAGAGCACCAACATCGTTGGTGCCATCACCGCACATCAGAGTGGTGTATCCAGCGTCCTTGAGACCGAGAAGAATGTCTTCCTTTTGCTTGGGAGACACACGAGCATAAACCCAGGTGTGACGGAGCAGATCAGGGAGAGCCTTCTGGTCCTTGAACTTTGCCAGGGCATATCCAGTGATACAGATGTCCTTAGTCTTCAGAATCTCTGGGTCGAGAGGCTTAGTGGGATCGACATCGATATTGAGCTTATCGTCAACGGTACGCCAGACAATCCTAGTTCCAGAGTTGTCGTGTTCGGGGGCATCAAGGATGAAAACCTCACGGTCAACAATCTCAACCTTGCGTGCGACGTGAACAGCGGTCAACGGGTTATCACCAGTGATCATGACAACACGGTGGCTGCTTTCATTCAGCATGCGGACAGACTTGATGGCATCATCCTTCAGGGGGCACTGCAGGACAAGGAAACCAGCAAAGATCAGCTCGGATTCAACCTCTTCGCGGACGTAGTTGTTGACGCGGCCCTGGGAAAGCTCGGATTCAGATGAAAGGTATTTGTATGCAAGAGCAAGCACACGAGCACCATTGCGGGTGAAGTGCTTGTAGGTTTCTTCGTAGTTGGGCGGTGTGTTGACCAGCATAGAGTTGATGGTCTCGGGGGCACCCTTGACACCCACAAACGTGGACTTGACCTTCTTGGAAGTCTTGCGGTCATTGGTTGTAACGGTGGCGATAGTACTCTGGCGTTTCAGGGCTGAGGAGAACTGGAATCTTCTCTTGATTTGAACAGACTCGACGTTGCGACCGGAGACAACGGGAGCGTTGCCCTTAGAAGACAGGGTATCGTTCTTGCCCAGAGTCCAGCCAAGCCATTCCAAAGTAGCCTTTTCCATGGGGTCACCGACGACCTCACCCTCATCCAGCTTCACCAAGGCGTGAGCACTGGCGAGAACGAGCGTGGTGTCGGGTCCAACAGCAGCGGAAGTAGCCAATTCAGTGTGGGCACCATCAGCTTCAACCTTCGAATCAGCCTGACCCAAAGTGAGTCCAGCAATACCATCAACAACAAGGTCCTCTCCAGTCAGGGTACCAGTCTTGTCGAAGCAAGCGATGTCAACACGACCAGCGAAGGGGATACGGAAAGGCTCAGTGCAGAAAATGGCATACTTGCTCAAAGCAGCAAGACTAGTGTTGACGGCCAAGCTCAGTTCCATAGGCAGTTCAGGGGGAACAACACTAGTGATAATAAGGACACAGTCAAGTAGAAGCTTGGAGCGTTTGCGGTCCCGGATCACACCCTCTTGCCACACATACCATGAAGCGGCAATTGCGAAAATAAGAAGGAAGAGGATAAACAATAGAGCTTCAACGTTGTTGGCAGAGACGCGTTCAGTCGAGTAGATCATGGTCCGGACGAGGCTACCCTGGCTGGTTTCGAAACCGGTCTTAACAACCACACCTAAAGCACCATTGTCTGGGGGCATAGTAACGTTGCTGGACAAGTTCTTCAAACCCGAGTCGGCAGTGAGATTAGGGTGAGTAACTTGGAGGACCTTGGTACCTCCATGCACAAACGAGAGCTTATCCAATCCATCCGGTTCAATCAAGTCAGCGCCAGGACGGAGCTGGACGGAGTCTTTCAAAAGAGGTGTACTCTCGCCAGAAAGCATGGCCTCGTTCACAATGACACTGCCTTCAACTAGAAGAATATCGCAGGCAACGCCACTATCCTCCTTGGTGCGGTTCACTGACATTAAATCACCGGGAAGAAGCTTATCGCTGGTGATCTCCTGCCATTTCCGTTCACGGTATACCCAAACGTCGTAAGGCTTGATGCTCATTCCGCGGAACTCACTCAAGGTCCTCTGGCGCTGCCACACAACGGTGCTTTCAAACATGACGAGCATAAAGAGCGTGAAGAGCGAGTAGTACCAGTATTCATCCAACATCCACAATCCAACACAGAAAATCTGGAAGACAAAGAACGGCGCGACAGCGTGCTCCTGGAAGAGCTCAAGGAAGCCAGGAACGGGAATATCAAAGGTGTTATCGCCATAGTGGTGGTAGATGCGGTCAATCTCGGCCTTGGACGTGAAGCCCTCGTTCAATTGGAAAGTCTCAAGGGCCGGCTTTGGTTCGGCATCAAGGACGTAAGATAAGGGTGCAAAGGTGCGGGTCTCGGGGTAAAAGAGGAAGCGGCGCTTCTGGAAGAGGAACGAAAGGGTCTTCTTCGGGCCGGTGGTCTCATAAATCAATTTGCAAATCTCGGCAGAGCCAGCGTTAGTGATGGGAACAACTTTGATAAGCCGGGCAGTGTCGATAGACTTGGCGCGAGTGGTAGTGAATAGGGTGTGGATATCAATGTTCCACTTGGTCATCAGCCAAAAGAGCGACTGAATGGTGATGATGGACCCCGCGAACACGAAGGTCCACTCCTGTCCCTGAATATAGGTATCATAACGCTCGGGGGAGAGGTAGAAAGCGAAGAACACGGGCCAGATGATCACGAAAGGCCAGACATATGTGTGCAATTGCCAAGGGATCGGGTTATGCAACGAGGCAGTATGGATCTGAGGGTCGTCCACGAGCTTTGCCCTGTATACTGTTAGCTGCAGCCGCAAAGGACCGGGGGGAGGTTCTGTAACGCACATGGTGGCAATCTAGTGACCGCGGTCAGAGTCAAACAACCAGAAAATTAAAGACTCATACGAAGCCGGAAAGCAATGATAAGATCCAATCGAGAAAATGCCCAGATTCGTAGATGAAGCCACCTTCCACCTTGCAATTTTGGTTCCAGAGGATTCGCCGCTCGACACGCTAGCATTATGTCAGCCTGGCCCGACCGCCTCAGGCTGATATAGCATTATATGGCAGCCTCTTTCAACAGCCCAGCCGGGCTAGCTCAATCGGTAGAGCGTAAGACTCTTAATCTTAAGGCTGCGGGTTCGACCCCCGCGTTCGGCTATTCCTAAAAACCAAACCTGAGATTTCTTTTTTTGCTCTTTTCTTTTTGGTCTATTATGTTATAGAGCTAATTCTAAAGTGGTGCTATATTCTTGGAGGAGAAAATGTTTGGGCATAGAGGTTGGATGACACCATACATACTTGTGCCAGGAGACAATAACAAATTCACCCTCAATTAGGTATCATTACAGTACATATTTGTAATGTCCTAATGTCGAAGCGACACGCTGTTGTTGCTTGTTTGGTCGGTCGTTTGTAGCGTGCCGATATATAACATGTCTCGGGGTTCCCTAATTTGCTCCATCCACCTTCTTGTTCGCTATCTCCTGAGTCAACCCTTTCACCATCTCAGTCAGCATCTTAACCTGCTCCTGCAGCTCTCTAAGTTCATATGTACAACTATCAACCTTGATATCGGGCGTGGTCTCTACCACATGCTGTTTCCAAGTATCGTCAAGATCAAAATTGACATCCTTAGCCACATGCTCCCATTCTTGAGCACAATCATCGTCTTCTTCGCCATGGCGACGATTCCACCGAATCCGGTGCGCTTGACGGGTCTCAACCCAGGCTGCAACGACAAGCAGAGGCGAATATATCACACCCATTACAAGATCATTCAGCTTGGCATAGGCCTCCCGTGAAAGCCACCATTCGAATGGGGCTATCAGAAACAGAATCTCAACAAGGTTGAAGGCTAGTACCCAGAGAAAATTAGCCATATTTATACTATCAAAATTGAGGGAATACGTACGCGGGATGAAGACATTCTCATCTGGAGCGCGGACGAACTGCATGGTTTTTTGCGCGAAGATGGCCATGTACTCGTCCGTGGCGTTGCCAGAGATATCTTCATATGCGCTGTTGTACAAGGCGATAAGAATATTCAACAAAACTGACAATTGTTAGTATCGCCCTAAAAAAGTCGAACGCAAACTTACCAGTCATAACAATGAAGTTGAAAACATAGTAGAGGATGATGCCAAAGGGAAATGCGAAATCCTGGAAAGTGTCGAACTCAGGACTCTGCATTATACTGTTGACCATTCCCTGGAGAATATTTCGGTGGAGGGGGATGTCGGCATCCACTTGGGCCATCCCGACGAAGGCCTGGAAGAAACCAGCCATAACCACAAATAAGAGAGCAAAGAATATCAAGCTCTCCTTCATCATGACTCGAAGAACCACAAACATAGCACCGAAGAAGCGGAACGAGTCAAGATATAGCATCATGCGCATCCAAAACATAGGACCTGCAAAAGCCAGGAAGTTGTAGCTGAGCTCGTTGTACAGCCGCCGTTGTTCATCGTGGGTCGAGGATGAGTGTGCCAAGGCAATAAAGCGGAAGATAAGTGAAACCGCTAGGATGGCGTAGAGGGTTGAGTTGAAGGCATTCCAGAATTCGAGGTAGTTCCATCCAACCTTCCAAAACTTGACCCCCTCGTCGCAGATGAACGCAAGGGTCATACCGTAAAGAAAGGCCTCGGCCACATCCACGTCACCGGTTGGGTTCACGGTATTGATAACTGCCGTATAAATCGCAAGGTAAATCAAGGAGAACAAAATTTGGCAGACATTCTGATACAGAGGAGTCCGCATCCGATCAGGATGGAAATGAACCCAATATCCGGTGTTAGACTTCTCACTGTATTCGACAAAGTTAGTTGGGTTGCCTTCTTCCTGACAGATCCAACCCCTCCACAGGTACTGGATGCATCTCTGGTACGGGGCAGAGCTGATAACCCTCAAGGCATGGAGATCTACCGCTCTTTCAATGACATTGGCGGGATCAGTCTCCACCCCTTCACTGAAGATAGAGTAACGCTTGAGTAAAATATCTTTCAGTACGTAATCTTGATTCTGCTCGGATTCGATACTGTTTAAGTTAGTGAGTAAATAGTAGAAAGCCCGAAATAGCAGAGGGACATTACATGCGCTTGGCGATGACCTCGCAAGCCACAGCCCGAACCTCGTGAAGATCGGAATCCCAAAGCTCGACAGAGGACTGAATCTTGAACCATCGCAGACAGACCAGAAGACAATAAACAACGCATGCTTTGTATTCGTCCCCACCAGCCTTTTTGGCAGTCTCAACCACATCGTCCGTGATGATGCGGCTGTTTGGGTCGGTCAAGACATTCTCTTGCACTTCGCAGGAGACAACCTGCTCAATTTGATACTTCAACCGAAGAGCAACCTTGGCAATTTCCTTTGAAGCACCAGATGCGTCAGACTCATCGGCAGCATAGGCCGGTAGCACTGCGACTTGTTAGCTGTGTTCCACAGCCCGTGTTTAGGAATGACGTACGTCGACGACGTTCCACCTCGACGCGGTGTCGGGTCCTACCAGGATCGGCCGTAAAGATGTTTCTCCAATGTCCCATTTCGCGTAGAATATTCAAAAATGAATGGAAGAGTGAAAAGAAGGGAAAAGGGAGAGTTCGGCCCACTAAGGGTTTTTGGCTTGAGGGGGCACCAATGATGATCGGCGGTAGATAAGCTTTAGCTCACCTCCATTTAATGGGCCATTTGATCGGAATTCATAGGATGGATTCATATATCTATATGTAAATACATATGGTAGTCACTACAAGGGTACGATTTGCATTTAAAAGCATGACTGGCATTGAACGTCTCGGTTGCATCGCAAACATTATGTGCATTAGAGCTTGCACCCTGTGCGGACCCAGCGTCTTTGACAGACGGTGGGCATGAGGATTTCGACCGCAATTGGCATGCAGCACATGCACAGGCATGGATAAATCATCCTCAGACCCGAAGTTTAGGCGACTGCCCTAGCTAAAGGGCGAGTTCTGACTGCAATCCTGCCCATCAGCACACTGAGCCATTGAGCCTTTCTCCGATATGTGCAAGCTTTTTTCTATCCATTTTTGCCCAACTCTCCTCTAGCGGTGATCCCAGATTTGGATTCTAGCGCTGATGACCGCTGTATGCCCCTCGACTCGGAGTTATGACCCGGTATTTACTCGGGAACACCCTCATCACTCTCAGAGTCCTCATCTCCGCTGACCTGGGTGTTCTCACGCTCGCGCTTCTCCATAAGCTCCTGCAGGATCGCATCGTCGTGCTCGGTAACGGCTTTGGGTGCCATCTTCACGGTGCAGCTACCGCCGTTTGCCTTGATACGCTCTTCGATCTTGACAATGGCCTCCTCAAGCAACTTAACACCGAGTGTCTTATCGAGACACTGGCTGGCCAGGACGTAAAGAGGAGGAGCCACCAGTCTAACCTTGATCTGGTTCTCAGGGGTGTTGTCGGCCTCAGCAGTACGGAGGGCATCCTTGACAGCATCGATTCCATCGTAACCGAAGCAGGTAACCTCGATATCGGCACGGACCTTGGTAGGGTGGGGGGTCAGCTTGCTGCTGATGTATTGCTGCAGCTCACTCTTGACGGCATCGCTAGGGAAGGTGATCTCATCCCAGACGTTGGGGTTCCTGGAAATCAACTGTCAGAGGAATGCTCTCATATCATGAGACAAAAAGCACAAGAACATACGTAATGGAGATCTTGAAGGCATCGTGCGCGTGGCCGTATTTCTGGTTCAAAGGCCACCCGATGTTCTCGTATAGGGTCTCGAGGGGGGTCTGAGTTGCCTCTGCGACGTGGCGCATGATAGAGTGCACTGCCTTGCTCTTGTTGTAACGTTCCTCGCACTTGATGACATCCTCGGGAGAGACACGTCGCTTCGACAGATCAATGTAACCTTCAAGTTGACAAGTTAGTTCTCGGGTTCTTCCAGGCGAATGATGTAGCCTTGCCTTTCTCTTTGTCGACACGAAGCACGATGACGACCTCGTTACGCCCAATACGGATGAGCTTTTGGATACTGCGAATACGTCTGCGAGAGAGTTCTGAGAGGAGGATCATGCCGTCGATGTTGTCATATTCAAGCAGCTTCACGTATGCGCCCATCTCGGCGATCTATCTCGCTCACACAAAAAATTAGTCCCTGTCGCTTTGGCCTCTCAGTCGATGATTCAGTTGATCCGTACCTGCTTGACATTCACCATGACGAAGCTATCCACCTCCGGGTACTTGTCCTCATAGAACCGACAGTTTGTTAAAGACATCTTGGCGGGGTTCTGTTTTTTTTTCTCGGGGAAATCTTAGGTGCGAAAGAGACGGATTTGATGGCACAATCGAGACGATCGATATGGTGGCCAACGGGATATCAGGGATCGTAAAGTCAGGAATACAGGAGCACAGAGAGGAGAGGCGACGCGAATGAGGCACAATCTATCTCTTTGTGGCGGACTTCAAAACCCACATTGACCTGATCAGTCACGGGACTAAATGGCACGTGATTATTCTTCACACCGCCTTCAAATGTCCACGGCCGGGGGTTTGGTCTTGGCTGACACATCAATCAATTACGTCAACGGAAATCAACCGGCAGACGGAAATGTTCCTTGTATACATTTCGGTATTCGATGGCATCTGATCTTTCTACGAATCAGAGAATTTCCTGAGATCATGCTTACCATGCTCCTTATCTTCATTGCACAGTCATTCTCCGAGGATCAGCGTTGAATTCACGATAACGCTTGCTTTCCCCGCTTATCAGTCCCCTAGCGCGCCGCGCACTTGGCCCTTGCCTGACCGACAAAAACAATTCAAGCTAGGCTTGTCTCTCATTTATAAATTCCTTTAATTCTTCAATTTTATGGCCAGAATTTATGGCGTGCTACCTGGTGTCTAACTCTTTAGCCTAACATTCCTCGGGTGTCTTTTACTAAAAGATCATGTCTGAGACAAGTTCATTACTCCCTGGGGAGTCCGACGGACTCGGACGTCGGACTCTACGAGACCGGATTGTCGACGCTTTCCGTTCATCGCCTCAAACAGGTCTTGGGATTTCGACAAGTTCAAGCCATGACAATCAAACTGCACAGGAAAGCCAACCCCGTATTGGAGTTACCAGGGAACCAGACATGAGAACTCGACTTCTGGAATCATACCTCCAGGCCGATCCTGCATGCGGTGAAAGGCGCTGCAGCCATGGCACATTCTCGCCCCGAGTAGAAGATGTGGGGAGGCAATCATACATTGGAGGCCCGGGCGATGCATTTGGATATAACGGACATGAATTGGTGGACGGCGCGGTCGGCCACCCTGGAGGTGTAGTAGACCACCCGGAGTCAGTCCCAGATTCAGAGACTCCGTCACAGATGAAATCATCTTTCACCTTTCCAATTACCGAGACGAATAAGCAGTAGGTCGTATCTTATTCATGTACTGCGAGCACATTCGTAGCCCGCGTCAAGAAGGGTAACTGACGAATCAATGGCAGATACATATCTTATTATATTCCCTTTTTCAATTGGATTGGACAATATCGTTGGTCATTACTGCGCGGAGATCTTATGGCTGCGTTGACCGTGGCGTCGATCTACATCCCGATGGCCCTCTCTTTGGCCTCCAATCTTGCTCATGCACCACCCATCAGCGGCCTCTACTCTTTCGTCATTCATCCTTTGGTCTATGCCATTCTAGGAAGCTGCCCTCTCTTGGTAGTTGGCCCGGAGGCCGCGGGTTCTCTGCTAACGGGTGCTATTGTCAAAGCAAGTGTTATGCAAGGAAACTCGGGCGAGGATGACCCTACAGAAACCGCTCTTATAGTAGGAGTGGCTACTGCTCTGTCCGGCGGCATGATACTGATTGCCGGACTGACCCGCCTAGGATTCTTGGATAACGTGCTCAGTCGACCATTCTTGAGAGGATTCATCACTGCCATCGGCTTTGTGATTTTTGTAGACCAGCTTGTCCCAGAACTGGGTCTGGCCGAGTATGCCAAAGAAACCGGTGTCAGCCATGGCACTAGTGTTGAAAAACTGATTTTCATCTTCCGATACGCTCGAGAGTGCCATGGACTAACTGCTATCGTTTCGATCGTCAGCTTTTCTGTCATCATAATGTTCAGGTACGTACCGCGGCCCCGGGTTTATAATCATCATACTGATACTCCGAAGAACTTTGAAAAAGATGCTTGTGCCTCGTATTCCCCAGGTAATTTATTTCCCAGACCGGTTCCTGGTTGTTGCCCTGTCGGCAGTTCTGGCTTGGCACCTCGACTGGGAATCCAAAGGCCTCGAAATTCTTGGACATACAGAGGTCGCCTCTGGGGGACTATTCGCTTTCAATTGGCCTTTCCAGCCTGCGAATATGAAACATGTTCGCACAGCATTGAGCAAATCCTTTATTATCGCGCTACTTGGGTTCTTTGAGTCATCTGTTGCCGCCAAGGGGCTGGGCGAAGGCAGTTCTGAGGGAATCAAGGGAATGCACATGAGTGCCAATCGTGAGATGGTTGCACTAGGTGTCGCCAATGTCATTGGAGGTTGCTTCTCGGCTCTGCCTGCATTTGGTGGATACGGGCGAAGCAAGCTTAGCTCGCAGACAGGTGCACGGTCACCTATGACTAGTGTTTTTGTGAGCATTATCACATTCATATGTGTCCTGGTGCTTTTGCCTTATCTCTACTACCTCCCGGTGCGTCCCTCTCAAACCTATACTGTACCGATGTACCTTTTCCAAGGGCCGGCCATGCTAATTCCCCAATAGAAAGCAGTCCTGTGCTCCATGATCTCCGTGGTAGCCTTCACTCTAGTGGAAGAATGCCCGCATGACCTACTCTTCTTCTTCCGCCTACGGGGCTGGTCGGAGCTCGTCCTGATGTTCCTCATCTTCACGACAACCATCTTCTACTCCCTGGAACTTGGCATGGCGATGGGAATGGGACTGTCGGTGATAATTCTCATCCGACACGCAACAGCCCCCCGAATCCAGATCATGGGCAAGGTTCTCGGTACAGACGCGCGTTTTGACAACGCCGAGCTCCACCCAGAAAACGTGGAGCTAGTCGAAGGCGCCCTGATCGTCAAGATCCCCGAACCCCTCACCTTTGCCAACACAGGCGACCTCAAGAACCGTTTGCGGCGTCTGGAACTCTACGGCTCTACTCATGCCCACCCTTCCTTGCCGCGCATGCGCGCGCCGGAGCATAACAAGAATATCATTTTCGATGTTCATGGCGTTACAAGTATCGACGGGTCTGGTACCCAGGTGCTCTCGGAGATTGTGCATGCGTATGCGGAGCAACGTGTCCGAGTGTTTTTCTGCCGTTTACCGAATAGTAGTGTGTTCCGCATGTTTGAGCGGAGTGGTATTGTTGAGTCGTGTGGTGGGTTGACTCATTTCGTGCCCAGTGTTGATGAGGCGCTGCGGTTGGCGGAGTCTGAGAATCAGACGCAGGAGATATAGTGTATATCGTATTGAGATTGGTGACACGTGGTTGGGTATGGTGTGAATATCTTGTACGGACATATTTCATTTTGGTCGTCTTAGAATAATCAAAAATGTTAAACTATTTGACTTTTTGTCATAGTGCAACAACATATATCTAGAAGACACAGGAAATGACCAATCATTTCTAACCCAATAAATACCATTGGTTTTCTTGGATTCAATGAGAACTGAAGTAAACCCTTGTGCTTTGCTATGCACCACGATCGGGTCTTCTGAGCGTGCCATCTTGACGATGAAAGCTAGCGTTGCAGTATGCGCAGTACTAGAGTGATGAAACACTGGGCCAAAGCGCGACGCTAGCAGCTGTAATTTAGCTGTCTCGGTTTTCTTGGTTGGGTAGTCGTGGATTGAATGGCCCAACAGCCAAGATATGAGCTCCGTGGATCCAGGCAGGTCATGCTGATGGATTTGCATTGCAGGATTTTAGCTCGTTCCGAGCTCCAAAGATATTGTAACGTGTCCCAGCTTCACACTGGTACAGAAAAACACCCAGAAGTTCACGTAGCCATATGATCCTCCACAACCGCCTTGCGGATCACCGACCGTAGAAGCGACTCCGCTGCCTCCAAAGCAAGTTCATCCTTTTCCGCTCGAACTCGAGAGCCCTCATCCCCATCCCCGGCATCCCTATCAGCAGCCACAACCAGCTTCACACGTCCTTCACCGCCCAAAACGAAAGCAGCACAGGCAACCTTCGAGAGTCGCACATGCTGCTTAGCAGCCTGGTTCGAGGACGACCCATCCAGATCCAGCTTCATGGCAAGATGCGTCTCAAGGTACGAAGTAAGATTGGCAATGAAAGGGCTGCGCAGTTTGTGCTGAAGACTGCGTGACTTCGGCGCCGACTGTCCAGGCTGATCGCGCAGGAAACCCGCTAGCGAAGCGCGCGCGACGCTGATATTGAGGGATCTCAGCGCTGGTGCGATGGATGATGAAAAGGAGAGCGTGAGCTGTAACTCCTTGATAACATCTTCGACTGTGTCGCTTGTACTTGGCTGTTGAGTGCGCAGGGTATCGACGTACGTCTCTAGACCCGCACAGAGAAAGCTCGACGGCAGTCGGAGTGGCGAGCAGTAAGTATCGAAATTGGTAGATAAGAAAGTGATGAATGTTTGCCGGAGCGCAGTTGGGAATCTAGTTAGGAGGAGAGGGAGAGATGTGGACCCCGTGCGTTGACTTGTGGATGATTGTGTGTCTGCCAGCAAAATTGCTTTGTAGACGATGTTTTCATATTCTAGCGTTACTAGAATTCCAGGAAATGTGGTTTTCTGGGATCTGCTTGGCGCTTCACCGCGCAATGATTGAGGAGATATTGACCGCCATAGACAATCTTTTAGGGCGCCCGTCTTGGAGAGTGTGTCATCGTCTGCTGCACCAGTGCTTGCATGGATACCAGCGAGGACATCGCCTGTGAGATGGTCACGGAGACGCGTTGAATATGTTTTCAAGGCGATCTGGTTGTCTAGGAGGGTTTCACAATCCTTCCCATGATGGAGAGGGGACAGACGATGGATAGTCCAAGAAGTGTTAAACAACTGTCGTGGGTCTGCTTGTTCCATGGCATTCATTGTGTGAGTTTGCAATAAACTCGGCTAATTCTTATGCTACAATTGAAGCATATCGTCGTCGAGGAAGATTGATACTTGGCGATGTACATAGCGACGCGTGCCAGTTGCAAACAAAGCAAACATATATCAATTCCCCAAGTCACTTCAGCTACAACTACCAGTACGTTTATTTAAGTCTGAGAAGAGAGAGAGAAAAATGATGAAATGGAATGCAAATGAAATTGGCTGAAATGTTCATCTATCCAACTCCAGTATATCCCCAATATTAGAATCTAGACGCCGGACGCCGCCAACACTTAAAACGCTTAAACTCAACAAATTATGCCTGCCATCCTCTCGTGGGATGGCAATCCGGACACCCAAAAACAATTGGAATGCCATTCCAGACCCAGACGTGCTCTACATCATGGGGTATCGCTCGCCGGGCTTTCAATTCAGCCGCAGCAGCAGCAAACCAGATATCTTGCACTGAACTATGCAAGTTCTGCGCAGACGCGCGCGCAAAAACAACCGAGTTCATATGATCCTTTTCATACTTCGTCGTGTCCTGATAGAAGTTGTACATAAAATCCTTGCGTTGTGTTCGCTGGCTCCCACCATCCCCGATCTCAGCAGAGAAAAACTCGACGATCCGCACAAACGGCGCCAATGTGAGCAACGAGCTAATCCACGAGTCATCGATCTCAGCTTGTCTATCCGGCGACATAGCGTAGCGTATATATGAAACAAGTAAATGCATGCAATGATGTGTCGCAACCAACGCCGACGTGTTGGTGAAGGGAGGGCTTTGGAGGATCCGGGTTTGTAGCTCGCGGTACATCCTCTGGCGCACCTCGAGTGGGAGCGGGACAGGGAGCTGGCCCGCCTCGTATTTTTGTACGAGCATGTTCGTGTGCTCACGTCGGGCGGACGCATATGATTCGAGGAAATAGAGTGTATAGTACCTAAGTAGAGGAGAGGTCAGTAACTTGTTGGAGTGAAGCGATTCTCCACTGTTCTTACATGAGTGGTGCAAGGTGGAACCGTATGCTAGCTATGCCACGTTTGACAAGGGCGTTACGCTCATTTCGCTTTGCAGGAAACGAGGCCTTCATGACGGCCGGTTCAGTCTGAATGAACCGATCAAGGATCCGATCTGCTAGGTAGTGACAGAGTCTTGAACAGAGCATTTGCCTGCGTCTCAGCCCATGCAAGTATTTGAAGGTATAGAGATGGCCGCCCCTGGCGCTTTTGGACGGTGGGAATAGATCCGATAACAGCACGACATCGTCGCTGGGGCTTCGAGTATAAGTGCGGTCATCATCGATTGGCGATGGAAGGGTACCGTGGCGACGCAAGCGAAGATACTGCCGAACAATCTCATGTTCATTCCTGGTGAGTAGTTGGCAAAAAGCCTTGCAGACGAGTCTCAGCGGATGGAAGTCGGTGATGCCGGAATATGCGAATATGCGGATTTGAATCTCAACGGGGAGATCCCATGGGGAGGAAGCTGGAAGATCTGCAAGGTCATTTCTAACAGGGGGTGAGCCAGCGAATTTCCGCAAATTGTCGCAAAATATCTCTCACCTTAGAGACGATCCGCGCTGGTCCTTGGCACCCGCTTTTCTCTTATTGTGAATCGCAGCCCGGACTTTTTGAACGGAGAGGGCGAATTTGGCAAAGCCAGTCATTCTTCAGCCCTGCAACACATGAATTGACTGGCTCCCAACGAGAGGCGCACTTTGCCGGGGCTCATGGAGATAAAACAGGTTGACTGAAGGGGGCAATCTTAACTAGGCTCCATAAATAGCACATGACTAAGCCATCGATGCCCCCGAGGTCTGGGCGCGGAATGCATTGAGAGGTCGACTGGCATTGTAGCATCCGAGTGCAAATTAAATGCGATACCCCCGGTGAGACATGTCAAGCTTGGCTCGTGTGGAATAAAATCAAGTCGACCAAATCGATTAGACAAAGTCTCCGAAAGTAACATCCGAGATGTTAAATATCATAGTTCCACCTAAATGTCGGGAATGATCTGATAAGAATATGATGTAGGGAGTAAACAAGTTTTCATATCGACTAAGTAACCTACGTTGTGCAGAACAAACTGGCCAGGGGATAGAACCCTTGCTAGTCTTCAGGGCTAGGCCTGGGCAGCAATTACGTCATCCCCCAATGGCGTGCCCAAGGCAGCCCTGGAGATATAAAGACTGACCTTTCTAGACTCAGTACCTTCAAGCATATTACTCCCAACTTACAAAATGACCAGCAATATTCTCATCCTAGGTGCTACTCGAGGACTGGGTGCCTCTCTGCGGACATTGTACTCCGCAAAGACAGCGACCCATGTGTTTGCAACCTCCCGGTCCTCCAACCCAGAGCCAAGCCCAGGTGTCACCTGGCTGACAGGAATTGATATCTCTCAGCCAGATGTGGGTCAAAAGCTTGTTTCGCAGCTTCCATCTACAAAGCTTTCAACAGTCATCGTCAATGCCGGATACTTTGGCTTTGAGACATTTGATTCTCCCGACTGGGAGAAGCAGGTTCAAATGTATACGACCTCTGCGATTGGTCCCGTCTTCGTGGTGCACAATCTCGTCAAGGCGGGGTTGTTGGATCAAGGTAGTAAAGTAATTCTCATCAGCAGCGAGAGCGGCAGCATCACATTGCGCCACGAGAAGGAAGGCGGGGGTAACTTTGGCCACCATGCCAGCAAGGCTGCTTTGAATATGGTTGGGAAGCTTTTAAGTCTAGACTTGAAGCCGAAGGGGATTGCAGTTGGTCTAGTGCACCCCGGATTTATGCGGACGGAGATGACGAAGAGCGTTGGGTTCGATAAGTACTGGGATGCAGGTGGAGGTAAGTGACCAGTACACTACTATTACAGGCCTTATAAAAAGGCCTCAGAAATATGCTAGATCTAATCCAATATCTTTTGAAAAACAGCCGTGACGCCTGACGAAGCAGCGAAAACACTTGCGTCTTTCATTGAAGGATTCGATCTTAGGCAGACCGGAGAATTCTGGGCGCCAGGAGGACCAAAGTAAGATATTTGATTCTATTAGTATCAGACACCATCTAATTTATTCATGACAGAGATATCGGCACCGCAGAAGATGTTCTTGGGAAGAACCTGTCGACTCCTTTGCAACTTCCGTGGTAGAAAGTGGAAGGATAAATATGACCTACCAAAGCCACAAGTCTCGCTTCCTTGCTTAAATACCAAGTGCCAATTAGAACATCCATTTCAATCTAATCAAGGCTGTGCATGCGGTCTCGCACACATAAACACCAAATCCCTCCCCATGTCCTTTCGCTCTTCACGCCCGACAACTTTCACACCAAACACATTCGTGTAGAAAGCCTGCGTGCGCTCATCATCAGTGAGCAACATAATCCGACGTAAATACGGCATGTTCTCCTTAGAAAAGGTCTCGGCAACACAACCCACAAGCCATTTCCCAAGTCCGCTGCCTTGGTACTCGGGAAGAACGTAGGTATCCGACAGATAAACAAATGAACAACCATCTGTGACCACGCGAGCAAGTCCAATCTGCTCAGTGTTCTCCGGAGATGGGATGGTAGAATCGTTTACAGACTCTACAGGTTCGGTCCACCTGTACACGCCGAAACTCAAGGCGCCGTGGAGCATCTGCCAGAGCACCTCCTCCGGAAAGGGCTTTTTGATCCAGTAAACGAAGTCTCTAGCGTATGCGGCATTGACTGCTTTGACGGAGAGTAGCTTTGGTTCGGTTGAGATGAAGAATTCGCGGCTGGTCTCTCGTGTCCATGTTTTAGGTGAGAGTCCACTTGTTGGCGGGGTAGAGGACATGGCGGATCTGAAGAAGGCAGGGTGGTTGGTGGTGGGATATGTTCGAAAGTATGTGCAGTTGGGTCCCAAGAAATGAATGGTATCTTGAGATGAATATGTTGTATAGTGGTAGTTGAAGAAATTGCAGTCTTATTCCTGGTTTGTCATTTGAGTCATGCGCTAAACTGCCCGCACTTGGATCACGACACTCAGTCTAATAAAACAATCATGCGGCAACATTTCGGCGAATCAACAATTATTTTCCGGAGAAGACGGAATGAAAGTGTAGAGCACCAAAAAGAACAAAATTTTGACATTAAAATTACATGGGTTTAGGCCAAGAAGCCATTGTATCATGCCCTGAAAGAGAGAAATAAACCAGAATCCATCCATCCACCCTTCCCTAGGCATTCTTACCAAATTGCTCATAGCTAACTGCGATCTCATCCGTCCTTTCAATACCTGCAGCACCCTGAAGAATATTCTCATTGCTAGCGTTCTGTGCGCTATTTTTCAAGACGCCGGTGTGGTGAGGAGTACTCTGCTCGTTGATTGAAGATTCAAGGCCGGCCTTTGAATAAGTACTCCTTCCCCGACCACTGCCATAAAGTGGCAATCGATAGGAGGTATCTCCAGAAGAGCTGCTCCTGCCATCCGCTCCGTATCTGACATGGATGTAAAGGGGACGGAGGACGGGAATAGACGAGCACATGATCGTGACGCAGCTCTCAGTGGCAGACCAGATGAGCATTGGTACCGTATCATCTACTGTTAAGTCAGATATACCGTCACGAAAAGAATATTCAGAGAACGTACATATGTACTCCGATGCATTTAATCCTGACAGGGCTTTGGTGCGGATGATACCGCATGCTCCAGCACTAGGGCATGCTCGTTAGATTAATACTCAATGAGGGTGGAGTATTCCTAGACTCACAATACTCCAAGACTAAGACCACAGGCAACGGTGATCTTTTCCTTCTGTTTCATATTGAGATCCCAGACAATGAACCAGGGAAGAATTGCAAAGGCGAAGTCCGCGGCGACAAACCATGCTGTAAAACCCCAGGATTAGCATTCATGTATACAAATCGGGGGCAATTTGGCACTCACATCCAACAGTGTAACCAACTTTGGAAAAGTCGAGCCAACAATAGCCTGGCGTGGTTGGGTTCCAGGATTTCTCAATTGGAATACACTGCACTATAACCGTAATGCTAGCAAAGAGTGTGATAAAAGCAGTGATTGCAAGACAAGCCCAGATAAACCAGACCTGGGCTTTGCTCCGCACAATTCGAAGAAGGAATACGCCAACAGTGGCTTTTCCCACGCCAATGACCATTAGTCCAGCTACCTGGCTGAATAGCTCATACTTGACAGCCGTAAAATAGGTAACTGGATCACCGACATCAGCGTATAGTTGCCCGAGACCGTAAAGAGTTGCTTCTGTGACAAAGGCCGTGTAAAGGACTTGAAGAACCTGCAGTGTGTTAGAACTTGCATAGCAAAGGCGGTATTGCGGTTTGTTGTTCTTACCAGTGCAGTCAAAACTAGATAATCATCAAGACCGACGGAGTTGAGAACGTGTTTTCGCGTGTAGAGCCTTAGCCCCACGAAAATCGCAAATACAACAGCCTCCACCCAGAGAACCGCATTGGTCATGGGCCCTAAACCTCCGTACACACCCATATTCGAGATAACCGCGGGTTCAGGATAAGATAGAAGGATTGTTGAGTGGTAGACACAACGCTACTCCAGACAACAAGATAAGTATAGAATTTTTATCTTATGTTCTATACGTTGAGATACATCAATTTCTGTTGAAGACTGAGAGCAAAGGTACGCCAGTCCTTCCGCCTTGTCCCTTGCGGTCTTGTTTATGCCAATGATCCGCTGCAATGGTACACTATTGAGTTTTGAGCCCTATCAAGTCTCATCGAAGACCCATATTAAATTGAGATTGGCATTGATTTCGGCTTAATAATACGTAATAGGGCCTAACATTCGATCATGAAGATGACGATCTTATGAGCTATCTATGTAACATGAAGCCCTTTCGAATGTCTGACATGAAGTATGAAATCGCCTTGAGAAACGGGCCCCGGGGAAATCAAGCCGCCACCCGTGCCGCCCAGGTATGCCGCACTGCGCTAAATTGGTTGCCTCCCTTTCATCTGTTATTTTGCATGCTGATTCGATCTTGATCTTTTGACCATCGCTTTTTCGCGCAAGGGGAATAATATGCTATAAAAATATAGCCTATGGATCTAATCCAGGGTCATGAGCTATAACATTTGGTGGAGACCCCACCATAATGATTGTCATACTACCACTAGAATTGTTGATACAAATTGCAGCTCTACTGCAAAGTGATAAACTTTTGCTGTTTCCATACACTTCTATGTGTCGCTCCTGGCAGCGGCTTTTGAGCCTTTGATCTTCGCCAGCCTTGCCATATATAGTAACGATGGGCACAAAGAAGAGGGGCAACCTGGGATTTCTCTGTCACAATTTCGAAAACTCATATCCAATGATCACGCTATACCGCGAAACTGGATCCGCAAGCTGGAATATGATATCCTCCTGTTAACTCCCTGACTGGACCACACAAATCGTGGAGGTTATTGAAAAATAATTTCACGCTATAGATGACCCAATCAGGAAGGCTGATATGCGAAACCGAATGGTGATAGGATGAATGGGAGGTGAGGATTGAAGAACACTTCCAGCGACTTTCCATTTGGCTGGGCTATGCGGTAAAATGTATGCCCTGTTTAAAAGGCCTAAATTTTGGATTTGAGGAGACATATGAAGTTTCCAATCTGGCCGCCCAACTAAAGTATACAAGTTGGGCCTCTTAGTTAGGTTTACTAAACATCATCTACCAAAATCGAAATACGAAGTAATTCTTGAGATCATCATATAATGTATGCAGTATATTAATTCTACGAGATGTGTCTGGTGGCCACACAAAAGTTCAATGGTTTTAAGGTTTTAACAGATCTGTGCTCTGGCACAACCTTTCCATTGGAAGCAGTGACTCGCATTTCCCCGGCTATGTCCCTTGCAGTGATGTGGCATGCAGCGATCATTTCTAAAGGTGGTTAAACAAGTGGATATCCCCTTCAGAATGTAAGCTGTCACGAACCTAATCGAGTGGGGATCTAGACTGAGAACTGTAGATACTGGTAAGTCCAAGTCCTGAATCAAAGTTAGCTTTGCACATCTGCCCTAGCCAGGTAATTCCGATGAGAATTGACCTTGGCTAGGGAAACGCCCTGGAGGTCATCTCGCGACGGTTGGTGTATTTCCAACGGCTCAGGTCACGCATATAAGGTAGCTCGAACCGTCAATTTGATTGATATTATTTTCTTATTATCTCATGAGCCTACTACAAGTTTCTCAATTCTTCAAGTTTAGGCCAAAATTGGAAGTGCAACATGCCATCTCAAACAGAAGTCATTGCAGCTCTTGATGCCCCTAAGCCTAAATGGCTTAGCGGTAATGGAGCAGAGCACGTCCAAGCTCATGCAGCAGATCAATTGCCGTTTGAAACCGACAGAATCATTGGCTCCCTTGATGCTGTTGAACCTGGGGTGTTTGGCGGCAACGAAGTCGAACGTCTCAAGGTACGCGCTGCGGCACGTCGTCTACTTGCTAGGGTGGAAACACCATATGAGCGTGCCTGGGGCTTCTGTTTCGAACAGCCTGTCGTTTTTGCCGCTTTACAGACATGCATCGACTTGGGCCTTTGGAAGTCCTGGACAGGTGCTGGGGGTGAGAAGTCTATCGACGAATTGGTTGAATTTACCACTCCCACTGTTGATCCAAACCTTCTGCGTAAGCTTTCTCTTCATACTATTTATACTTTAATTCACTAAGGCTCATAAAGACATGCAGGTCGATTGTTCCGCTTACTAGCTGCTTTCAATGTGGTTGAGGAGACAGCGGAAGACAGATTTAAACCCACTCCGTTCTCGAACGCTATCGGCGACGAGAGCACCAAGGTCCGCGCCTCACTTCAGGCAGCGTAAGAATACATGTACCCTATTCTGTCGATCTAATATCATACTAACACTTTGATGTTTCAGAACGAATCAATACCTTTCGGCTGGCCATAATTTGCCAGCTTATCTAGCAAAGATATCGTATCAAGAGCCCACGGATGTCAATGCGAATAACCACTCGGACAGTGACCCCGACGGTCTCAACTTCTTTGGACGATTGCAGAAAAGCCCCGCTTGCTTTGAAGCCTTCAATGGCCACATGGAGGCTTGGACAGCATGGAAAACCCCATGGACTAAGGTCTACGATACAACAAAGCTGCTAGAGGGTGCCAAGTTGGACGATGGCTCTCCGTTCGTGGTTGATGTTGGTGGTAACACTGGAATTGACATTTCTCACGTTCTTGCAAAACACCCAGATCTTCCTGCTGGATCACTAGTCCTGCAAGATCTTCCCGAAGTGATTGCCAAGGCTCAAGTTGATAAGAAGATTACAGCCATGGTTCATGATTTCTTCTTACCTCAGCCAGTGAAGGGTAAGAACGATCCCGATACAGAGACTTCGGTTTATTTACTAACAATCAAACCACAGGGAGTCGTGCATACTTTATGCACGCAGTTCTTCACGATTGGCCAGAGGACAAGGCTAAGCAATTGCTTGTGAACACCAAAGACGCGATGACCAAAGGCTACTCCAAGCTTTTCGTTTATGATATTGTTCTTCCGCCAACAGGAGCGAGTATCAGTCAGGCTACAATGGACGTGGAGATGATGTCGCTGTTGTCGGCTTCCGAGCGAACACAAGGGACTTGGACGAAGCTGTTGAGCGACGCTGGATTTAAGATTGTCAACTTTTGGCCTGACCCCCAACAGTACGAGATGGTCATTGAGGCCGAGATTGCCTAGATTTGATGTACTCTTATGATTAAAGCGAGGACCTTCGATAGCAGACGATTTTTGTCAGGCTTTACTGTGATTTTTGACAGTGACTGCTGTATCTCGAGGATCTCTGGTAGAGGATAAAGTGTCGGGGTCCACAGATTTATTTTCAGGAAATTCATTCAGCTGGTACATTTTAATTCTTTTCGTCCTATACATGCAATATTTAGTGAATTAATTACTTGGCTTGGTGGGTGGGCTTTATCTAAAAGGAGCAAGTAAGAAAAACGTAGTATACAGGATGGCGAAGGCTAATACATACTTGGCGGACGTTTGTCTTGCTTTAACCTCTTTCTTTGAATTCGGACATAGAAATACATTTAATCGTATAAGGAATATAGTTGATATTCTATTCCAGAACTTGGAAGACCATCTTGGATACGCTGGCATATACAGAATAGGCAGGTTTTTGGAATATTCCCCACGAGCTCTAATCGGCCGAGATATCAAATGGCGACATCCCAATTTCAAACAAACTACACCCCAACATTTACTCCAACCGAACTCCGCAATGGCGTGGCGAGTGGAGATGATGGTGTTCACGATAACCCCCTCGGCACGTCATCACGGACCGCGATGGTGTTAGCGACATCAAATCAGTCCCCAGAACATCACAATATAGCCGCATATCCGACTCCAATATTCCAAATGAAGCAGTTTATCAGATTCGATATGCTGAATTGCAATTCGCATTAGGTGACGTGTAAAACGTTTCACATGACGTGCAGGACGCGCGGGGGTGCAAGTATCTACAAGAATGCCAGAATATCCAACTCAGTACGACAGCGGTAGATTTTTATGCTGTGATTTGTGATTGTTTGAAGACTTGTCACAAGAAACGAGAAGATATCAAGCCATCATGACTCTTGTGCAATCCCCCGAGGTGGCTCTTCCCTTGTCGAATATCGGACCTACCTCAGAATCGATCAAAGGTTCTTCAGACCTGAATGGACCTACTACTGTAACAGTGGATAGTGATATCAACGGATTGTCAGAGAAGATTGAGAATGTCCGATTTGAATTAGAGGAGCACCCTGTTGATGTGGTGCGACCCATCAAGGTTGGTATTATCGGTGCGGGTCTTGCAGGGATTACTGCGGGCGTGCTGCTCCCTGCGAAACTCCCAGGACTTGATCTTCGAATCTATGATAAGAATGCCGATGTGGTATGTTATTTTGTCAATGGATGGATTAGTTCGAAGCTAACCACATTCTTTAGGGAGGCACATGGTACATTCTCCATTCTGCCCTTGTCTTTTGTGTGAGAGGGTTGCTAACCCGTATCTAACAGGTTCGAGAATACATATCCCGGCGTTCGCTGCGATATCCCTGCACATGTATATCAATCCAGCATCTCGCCAAATACCCAATGGACGGAAGAATTCGCCCAGGGAGAGGAGATCAAACAATACTGGCAGGGTGTTGCACGGGAGCACAATGTGTACCAGTACCTTCGCGCGGGACAACGAGTGCAGAAGGCGGAATGGCAGCCCGAGAAAGGCAAATGGAATGTCACTGTTGAACATGTGGATGGCTCAAAGGTAAGAAATGGTTGATGTTGATCTTTGAGGTTCTGTGCTTACATATATGCAACAGATCTATGAAGAAGAACTCGACGTGGTAATCAATGCCATCGGTCATTTCAATGCCTGGAAGCTACCCGACTATGAAGGAATCAACGACTACAAGGGGAACCTATTTCATTCCTCTAACTGGGATCCAAGCATCGATCTGAAAGGCAAACGAATTGCTCTTATCGGAAATGGCGCTTCCGGCTTGCAGGTCCTACCATCCATTCAACCATTCGCTAGCCATGTTGATCATTACGCTCGGAATCCAACATGGATTGCAGATTCGTTCAGCAGCGGAAATGTGGGAGTCCGTCGACTGGAGGCAAATCTGTTCTCCGAGACACAACTAGAGACATGGAAAGATCCCAAGGCGTATCTGGAATACCGAAGGGATGTCGAAAAGGGATATTTCCAGCGCTTTGGAGCAATCTTCAAAGACACGCCAGAAAACAACGAACTGCGTGAGAAATGGACCGCCCTGATGCTACAGCGGATTGCAGGCAAACCCGAATTAGCAGAGAAGATTATCCCGGACTTCCCCCCAGCGTGTCGTCGCCCAACACCAGGACCCGGATATCTAGAGGCCCTATCCAAAGAGAACGTCGATTACATCCAGACGCGCATCAAGCGATTTACTGAGAAAGGCATTGTGACCGAAGACGGCGTGGAGCGAGAAGTGGACATCACGATCTGCGCAACAGGAGCCAACGTCGACCACGCACCGCCATTCTCCATCATCGCCGACGGAGTCGACCTCAAGCAAGCCTGGAAACAAGACGGCAAATTCGGATTCCCGTACTCATACCTTGGCTTCGCAACACCCGGATTCCCGAACCTCCTCTGGCTCGGTGGACCATACTCCTCGGGACACAGCGGGACAGTTCCCAACAACGTCGAGAACCAAGTGACATACATTGCCAAAGTGCTGCGCAAGATCCGCACGCAGGGAATCAAGTCCATCGTCCCGTCTAAGCAAGCGGCTGATGACTTCGTCGAGTACTGCGACCAGTTCTACCCGCGCACTGTGTGGTCGGCAAACTGTAGCTCGTGGTATAACGGTGGCAAGCCCGGGTCTCGGATTCATGGTCTCTTCCCCGGTAGTGCGTCGCATTCGAATTATATTCGTCGAGACCCGCGTTGGGAGGATTGGGAGTATACCTATGTTAATCAAAGTGGGAATCGGTTCGCTTACTTTGGTAATGGATGGACTTCGAAGGAGTTGACTCCCGATGCGGAATTGACGCCTCATTTGAGATTGCCGGAGGAGCTTAACTTGAAGACTCACATGGAGGGATGGTGGGATGTTTGATTTGATAGACTGGATGATTCCAATACATGAGTGTATTTTCTATTTGGAAATAGAAATACCTAATGATGAATTAGCGTTGAGCAATACTATTCTTATGATGTCCTTTTGACTGTTTACGTTTCCATAGCCACTCCTAAACCTGTCAGTTCCAATACCTAGACGCCTAAATTTTCGAGTTAACGAGAACTGAGTTGTTATTCGGCCAATTTAATACATTCAACAATGACAAGGGGTGAAGCCATATGATATTCTTTTTATAACTATTGCTAATAGCAGCAAAACCTTTCAAACTTTGTTCTAATACAAATATGCTACTAATTCGACTCCTCCAATGAATAAGGAGGCACTTCCTGACCCTCCTTCCAGAAGTATTTCGCGCCAGGGTGCGCATCAGGTAGTCTGGACTGACCCTGCTTTCCGTACATGTTCTCGCGGAAAGTTCCACCCTTAACAGCATAGTCCGACCAGAACAGACCACGACGCTGCAACTCCGGCAGGAGCAAACGAATAACATCATCAAAGGTATCAGGGAGACTAGCATAGCTGAAATTGAACCCGTCAACATCGCCAACAGTCACCCATCGCTCGAGCTCATCAGCCACCGTTTTCACACTACCAATGATCTTAACACCATTACCACCGAGCACCAAATACTCAGCAATAGTCTTCTTATCCCACTTCTGGCCCTCAGTGCCAGGCACCGTACTAGCCCAGTGGTTCACCATACTGCGAACAGCAGGAAGCTCAACGAAACGGAAGTCCTGATCATCAGAGTATGTCGACAGGTCGTATCCAGTCCAACCACCGAAAAGAGCAAGCGCGCCCTCCCGATCGCCGTATGTCTTCAACTCCTCGAACTTAGCATTCGCCTCCTCATCCGTCTCGGCAACAATCACCAAAGCACCCGCAATAACCTTGATATCCTGCGGGTTACGTCCGATCTCCGCAGCCTGCTGGCGGATGCTATCAACAGAAGGACGAACTAGCTCTGGCTTCTGCGCATGCAAGAACACAGCCTCGGCATGCTTCGCCGCGAACGCCTTACCCGCCGTCGACGTACCGGCCTGCAGGATAAACGGCGTGCGCTGGGGACTGGGTTCACAGAGATGTGGGCCAGGAACCTGGAAGTATTTCCCTTTGTGATTGATTTCGCGAACAGCCTTTGGATCCGCATATGCCTGTGTCTTGCTCTCGGAGCCCTGCTTCCAGGATACGGCATCGTCTCTCCAAGACGCCTCCCACAGCTTGTAGGTCACGTCGAGGTACTCGTCCGCGATACGGTAGCGCTCATCGTGCTCGACCTGTGTGTCAAGACCGAAGTTGCGCGCCGCAGAGTCGAGGTATGAGGTAACGATATTCCAGCCGATGCGGCCGTTGCTGAGGTGGTCTACTGTTGAAAAGCGTCTTGCCAGGGCGTAGGGGGAGTCGTATGTTGTTGAGGCAGTTACGCCGAAGCTGATTGATTCTGTTGCTGCTGCCATTGCGGGGACGCTGTAGAGGGGGTCGTTGATTGGGAATTGGGCGGCGGCGGGGATTGTTGGGGAGAGGTTTGAGGGACCTCTGTATACATCGTAGCCTCCTAGGACGTCTGCGAAGAAGATGGCGTGGAATTTGGCATCTTCGAGCTTCTTGGCTAGCGCAATCCAGTGCTTGATGTTCTTGTAATCTGCGCCTTGGTCTGTTGGGTGACGGAATAGACCTGGGTTTAGGTGACTTGGCGATTGCATTGCAAAGGCATTGATGATGAGTTGTTTCTTTTCGGAAGACATGGTGATGGTGATTGTCTGTCTGAGAAAGGAGGATTGAATTAATTGTTTACTATTTCCAAGAGCTCTGGAGGGGTAGATTATATTTATTGTCCCTGCAGGTGTTAGTATGCGTTAACCCCGCGGCGCATTGCCGTGAGACGCGCAAAAAGACGTGCAGTTGGAGGTCGATGGCGTCAGCATGCAATTGTGGGGGTTGCACATAGCCGATGGCGATTGGGGTCTGGAGGATTCCAAATGGATACTATTTGATAACAGAGGTTGCACTTGTACGATTATCTTCTCTCGTGCGAGTAAAGTATGGCGTATAGCGCAACATTATCCGATATGGGAATGAGGGATTTCTCTATACTTCCTATACTTGCTATAGTTTTCACGTGGGAATATGTCCATCCTTGCCATTAATCATGATCATGGTAATGGTAATGGTCAATTATGTAATTGATTTCTTCTTTAGGATGTTGTGTCTACTTGATGCCCTAGTAATATATATTTGCGTTCGGTACCTTGAAATGAGGTTATTACCCGATTTGGTTAATACTTGGAATATAGAGTATGAAATAGTAACCCCAAAAATCAAACATTTGTATTATTTTTGATTCTACTCATATTAAAACAAGAGATAGAACAGGATGAAAACTGTAATCGGTCGGTATAGTAGATTACCAAAAACAAAAACAAAAAAAAGAAGTGCATCATCCGTGAATCGAACACGGGCCTCGTCGATGGCAACGACGAATTCTACCACTAGACCAATGATGCTAGTTGATGTGAGATACTCAATTATTGTGTATTACTAGCACATCTGCTCTATCATGTACAGATACAAGGCGCATTAAAGTTCTCCTCTCTCCAGCCCAGTATCCACCCGAACCTCTTAGCACTGCCTTCCAAAGTTGGGTTCGGAGAGTTTTCCGGGCACTGCCTTCTGGGTCTTGGGGCCAAGGGGGCCAAACATCATACACTATTGGTTATTTAGACTTCCAATATATTTTACGTACTCCGTATTCGCTCTCGCCTTAGGCCTCCAAGGTCCTAATGGTTCATGTGATGGGCAATATACGGCCTTTCCATGGCATGGCAACGATGGGATCTACCTTTGCCCTGCGCCCTGGAACTTGCAAAGACATCTAGAAGAGATATCCCGTGTGGAACACAAACACCTATGACGATGCCCAGACATGCCCGATCGGAATGCGCAATGTCCGCGATGCAACACAAGATTCGAGGAACGGGAATGGAAGATTACCTTACATCTACTAGAATATGTACATGGTTTCCACATACTTGAAGTTATAGCCACTACTACCTTGATAGCTCGCCACACCTACTATGTTGTATATCAACTTGTTCCAGTGAGTTCGTGCTGCAAACAGCTATGACGAGCATAGCGGGTATTCGGCCCCCAATCTGCATGGACCAGCGTCGCCCGACCAGGGACTCAGCCTTGGGGAAGGGAGAGGCTTAGAGTTATCATCCAATCATATTGAATTCTGTGAGTTGACATCAAAGAGGTGGTTCCACTGCGGAGAAGTGCAGGGCCGTTCTGTTGTTTATCTTTTGAACATTTAAAACCTTGTGATTTCCCCCCTTCTTCATCCCTTCCATATCAAATATCCAACGTCCTTAAAACTACGATAACACTTCAACCATGTCTGAAAACGGCGCAAGCACCAGCAAGGCTCCCGTCAACGATCGTAGAGTACATCAACCTCTGGTCGATGTCCAGCCATTTCGCATGAGCGATTTGCAGCCCAAATACGCGCACCAAATCAACCATGCTGAGGATGATAACCCCGATGCACATGGCTGGTACGCCGGTTTGAGTGAGTTGTGCAAATCCCCATACGCGCTGTGACTTTCGTTCTAACCATGTTTCGTTCAGTCCACACGCTGGGTGAATGTATCGGATTTTTCGGAGCTATCCCCTGCTGCATCTGCTGCCCCAACCCCTTCAAGCCTGTCGAGCAGGGTGCAGTCGGTTTGATCTCGCGATTTGGACGGTTAGTGATCATCCTCTTGATCATGCCACTCGAATATAATTCACTGACAATGATTATTATAGCTTCGAACGATCGGTCGATCCCGGTCTGGTCAAGATCAACCCGCTCAGCGAACACATCATCACGGTCGATGTCAAGATTCAAATCGTTGAGGTACCCCGTCAGGTCTGCATGACCAAGGACAACGTCACCCTTAACCTGACCTCCGTCATCTACTACCAAGTGGTTTCTCCCCACAAGACCGCCTTCGGTATCTCGAACGTGCGACAAGCCCTGATCGAGCGCACCCAGACCACACTGCGCCATGTGATCGGCGCGCGGGTGTTGCAAGACGTGATCGAGCGCCGCGAGGAGATCGCCCAGTCGACCTCGGAGATCATTGAGGAGGTAGCAGCCGGGTGGGGAGTGAAGGTTGAGTCAATGTTGATCAAGGACATAATCTTCAGCAACGACCTGCAAGACTCGCTCTCGATGGCGGCGCAGTCGAAGCGTATCGGTGAAAGCAAGGTCATTGCCGCGCGCGCCGAGGTCGAATCTGCCAAGTTGATGCGCCAGGCTGCCGATATCCTGTCCTCCGCTCCGGCTATGCAGATCCGCTACCTGGAAGCGATGCAGGCTATGGCCAAGACTGCTAACAGCAAGGTTATTTTCTTGCCTGGAGCGGCCCCGGCTGTCGCCGGTCAGTCCCTGCAGACGCAGCTTAATACCGCTGAAAGCTTTGGCGAAGGCCCTAGCAAGTACGGCGCTACCTCTCAGGGTGATACTGGACTCCAGCATGCAGTCAACGCCCGCGTTGTTGAAGATATCTAGATGTGATCTTGATGCTTTGTCTGCATAGTGTCCTCCCCCCTTATTTAATTGGTCAATTGCTTGCATGAAGATATGACCCCTTCCCTCGATTTGTGATTTACCTCGTCCTTTCCGGAAAGTGGATCCCTTGAAGTTGTTCCTCAACAGCTTATTTGTCTGCGCTCCCGGAATTGTATTGCTTCTGTATTATGGCTGGATGTGATTGGATCCATGACGATACCCACCTTCGTTTGCTGCTTTTATCACTGTTTTAATGTCTTTTATGACTGCTTTGGTCCTACTTACTTAGTGTAATGCAATGCAATCTCCGTATATTTTTGCTTACTTTCTATCTGTCGCACTTGGTATACCTAGGGCCAATCAATAATAATGGACTCCGTACGGATATGAAAAATCGACTCATAATTTGACTGTAGATGTGGAGAACGTCCACCGTTTATTCAAATGACTTGTGAGAGAAGGGTTCCAGCTTTTCCTATTGCTTATTATTTGTAGTTTTGGATTTGACTCTTTTTATCTCTTCCCCGAAGTACGTACATTAATATCTGTTGAGAAGAACCCGAGTCATGCATTATTTTGCCTTGGTCGTCGAAATCCAGTGAGAAAAGCTCAGCAAGCAGCCCAGAATCAACCTGGGCTGCATACTTTGGACTGGACTGGATATACAGGCTACTATAGAACACTAGAGGTGATCTATTTCTACTGGCCGCTGTGATTAGTTTATCAAATAGTTTAGAATCTATTATGACTGTACACTCTGGGCTGGCCTGGATTTGCAGGACAGAATAAAACACCAGAGGCTGTTGAATAGAGCACTACGGGACTATGCAGCATGTGAAACTTGGAGAAGCTGGGGGAACACACTTCTACATCGGCCTCGCTTTTGATCTTAAGCTCAACATCTACATCTTTGATTCCAAGCCCAACATCTACTTCAACGTCATTTTGGTCCTCATCGTCTCAACTTCCAGGTGGTGTCATCGCCGGGATCACTGTCGGCAGTGTTCTTGGGGCCATCGCATTCCTGGCCATTATTTTGTTTTATTTTGTGCGAAGGAAAAAGGAAGGAATCCCGAGAGAGAATGAAGCGGGAGGATTCGCGATAAATCTTCGCCCGGTCTCTCGTCCTCGATAGCTCGAGGATCGCATTCAGACTGGTGTTCGGAGTGTTGCACATGAGAAGGAAGCTGGTTCCCAGGATATTAGGGCTGAACTAGCAAGTGAGCTGGTGGGGTGAATAGTGGATTAAAATAGCGAAGATGTAAGATATGTAGAAATGACTATCGGCTGATCTCTTTTGTTTACGCTGTATAGATCTCAGACCAAAAGCGGCCAGGAACTATACCCAAAAGAGTACAACACTATACCTAATAAGGAAAGTAGAAGGCGGTGGGGCGTGGAGATATCGATCCTCCCCGCGGAGGCCAGCTCTCTCTTCAAGCGTGAATTGACCTTGAGCCAAATTGCCAAAGCTCCTAAATCAGAGCTTCACACAAATGGCATCACAAGCATATAGCTCGTCAGCTCGAGCTGGCGCCAAGCCATCGAACCAACCCATTGCACCCCCTAACTTCACCGACCCGAACTTCGACCCAGCCGACTTCCTCAATGACTCTCTATCACCACTGACTGTGGCATCATCACAACCTAATGCCTCTCGGTCGCCTGGATCTGTGCCCCTGACAGAGCTGTCTGCGCAGGTCCAGTCCCTCCTCTCCCAGATTAGCGCCCAAAACATCCGTCTCTCGAGCACATTATCCCAACTCACCGACGAAATCCTCCGAAGCGGCGGACGATTAGCCTACGAAGTCGAAGTCCTACGGGGTGAGACAATCGGGCTATCTGAAACCCTAACCGAAGTTCTACGCGACGATATAACAAAGTTTGTGCCGGAGCCCTCACCAGAAGACGGAGCCAAGACCGAACAACCCGAAGAAGATGCGCCAACGAACGAAGACGAGTCAGCAGAAAGCCCAGATGGCAAGAACACACCCGTTGTTCCTACAGACCCAGAATATATAACAAACCTCCGCACGCTGAACCAAGTGCGATCGCGCCTAGAAGACGTCGTACAGACCTTCGGCGACGCAATGAGCTGGCCGCTGCCTCCCTCCGAGATCTCATTCTCATCATCATTCATCTCTGTCTCAGGACCAGACCTTGGCCCCGAGGGCCAAGACCGCGAAGAAAAGGGTCAAGAAATGATGAAGAAGCTACGAACAGAAGTGACCCAGCTACTCGACAGCGAGGGCGGAGGCTATGCCGGACTGAATGCTGCCAACCGCCGCGTTGAAGCCCTGCGGAACCTAGCGACTGTGTGGAATACATCGGCTGAGGAAAAAGCCCGTAATCGGTTCGTGGATAGCCTGGCGAATATCGTCGAGGATCGACGACGCACCTTGGACCAGCAGGCGGATCAGAACCAGCGAGGACAGTCTAAATCCAGGCCTGAGGCTCGGCGGGATAGTGACAGTGGGGCACCGGCCGGTGGACTATTCCGGAATTTGCAGCGTTTGAGAGAGGAAATTTACTTGGAGTGAGACAATGGGATGTACATAGTACATAGGGTTCTGGGATGTCTGTTGAGCTGGTTCTCTACATGTAGACTTGGACCTAGCTGTATAGTATGCTTTTTTTTTACAACCAATCTCGTATCTGCAAATACTAATAGTGGAAGGCTTTGGCAGGTGCTTACGTAGTTGTTATGTCTCCTTAAGTTATGAAGATTAAGTGGCAATGTGAGAAGAGCTGATAATCTACCTATAGCCTATACATGTGTAGTAGGTTTAAAGATGTAAAAATATTTCTTACTCCAACATTGTTCACTATGGAAGGGATATGTGCTCTTTATAGCGATCTAAGAGACATATCTAGATTTAAAACCACATACCATCCATCGTAGGCTCTAAATATTGATAGTTATAATCTACATATGTGGATTTTAAATAAACCGCAACTATACAATAGAGCGGAGATATACATACTCCGTATTGTCCCAAGGTTGTATGTGAAGCTTAGATGTAGCCAAGGGGTCCACGAGGTGACGGGGTGACGGGATGTGGCACCGGAAACGTTGCGCCGATCGCAGCCTCTCTCTCTCTCTCTCCACCTCCAGGGTGATTGCGTATTTCCCGTTTGGATCCTTTTGGTTCCTAGCATCTTACAATGTTCCATATTGCTTTACATAGTAACTGATTCGACTTTATTTTTGCATGATGGCGTCAGAGGATGTGCAACTACACTTTCAAGATGCCAAGTCGAATCCGATGCGGTGGCATGTCTTCAAGCGTCGGTCACGGACAAACCGGGTTAAAACAATTGGCTTGTCAGTGGTTGCATTGTTCTGCTTCTTTCTTATGATACGGTCTTCTTCAACGGTAAGGATCGCTTTCTGCTCCCCAGACATGCTATGATTGCCGGGCCTAAAACCGAAGCTGACAACCTGCCTAGCGAGTCGACCCGGACTTTTGGACCAAGTTTCCCTCTCGCCATCCTTTCCCTCAGCGCCCGGAAGACGCCCAGGTCCTCCTCCCTCCTCGCACCGATATTAATGTCACTGCTGCCCTCCCCCACCATCTGGACAAGCCCAACCCGCGCCTACATGTCCTAATCCCAGCCTCGCAGAGCTCGCGCGGCGTCTGCCGAACGCTCACGTCAGCTATGGTCCTTGGATACCCACCGCCGACATTAATCGGTTACGGGCATGAATCCCCTGGAGCGACCGAGGCCGAGCGCATGGTGGACCGGATTACGCGGGCGCGCAACTACCTCCGAGACAGCAAGACCGTGCATGACCGCGACTTTGTGGTGATGGTGGATGGCGCAGACAGCTTCTTCCAATTGCCACCGAAGGTCCTAGTGGAGCGGTTCCAGGCTATCATCAGGGCGAACAACCGAAAGTTGCGGGACAAGTTTGGGTTTGCAGAAGTGGAGGGCGAAACGGCTGGGGCTGCGCCTGAGATGGTACAGAAATACACCCAGCGCGTTCTTTTCGGCGCAAGCAAGATTTGCTTCCCCGGGTTGCTGGACGACCCCGGTTGTGTATCTGTCCCTGAATCAACTCTACCTCCGGATGTATATGGCTGGAAGACCGATGTCTACCCGGATGGAACTCTGAACCGACCCCGGTGGTTGAACCCCGGAGCGGTCATTGGTCAGGCCGCGGATCTGCGTCTGATCTACGATGAAGTCCTGCGGCTGGCTGAGGTGCGCACGAACAAGTCTGGAGATTATCAAGCCCTGACACAGATGTACGGACGGCAAGAGGTGATCAGAGAACTAGAGCGGCGGCGAACAGCCAACGACTTCAAAGAGTTGCTCTATCGTATGGTGGGCATCTCAGATGCAGCAAAAATCACCGGAATCACCCTACGACTGGAGACCGGTCACCGTTACGAGTACGGCATTGGCGTCGACTTCGAGTCACAACTCTTCTTTAATCAGATCATGTCCCGCAAGGACGTCGAATGGGTCAAATTCGCCAACATCACGAAGATGTCCGCGTTGCAGATGCAACACGGCGTCCCACGCGAACACCGTCTTCTCCTACCACAGGACATCGCAACGCTCCCCAACCCCTTTGTCCAGTCCCGCTTCGCAAAAGAATCAACCCAGCGACCAGTATGGAATGCCACATTGGACAAACTCCCGAACCCGCGCGAGCGCACCTGGCACAACATTTCGTTAATGACGAATGTCCACTCTGCCTCGGTGCCGGTAATCGCCCACCTCAACGGCGACCCCAAGCTCCGCAACACCTGGTGGGAGAACATGTGGTTTTTCCCATGGGGACGCGCCCTACTGCGGAAATATGTCCGCGACTCACACGGGTTCGATGCGGCACAGTCGTCACTCCTGGGCGGACAGGACTGGTTGGAGGTGCGTGGAGGCCGAGGTGGGATCTGGACTGATGAGCATACCTGGATCAACTTTGCCGAGGTCTGCAATGGTCAAGAAAGAGATCTCTTTGACGATAACCTCGGACCCTGGGCTAAGGAGGTTGATGACCCAGATGATCCGGTTTATAACCAGTATGGAAGTCTCATTTCTGGGAAGGAAGAGAAATTCGAGAAATTCGACTAAAGCTGGACTTTGAGTTGTTATTCTCCCCCTATTACTCACTATATCATTCTCAATGGATGGATCGCTGCTGGGTTGTTCAGATCTCTTGTCCAGCTCGCCGTGCCACCAAACCACTTGCTCTGCGCTATATCTCCACGTCGAGTTCCAAGCATACCGAATTCTGGACATTATCCGAGTTTTGGAGATTACATTGATTTTTCTTTTCTTTGTGCATAAACCACTACTATGATGGCGTGGCCGGATTCACAGAAGAATTCGGATTTATTATTATGTTGAAGCTGGTGATTCTTTCGATTGTTATTAGGAATACCTGTACATTAATGGGACTTTGTATGACTGCAGACTGCAATGCAATAGTCTGTTGTATAATACCATCATAGATGGGATCCTGGAAGAGATCGGCTCTTTGGTGAGGTTGGCGTATATAGAAAGCAACAGAATGAACAAGTAGGAAGAATATTTCTTACATTTGATATTTCCCTCTAACTTGTACAAGAATAGTCGGCCGCGTCGACAGATGTATGTTGAGCCCGAAGATATCAATACGTATCTTTACGACTAAGTACTGTTCGTGTCTACCTATATAGATGCAAAATATGAGCGATCTGATTTGTTTACAGAGTACGATCAGTGTGGAGTTAGCAAATGCTGGAGCGAAGGTGAGATTTGAGGTTTTGTGCGCTGTGAAGCTTCGTCATTGTAGCCCTAGAGAAGCTGTCAACAGTTTAACGTAGAGACGGGTTGAGGTAGTCCACGAGTGTATTTCTATATAGCAGCTGATAAATAAATCTAATACCCAATCTCAAGCATACTAAATCATACACAAGCAGCTCAAATTCCCCTCCAACCTAAGACGAAGTGGCTTTCGCACCAGCCAGCGAGCTCACGGGGGTCGCACCAGGGTAGAAGGAAGTCGGAATAGCAGGAATAGGAATGGGCGAAGCGGTACCAAATGCCGTCGCCAGATTAGAAGCCATAGTAGCAACAGAGTATCCAGAAGGAGCAGACTTGACAGTCTGAGTAGTCGTGTACGAAGTATGCTGATCACCACTCCTCAGACACGCGCCGGAGCCATATGCACTCTCACAGTTGTACCACTGGTAAGCGCCGGTCTCAGTCCACATAGCGAAATCCTCGATGGTGACGTCTGTGCAGGGCGCGCCGTCCGCACACTTCACTTTGATGGGGCCGCGCTGAGCGCCGTTTGCTTCGGTTCCTTTCCAGTTCTTGATTGTGACGTTGGTGAGTTGAACGCCATCACCGGATACCTTGCTCATGCTGCTCCAGGCGCTGTCGATGTCGAGGGAGTAGGCGTTGCCGTGGCCTGGTTGGTTAGTAGGTGTGCTGGGGAGATAGCTGGGGAAGGGTGTGGTGCTTACCGATGAAGTTCTCGAGGACGAGGTTCTCGACGTAACCGCTGCCTCCGTTGCTCTTGATCATGTACATCTGGTTTGACTTCCAGGTGTAGATGTTGCGGTAGGTGATATCGCTGATGTCGACGCCGGTGCCGAGTGATCCCATGGCACAACCACCACTCCAGTTGCAGTAGACGTTTTCGACGAGGATGTTCTTGGCGGGACTCTGTCTTGTCGTTAGCCATGCTCTGTTGTCGGCAGTTCTTCAAAGCCATACCTTGACAGTAACACATTCATCCTTGTTGGTGACCTCGACCTATTTGGTGTTAGCAACTTCCCTCCATAACCTTGAAAGGATAGAATAAATAACTAACATCGTGAATCCAAATATTAGTAGACCAAACATCAATTCCGTCCAAACCACCCCTGTCACCACCACGAATAGCAAGGTTATAAACCTCACCATTCACACAAGTATCCAAAGAGAAATGGAAAGCAGGCGCATCAACAAGAGCAATATCATGAACCGAGAAGTCGGTCACATCAAACAGTCTCAGAATTCGCGCTCCACTGGTCGATCCCGTCTTATGGTACTCATATCCATACCCCTGGATGGCACCCTTGGAGGTAGAACTAAACAGCTCAAAGTCTGTGGTATGCTTGACCATAATCATGTTTCCCTGATCGGTACCAGTCCGATAGAGAACGCCATCCAACTGGATAGCACAGTTATTTCCACCTGACAGAGTCACCCAGGACTTGAAGGCGTAGTCACCAGACGGGATGTAGACCACTCCGCCGCTCCTGCAGTCTGCCCAGGCGGAGGTGATGGCTGCGCCGATATCGGTCGATTTGTCTGCTACAGCGCCGTAGTCCAGCACATTGCAAATTTTGTGGGCGGATTTAGCGGCGATGGTGGTTGTTGGCCCGACTGAACCGCTGAGGTAGGCATTTGCGAGCAATGGCGCCAGGCCGATTGCGATCACTGAAGGAAAGTACATATTGAAACGAATGAATTATAAAATGAATGAATGAATGATAAGAAACGAAAGGAATGGTTAGGGGAAATGTAAGTTCAGATCGGATTCTAACTAAATATATACAACCCCCTGGGTGTAGACAATATCACAGATTGGTAATAGTCAGTCGGCCCCATATCCGCTCCCCGACAGCCCTATGTTGTATACTCCGTAGTGTGGGCTGTTCTTCTGAAACCCTAGCCAAGCCATCATGGGGTTGATACATAGTGAAGATTTGCGGGAGCGTATAAAGAGCCAAGGTTGAAGCTTGGGTGGAGGCTTTCGAGGTGAATGAAGGGTGAGAAGGGCCTGAAAGGGAGTAGAGCGTTTTGCGTTGAGTGATCTGAAACGTAAACTCTTCAAATGTTGACGCTAGCGGCCATTCTCAAACACTTTATTTCCACTTTCCGTTTAGCATCTTTGTTGTATGTTGTATGAAATTTTCATTGGCTTATTTTGGTAAATATAAGCAGCCCCTGATTCTGAAAAGTATGTTCTTATGAATTTCAAAAATTTTATGAATTGTTATGTTATCTACTCCGTACTCCGTCCTCCGTAAGAAGGTATATATAGACGATGTAGCTCCGCTAAAGGAGAGTTACTCGGAGTATAACCCCTAACCCCACACATATTTAGACTACTTCGGGTAAGCCGGCATTTGGATAGCATTTTTTTCGTTATCTAAACCAGACTCTAGCCCTATTTTAAGGGGTAGAGACTAAGACCTTAGAGGAATTATTTCGTTACATAACAGAGATATCATCGTAATTCTACTCGCAAGTGAACATACATTCAGAGGACACTATCAGGAGCCCAGCCATCGGGGTTCTCACGCATATAAAATTCCACATCTTGATCCGATCCACAGTATTTTCTGTCGAAAGCTATGTTACAATACATGACTGGGAACCCGAGTATTCAACACCTCGGAAAATACATGGACCGCTATGATAGTGGGCCCTATACAAATTGCATATTAAGCTTAGTCAGTTATGCCCTAGCAAATTGTCAAATAGGGGATTCTTGTCATTTTAGTTAGTTAGAGTTATATACATCTGTCATTTTGAAACATATATTGCTGTACCGGTGATTTCCGATAGTTATGAGCCCGGAATTATTCTATTCGAATAGATCTATCTATATATAGATTACCTTTTAACCTCGCCGTCGCTGAATCAGTGGATAAATTGATACCTAAGTCAACCCCTGAATTGTCGAAGGTAACCCCTGACTCCTCGAAAAAGTATCGGAAGTTATTAATATACCAGTATTAATATAACTGATTTATATCTCTCTGCGATATCCTCTCGCGTTATATTAAAGGATATAGAATCATAGGATTCCTAGCTACTATATATTAAATCGATTGCTGTTTAGTATAATATATAGGAGTTATATGACCTATCCTAATAAAAGGCACTAAGTTAATTAATGATACCTATACTAGTGTTATTAATTAAAGATACTAAGAATAAATAC